>NC_060130.1:614471741-614780573 GCF_021461395.2 Schistocerca americana
ACGTGATCTTCATTGCAGACCACCTGCATCTCTTCATGGTTGGTGTCTGCCCCCATGGCGTTGGCATCATCCGCCATGATAACTGTTAAGTTCTGAATTGCAAACTTCGTTTTTTTATTGTAGTGCTGCAATCAAATTAATGTGATCGAAAGTATCCGGACACGTGGCTGAAAATTACTTAAAAGTTCGTGGCGCCCTCCATCGGCAATGCCGGAATTCAGTATGGTGTTGGCCCACCCTTAGCTTTAATGGCAGCTTCCACTCTCGCACGCTTACGTTCAATCAGGTGCTGGATGGCTTCTTGGGGAATGGCAACCCTTTCTTCGCGGAGTGCTGCACTGACGAGAACTATCGATGTCGGTCTGTGAGGCCTGGCACGAAGTCGGTTTTCCAAAACACCCCGAAGGTGATATACAGGACTCAGGTCAGGACTCTGTGCAGTCCAGTCTATTACAGAGATGTTATTGTCGTCTAACCACTCCCCCATAGGCCGTGCATTATGAGCAGGTGCTTGATCGTGTTCAAAGATGTAGCCACCATCCCCGAATTGCTTTTCAACAGTGGGAAGCAAGAAGGTGCTTAAAACATCAATGTAGGCCGGCGCTGTGATAGTTCCACGGAAAACAAAAAGAGGTGCAAGCCCCCTCCATGAAAAACACGACCACTCCATATCACCCCCGCCTCCGAATTTTACTGTTGGCACTACACACCCTGGCAGATGACATTCACCGGGCATTCTCCATACCCACACCCTGCCATCGGATCGCCACATTGTGTACCGTGATTCGTCGCTCCACACAACTTTCTTCCAGTGTTCAGTCGTCTACTGTTTACGCTCCGTACACCAAACGAGACGTCGTTTGGCATTTACCGGCGTGATGTGTGGCTTATGAGCAGCCGCTCGATCATGAAATCCAAGTTTTCTCACCTCCCGCCTAACTGTCATAGTACTTGCAGTGGATCCTGATGGCATGGATAGATGTCTGCCTATTACACATTACGACCCTCTTCAACTGTCGGTGGTCTCCGTCAGTCAACAGACGATGTCGGCCTGTACCGTTTTGTGCTGTACGTGTCCCTTCACGTTTCCACTTCACTATCACATCGGAAATAGTGGAGCTAGGGATGTTTAGAAGTGTGGAAATCTCGCGTACAAACGTATGACACAAGTGACACCAAATCACCTGACCACATTCGAAGTCCGTGAGTTCCGCGGAGCGCCCCATTCTGCTCTCTCGCGATGTACAATGAGTACTGAGGTCGCTGATACGGAGTACCTGGCAGTAGGTGGCAGTACAATGCGCCTAATTTGAAAAATGTATGTTTTTGGGGGCGTCAGAACACTTTTGATCACATAGTGCATTACATGCAAATCTTACAAAGTTCGGTATTACACGACTGGCCATTAAAATTGCTACACCACGAAGATGACGTGCTACAGACGGGAAATTTAACCGACAGGAAGAAGATGCTGTGATATGTAAATGATTAGCTTTTCAGAGCATTCACATAAGATTTCCGCCGGTGGTGACACCTACAACGTGCTGAAATGAGGAAAGTTTCCAAACGATTTCTCATACACAAACTGCAGTTGACCGGCGTTGCCTGGTCACACCTTTGTTGTGATGCCTCGTGTAAGGAGGAGAAATGCGTACCATAACGTTTCCGACTTCGATAAAGGTCGGATTTTAGCCTATCGCGATTGCGGTTTATCGTATCGCGACATTGCTGCTCGCGTTGGTCGAGATCCAATGACTGTTAGCAGAATATGGAATCAGTGGGTTCAGGAGGGTAATACGGAACGCCTTGCTGGATCCCAACGGCATCGTATCACTAGCAGTCGAGATGACAGGCATCTTATCCGCATGGCTGTAACGGATCGTGCAGCCACGTATCGATCCCTGAGTCAACAGATGGGGACGTTTGCAAGACAACAACCACGTGCACAAACAGTTCAACGACGTTTGCAGCAGCATGGACTATCAGCTCGGAGGCCATGGCTGCGGTTACCCTTGACGCTGCATCACAGACAGGAGCGCCTGCGATGGTGTACTCAACGACGAACCTGGGTGCACAAAGGGCAAAACGTCATTTCTTCGGATGAATCCAGATTTTATTTACAGCATCATGATGGTCGCATCCGTGTTTGGCGACATCGGGGTGAACGCACATTGGAAGCGTGTATTCGTCATCGCCATACTGGCGTATCACCCAGCGTGATGGTATGGGGTGCCATTGGTTACACGTCTCGGTCACCTCTTGTTCGCATTGACGGCACTTTGAACAGTGGACGTTACATTTCAGATGTGTTACGACCCGTGGCTCTACCCTTCATTCGATCCCTGCGAAACCCTACATTTCAGCAGGATAATGCGCGACCGCATGTTGCAGGTCGTACACGGACCTTTCTGGATACAGAAAATGTTCAACTGCTGCCGTGGCCAGCACATTCTCCAGATCTCTCACCAATAGAAAACGTCTGGTCAATGGTGGCCGAGCAACTGACTCGCCACAATACACCAGGCACTACTCTTGATGAACTGTGGTATCGTGTTGAAGCTGCATGGGCAGCTGTACCTGTACACGCCATCCAAGCTCTGTTTGACTCAATGCCCAGGCGTATCAAGGCCGTTATTGCGGGTGGTTGGTTGGTTTGGGGAAGGAGACCAGACAGCGAGGTCATCGGTCTCATCGGATTAGGGAAGGACGGGGAAGGAAGTCGGCCGTGCCCTTTGAAAGGAACCATCCCGGCATTTGCCTGGAGTGATTTAGGGAAATCACGGAAAACCTAAATCGGGAGGGCCGGACGCGGAATTGAACCGTCGTCCTCCCGAATGCGAGTCCAGTGTCTAACCACTGCGCCACCTCGCTCGGTCGTTATTACGGCCGGAGGTGGTTGTTTTGGGTACTGATTTCTCAGGATCTATGCACCCAAATTGCGTGGAAATGTAATCACATGTCAGCTCTAGTATAAAATATTTGTCCAATGAATATCCGATTATCATCTGCCTTTCTTCTTGGTGTAACAATTGTAATGGCCAGTAGTATTTAATACATTGTGTTTTATATTTTGCTACTGAATTTCGACAAATGTTCTCATTGTCGCTTTTCGTTAAGTAATTGTTATCAAATCAAAATTAATTATGAGTAATGGAACAGTAGACCTAATAATGAAAAAGAAAACAGCAATATAGGCGTACTATTATGAGCAGCATAGCGAACGAATTATCATAACCAAGACGGACATGAAGTTAATATCCTCCAGACGGGATGAGACAGCAAGAAACGTAAGTGCTTTGAGGGATGCTAATGCTGGTAATACTTCATATGGACGTATGCTCTGTTCCGAATGGTTTCCGAAATAAAACTAGGCTAATGTACACAATTATTTATTTTCTGTATTATGCAATACATTATCATTGTTTACAACGCACCACAGCACTGTAAAAGAATTCGAGACGAACAGTCTGATACAGAACACTTGTGGTCTATCAAGTCGGGAAACTACCTCAAACTGGCTTACAAACACTATCTAAGCTACAGCACATGCGCGTCGCACGGAATTTTTTAATATTCTCGCGCTCTCTTCACGCAGACTATCAGACATGGAAGCCACGCGGAGCGGCCGCGCGGTTTAAGGCGCTATGTCACGGATTGCGCGGCCCCTCCCGCCGGATGTTAGAGTCCTCCCTCGGGCATGAGTGCGTTTGTGTTGATCTTAGCGTAAGTTAGCTTAAGTAGTGTGTAAGTCTAGGTACCGATGACCTCAACAATTTGGTCCCTTAGGAATTCACACACACATTAACCCTGGGTAAAAAATGAATAAGAACTTTTTTGTAGGAAATTTAACGTAGTTTAATTCTGTACTGCGACATGTTTTCATTAGGGGGCGCGGTTTTCGAGTTATTAAATAAAAATATGCAAAACTGTCAATAAAGGTGTTGTATCTCGGAAACCATTCGGAATACGCCACATAAGTTTTTTGTCCAGAAATTGCTGTCTTCAACATCTACCTTTACACCTATACTCCACAAGTTACCTTGTGGTGTGTGGCACAGTGTACTTTGTGTACCACTGTCACTTCTCCCGTTCCCTGTTCCGGTCGCGAATGTTCCGCGGGAATAATGATTGCCGGTAAGTTTACGTGTGTGCTCGATACTCCAAATTTTACCCTCATGGTCTTTTCGTAAGGTATAGGGTTAAGCAACATATTTGTTGAATCTTCTAGAAACGTACCATCTCGGAACTTCAACAGTAGACCATATCGTGATACAGAACGCCTCTGAAGATCGTTGATCATCTCCGTGACGCTTCGTGCCTGCTAAATGATCCCGTAAAGAAACATGCTGCTCTTCTGTGGATCTTTTCTATTTCCTCTACCAATCTTATCTGGTACGAATCCTATACTGACTAGCATTATTCAAAGATCGGTCGAAAGAGGGTTTTGTAAGTCGTCTCCTTTGTTGACGGACCACATTTCCTGAGGACTCTTCTGATGAATCTCACAGCCTGGCGCCTGCATTTCCTGAGACTAGTTTTATGTTGTCGGTGCACTTTAAATCTCTCCGTACTCATACTTCTAGGTATATTATGGCAGTAACCTGATTCAGTGATTGTTCTGAAATCGTGAAATCATACAATACTGGGTGCTTCTGGCTATGTATACCCAGTACTTTACATTTGAGAAGAAGTACCACCACCAGTGTTCTACAACAGCCGACCGGAGTGGCCGAGCGGTTCTAGGAGCTACAGTCTGGAACTGCGCGACCGCTACGGTCGCAGGTTCGAATCCTGCCTCGGGCGTGGATTTGTGTGGTGTCCTTAGGTTAGTTAGGTTTAAGTAGTTCTAAGTTCTAGGGGACTGATGACCTTAGAAGTCAAGTCCCATAGTGCTCAGAGCCATTTGAATTTGTTCTACAACAGCACTATCCCCGAAGAGCCTCACTGCACTTCCGACGTTTTCTACAATGTCATTTTCTATAGTGTGAAAAGTAATGGACCTCTAACACAGCCGAAGTTATTTTTACTTCTGAAGGCTTCTTTCCTTTGACAGTGAAATGCAGTGTTCTGTTTGGTAGAAACTCTTCAGTCCAGTTACACAATTGGTCTGATATTCCATACGCTCGTATTTTTTTCATTAGGACGCAGTGCGCAACTGTATCGAACGCTTCACGGCAGTCGACGAATACGGCATCCACTATGCCGCCGGTATCTACTGCTTTCTGGGTCTCGTTGACGAACAGAGCGAGCTAGGTTTCACACGATCATTGTTTTCGGAACCCATATTGATTCTTACACAGAAGATTTTTGATTTACAGAAATCTCATAACACGCGAGCATAACACACCTTCCAAAATTCTACGACACACCAACGTCAGAGATATAGGCCTATAGTTTTGTGGGTCTGTTCGACGACCTTTCTTGAAAACTAGGAGCATCTGATATTTTCCTTATTGACGTTCGTGCGACATTTCAAAGGATGAAACAAAATGTACGCTACTGGCCACTAAAATTGTTACACCAAGAAGAAATGCAGACGATAAACGGATATTCATTGGACAAATATATTATACTAGAACTGACATGTGATTACATTTTCACGCAATTTAGATGTATAGATCCTGAGAAATCAGTACCCAAAACAACCACCTCTGGCCGTAATAACGGCCTTGATACGCCTGGGCATTCAGTCAAACAGAACTTGGATGGCGTGTACAGGTACAGCTGCCCATGCAGCTTCAACACGATACCACAGTTCATCAAGAGTAGTGCCTGGTGTATAGTGACGAGTCAGTTGCTCGGCCACCATTGACCAGACGTTTTCCATTGGTGAGAGATCTGGAGAATGTGCTGGCCACGGCAGCAGTCGAACATTTTTTGTATCCAGAAAGGTCCGTGTACGACCTGCAACATGCGGTCGCGCATTATCCTGCTGAAATGTAGGGTTTCGCAGGGATCGAATGAAGGGTAGAGCCACGGGTCGTAACACATCTGAAATGTAACGTCCACTGTTCAAAGTGCCGTCAATGCGAGCAAGAGGTGACTGAGACGTGTAACCAATGACACCTCATACCATCACGCCGGGTGATACGCCAGTATGGCGATGACGAATACACGCTTCCAATGTACGTTCACCCCGATGTCGCCAAACATGGATGCGACCATCATGATGCTGAAAACAAAATCTGGATTCATCCGAAAAAATGACGTTTTGCCATTCGTGCACCCAGGTTCGTCGTTGAGTACACCATCGCAGGCGCTCCTGTCTGTGATGCAGCGTCAAGGGTAACCGCAGCCATGGCCTCCGAGCTGATAGTCCATGCTGCTGCAAACGTCGTTGAACTGTTTGTGCACGTGGTTGTTGTCTTACAAACGTCCCCATCTGTTGACTTAGGGATCGATACGTGGCTGCACGATCCGTTACAGCCATGCGGATAAGATGCCTGTCATCTCGACTGCTAGTGATACGATGCCGTTGGGATCCAGCAAGGCGTTCCGTATTACCAACCTTGTGTGAATGCTCTGAAAAGCTAATCATTTGCGTATCACAGCATCTTCTTCTTGTCGGTTAAATTTCGCGTCTGTAGCACGTCATATTCGTGGTATACGAATTTTAATGGCCAGTAGTGTAATATAATTCTGTGAAACAGTTTTAGAAAAAGGCGTTTAGTATTTGGGTCTTTTCTGTGCCATCCTCCGTAACAATGCCATTATGATCAATACAGATGGCTTCGATATATTTTGTGATTTAACGTCATATCCAAAATTCTCAGGATTTTCTGTCAAGTCGGTAGACAGAATATTAATTTCTAAACCGTCGAACGCTTCGCGCATGCTTCTCTTTACGCTAATTTTGGCTTCGTTTTTTTTTTTTTTTTTTGTTTGTCTGTGAGACTTTTCCTACTTTTAAATTTGCAGTGAAGCTCTCTTTGCTGTCGTAGCAGCTTTCTAACACATTTGTCGAAACAAGCGGGACTTTTCCATCCCTCACAACTTTGCTCGACTCATACTTGTCGAAAGCCGGCCGGTGTGGCCGTGCGCTTCTATGCGCTTCAGTCCGGAACCGCGTGACCGATACCGTCGCAGGTTCGAATCCACGTTACGCCCTATTGCATTCCGATGAAAGGGGATAAAAGGAATGCCTGGAACATGTTGCCTGTGATCCTGTGTTGTGCCAACAGCGAAGTATGGAAATGTTGTTACGGTATGGGGGTGTTTTCCATGGTTGGGTGGTCCCCTTATTTCACGTGAGAAAACGTCTATCAGCAATGCAGTGCACCCGAACATAAAGTATCGTCTGTGAGGCAAATGGTTTGTATACACTAAAGTTTCTAAAATGCACTGGTCTACCCAGAGTCCCGATCTCAACCCGGTGTCACTCTTTTTAGATGAGTTAGAAAGTCGACTTCGCTCCAGGTCCATGCGTCCTACATCATTATCTTTTTTAAGAAAGCACGCTGTCTGTTCCTTTGAAAGGACAGACACCACACAGATCCCGCAGCTGTGAAACACTATATGGAAATGGAAGGGGGATCATTGCTGTCAGCTGCAACGGGAGGGGCATTAAGCGTTCATAAAACTGTTAAGCCTGGCTGAGCAATGGATGACTTTCTTCAGTGAGAATGCACTAAAGACGTCCGACCCCCTGTGGGAATCTCTGAGTAGCGAACGGGAGTATATTGGACATGGACTGTGGATAGGTGGCTCTCGGTGGGAGTGTGGATCGACGTGCAGCTGCAATAACGCTTTGTCCCGGATGGCGCACTGGTTACCGCACCTGTCTCGTAAGCAGGAGATCCCGGGCTCGAATCCAGGTCCGGTTCACAATTTCGCTTAATGTCACGCTGCAGCTGACAGCAGTGATCCCCCTTCCATTTACATATATCATTACCTTTTCTTGATTTCGACTCTTGAGGAAAAATAGGTTGCCGTTCCTGCATAGACAATAGACATCTCATTCCAAGTGTCCCCACCAAAGCTCGAATCATCATAAAGGTGGAGGGTGGATACATCCCATATTAATGTACACTAAAGGGTATCCTGATAGTTTTGATCAGATAGTGTATACAAGGAGCTCAGATAGCAAGCCAGTACTAGGCAATGAAGATAAGGCGGGAAGGTGGAAGAGGAATTTGAAAGAGCTAATCAAAGGATAGAGAGTTCGATACAGTATTATGGAAAGAGAAGATTAGCCTTGCTTTTCTCCATGTTAATTGGGCTCTTTTCTGCGTTCTACACTTTTAATTCAGTCAGTGTATAATATAGATCTGGATGTAAATGATCATGATCAGGTGCAGGTCTTGTAATTAATGTCTGCCTTCTACTTGAGGATGGTCTTTTGTTTGACAGAAACTGGCAGTTTTCATAAAGTGACACAGCTATTGTACCAAGTCACGATATAACACAAATTTTAAAATAATAGTAACGTCCCATTTCAGTATTCTATCTAGCAATCACTTGTAGCATCAATCGACAATCGTAAATAGGTTGTTTTTGACTGCGGTCAGAAATTGATGGATTGGTATTCTCAAAAGCGGATTCAGAATTCATGCTTAAGGTTGCTATCCTAGTCTACAACATTCCTCTGACCGTTAAAGACTTTCCGCTGGCGTCATTTGCTCTCTCAGCTACAATAAAACGAGGCCAAGTTAATACGAGCGCGAAATGGACGCAGTATAAGGGAAATTTCGTGTGGCTAGGGCCTCCCATCGGGTAGACTGTTCGCCTGGTGCAAGTCTTTCGAGCTGAAGCCACTTCGGCGACTTGCACAGTGACGGAGCACATTATAGTCAATGTGAGAGTTCCCACGAGCGACAATCGGCGCGACGTCACAGACGACTTGCGTCCACGCTTGTTTTGGAGGCTCACTAATGCGTAATCTATTGCCCAGGTCATGAGTAAATTTATTGGCTACTCTATTCATCCTGAGATTGATGTTATGTCTATTAATGAAGTGAAAAAAATGCAAAGAAGTTTGATACATTTCAACTGAACACACCACACAAAAAAACTAGTCACGAGAAGGACGCATCGCGCTAATACAAAGTAACACTGTCTGTAGCATTGGTAATAAACTCAGTTCGGCGAGAAAGGTAATGCAAACGGTAACTCAGGTATACAGCGAGGCGACAAAAGTCACGAGATATCTCTTAATACCGTGTCAGGCCTCCTTTTACCCGGTGTAGTGCAGTAACCCGAAGTGGCATGGACTGAACAGGTCGTTGCCGGTCCACTCCAGAAATATTGTGCCATGTTGCCCCTCTAGCCTTCCATAACTGCGAAGGTGTTACCGATGGAAGTTTTTGAGTACGAACTGACCTCTCGATTCTGTCCCATATACACTCCTCGAAATTGAAATAAGAACACCGTGAATTCATTGTCCCAGGAAGGGGAAACTTTATTGACACATTCCTGGGGTCAGATACATCACATGATCACACTGACAGAACCACAGGCACATAGATACAGGCAACAGAGCACGCACAATGTCGGCACTAGTACAGTGTATATCCACCTTTCGCAGCAATGCAGGCTGCTATTCTCCCATGGAGACGATCGTAGAGATGCTGGATGTAGTCCTGTGGAACGGCTTGCCATGCCATTTCCACCTGGCGCCTCAGTTGGACCAGCGTTCGTGCTGGACGTGCAGACCGCGTGAGACGACGCTTCATCCAGTCCTAAATATGCTCAATGGGGGACAGATCCGGAGATCTTGCTGGCCAGGGTAGTTGACTTACACCTTCTAGAGCACGTTGGGTGGCACGGGATACATGCGGACGTGCATTGTCCTGTTGGAACAGCAAGTTCCCTTGCCGGTCTAGGAATGGTAGCACGACGGGTTCGATGACGGTTTGGATGCACCGTGCACTATTCAGTGTCCCCTCGACGATCACCAGTGGTGTACGGCCAGTGTAGGAGATCGCTCCCCGCACCATGATGCCAGGTGTTGGCCCTGTGTGCCTCGGTCGTATGCAGTCCTGATTGTGGCGCTCACCTGCACGGCGCCAAACACGCATACGACCATCATTGGCACCAAGGCAGAAGCGGCTCTCATCGCTGAAGACGACACGTCTCCTTTCGTCCCTCCATTCACGCCAGTCGCGACACCACTGGAGGCGGGCTGCACGATGTTGGGGCGTGAGCGGAAGACGGCCTAACAGTGTGCGGGACCGTAGCCCAGCTTCATGGAAACGGTTGCGAATGGTCCTCGCCGATACCCCAGGAGCAACAGTGTCCCTAATTTGCTGGGAAGTGGCGGTGCGGTCCCCTACGCCACTGCGTAGGATCCTACGGTCTTGGCGTGCATCCGTGCGTCGCTGCGGTCCGGTCCCAGGTCGACGGGCACATGCACCTTCCGCCGACCACTGGCGACAACATCGATGTACTGTGGAGACCTCACGCCCCACGTGTTGAGCAATTCGGCGGTACGTCCACCCGGCCTCCCGCATGCCCACTATACGCCCTCGCTCAAAGTCCGTCAACTGCACATACGGTTCACGTCCACGCTGTCGCGGCATGCTACCAGTGTTAAAGACTGCGATGGAGCTCCGTATGCCACGGCAAACTGGTTGACACTGACGGCGGCGGAGCACAAATGCTGCGCAACTAGCGCCATTCGACGGCCAACACCGCGGTTCCTGGTGTGTCCGCTGTGCCGTGCGTGTGATCATTGCTTGTACAGCCCTCTCGCAGTGTCCAGAGCAAGTATGGTGGGTCTGACACACCGGTGTCAATGTGTTCTTTTTTCCATTTCCAGGAGTGTACTTCATACGGACGTGTGCTCTGTTCCGAATGGTTTCCGAAATAAAACTCGGCTAATGTACACAATTATTTATTTTCTGTATTATGCAATACATTGTCATTGTTTACAACGCACCACAGCACTGTAAAAGAATTCGAGACGAACACTCTGATACAGAACACTTGTGGTCTATCAAGTCGGGAAACTACCTCAAACTGGCTTACAAACACTATCTAAGCTACAGCACATGCGCGTCGCACGGAATTTTTTAATATTCTCGCGCTCTCTTCACGCAGACTATCAGACATGGAAGCCACGCGGAGCGGCCGCGCGGTTTAAGGCGCTATGTCACGGATTGCGCGGCTCCTCCCGCCGGATGTTAGAGTCCTCCCTCGGGCATGAGTGCGTTTGTGTTGATCTTAGCGTAAGTTAGCTTAAGTAGTGTGTAAGTCTAGGTACCGATGACCTCAACAATTTGGTCCCTTAGGAATTCACACACACATTAACCCTGGGTAAGAAATGAATAAGAACTTTTTAGTAGGAAATTTAACGTAGTTTAATTCTGTACTGCGACATGTTTTCATTAGGGCGCGCGGTTTTCGAGTTATTAAATAAAAATATGCAAAACTGTCAATAAAGGTGTTGTATCTCGGAAACCATTCGGAATACGCCACATAAGTTTTTTGTCCAGAAATTGCTGTCTTCAACATCTACCTTTACACCTATACTCCACAAGTTATCTTGTGGTGTGTGGCACAGTGTACTTTGTGTATCACTGTCACTTCTCCCGTTCCCTGTTCCGGTCGCGAATGTTCCGCGGGAATAATGATTGCCGGTAAGTTTACGCGTGTGCTCGTAACCTCCAAATTTTACCCTCATGGTCTTTTCGTAAGGTATAGGGTTAAGCAACATATTTGTTGAATCTTCTAGAAACGTACCATCTCGGAACTTCAACAGTAGACCATATCGTGATACAGAACGCCTCTAAAGATCGTTGATCATCTCCGTGACGCTTCGTGCCTGCTAAATGATCCCGTAAAGAAACATGCTGCTCTTCTGTGGATCTTTTCTATTTCCTCTACCAATCTTATCTGGTACGAATCCTATACTGACTAGCATTATTCAAAGATCGGTCGAAAGAGGGTTTTGTAAGTCGTCTCCTTTGTTGACGGACCACATTTCCTGAGGACTCTTCTGATGAATCTCACAGCCTGGCGCCTGCATTTCCTGAGACTAGTTTTATGTTGTCGGTGCACTTTAAATCTCTCCGTACTCATACTTCTAGGTATATTATGGCAGTAACCTGATTCAGTGATTGTTCTGAAATCGTGAAATCATACAATACTGGGTCCTTCTGTCTATGTATACCCAGTACTTTACATTTGAGAAGAAGTACCACCACCAGTGTTCTACAACAGCCGACCGGAGTGGCCGAGCGGTTCTAGGAGCTACAGTCTGGAACTGCGCGACCGCTACGGTCGCAGGTTCGAATCCTGCCTCGGGCATGGATTTGTGTGGTGTCCTTAGGTTAGTTAGGTTTAAGTAGTTCTAAGTTCTAGGGGACTGATGACCTTAGAAGTTAAGTCCCATAGTGCTCAGAGCCATTATGAATTTGTTCTACAACAGCACTATCCCCGAAGAGCCTAACTGCACTTCCGACGTTTTCTACAATGTCATTTATCTATAGCGTGAAAAGTAATGGACCTCTAACACAGCCGAAGTTATTTTTACTTCTGAAGGCTTCTTTCCTTTGACAGTGAAATGCAGTGTTCTGTTTGGTAGAAACTCTTCAGTCCAGTTACACAATTGGTCTGATATTCCATACGCTCGTATTTTTTTCATTAGGACGCAGTGCGCAACTGTATCCAGCGCTTCACGGCAGTCGACGAATACGGCATCCGCTATGCCGCCGGTATCTACTGCTTTCTGGGTCTCGTTGACGAACAGAGCGAGCTAGGTTTCACACGATCATTGTTTTCAGAACCCATATTGATTCTTACACAGAAGATTTTTGATTTCCAGAAATCTCATAACACGCGAGCATAACACACCTTCCAAAATTCTACGACACACCAACGTCAGAGATATAGGCCTATAGTTTTGTGGGTCTGTTCGACGACCTTTCTTGAAAACTAGGAGCATCTGATATTTTCCTTATTGACGTTCGTGCGACATTTCAAAGGATGAAACAAAATGTACGCTACTGGCCACTAAAATTGTTACACCAAGAAGAAATGCAGATGATAAACGGATATTCATTGGACAAATATATTATACTAGAACTGACATGTGATTACATTTTCACGCAATTTAGGTGTATAGATCCTGAGAAATCAGTACCCAAAACAACCACCTCTGGCCGTAATAACGGCCTTGATACGCCTGGGCATTGAGTCAAACAGAGCTTGGATGGCGTGTACAGGTACAGCTGCCCATGCAGCTTCAACACGATACCACAGTTCATCAAGAGTAGTGCCTGGTGTATTGTGGCGAGTCAGTTGCTCGGCCACCATTGACCAGACGTTTTCTATTGGTGAGAGATCTGGAGAATGTGCTGGCCACGGCAGCAGTTGAACATTTTCTGTATCCAGAAAGGTCCGTGTACGACCTGCAACATGCGGTCGCGCATTATCCTGCTGAAATGTAGGGTTTCGCAGGGATCGAATGAAGGGTAGAGCCACGGGTCGTAACACATCTGAAATGTAACGTCCACTGTTCAAAGTGCCGTCAATGCGAACAAGAGGTGACCGAGACGTGTAACCAATGGCACCTCATACCATCACGCCGGGTGATAAGCCAGTATGGCGATGACGAATACACGCTTCCAATGTGCGTTCACCCCGATGTCGCCAAACACGGATGCGACCATCATGATGCTGTAAACAAAATCTGGATTCATCCGAAAAAATGACGTTTTGCCATTCGTGCACCCAGGTTTGTCGTTGAGTACACCATCGCAGGCGCTCCTGTCTGTGATGCAGAGTCAAGGGTAACCATAGCCATGGTCTCCGAGCTGATAGTCCATGCTGCTGCAAACGTCGTTGAACTGTTTGTGCACCTGGTTGTTGTCTTGCAAACGTCCCCATCTGTTGACTCAGGGATCGATACGTGGCTGCACGATCTGTTACAGCCATGCGGATAAGATGCCTGTCATCTCGACTGCTAGTGACACGAGGCCGTTGGGATCCAGCAAGGCGTTCCGTATTACCAACCTTGTGTGAATGCTCTGAAAAGCTAATCATTTGCGTATCACAGCATCTTCCTCCTGTCGGTTAAATTTCGCGTCTGTAGCACGTCATATTCGTGGTATACGAATTTTAATGGCCAGTAGTGTAATATAATTCTGTGAAACAGTTTTAGAAAAAGGCGTGTAGTATTTGGGTCTTTTCTGTGCCATCCTCCGTAACAATGCCATTATGATCAATACAGATGGCTTCGATATATTTTGTGATTTAACGTCATATCCAAAATTCTCAGGATTTTCTGTCAAGTCGGTAGACAGAATATTAATTTCTAAATCGTCGAAGGCTTCGCGCATGCTTCTCTTTACGCTAATTTTGGCTTCGTTCTGTTTTTGTTTGTCTGTGAGACTTTTCCTACTTTTAAATTTGCAGTGAAGCTCTCTTTGCTGTCGTAGCAGCTTTCTAACACATTTGTCGAAACAAGCGGGACTTTTCCATCCCTCACAACTTTGCTCGACTCATACTTGTCGAAAGCCGGCCGGTGTGGCCGTGCGCTTCTAGGCGCTTCAGTCTGGAACCGCGTGACCGCTGCGGTCGCAGGTTCGAATCCACGTTACGCCCTATTGCATTCCGATGAAAGGGGACGAAAGGAATGCCTGGAGAATGTTGCCTGTGATCCTGTGTAGTGCCAACAGCGAAGTATGGAAATGTTGTTACGGTATGGGGGTGTTTTCCATGGTTGGGTGGTCCCCTTATTTCACGTGTGAAAACGTCTATCAGCAATGCAGTGCACCCGAACATAAAGAATCGTCTGTGAGGCAAATGGTTTGTATACACTAAAGTTCCTAAAATGCACTGGTCTACCCAGAGTCCCGATCTCAAACCGGTGTCACTCTTTTTAGATGAGTTAGAAAGTCGACTTCGCTCCAGGTCCATGCGTCCTACATCATTATCTTTTTTAAGAAAGCACGCTGTCTGTTCCTTTGAAAGGACAGACACCACACAGATCCCGCAGCTGTGAAACACTATATGGAAATGGAAGGGGGATCATTGCTGTCAGCTGCAACGGGAGGGGCATTAAGCGTTCATAAAACTGTTAAGCCTGGCTGAGCAATGGATGACTTTCTTCAGTGAGAATGCACTAAAGACGTCCGACCCCCTGTGGGAATCTCTGAGTAGCGAACGGGAGTATATTGGACATGGACTGTGGATAGGTGGCTCTCGGTGGGAGTGTGGATCGACGTGCAGCTGCAATAACGCTTTGTCCCGGATGGCGCACTGGTTACCGCACCTGTCTCGTAAGCAGGAGATCCCGGGCTCGAATCCAGGTCCGGTTCACAATTTCGCTTAATGTCACGCTGCAGCTGACAGCAGTGATCCCCCTTCCATTTACATATATCATTACCTTTTCTTGATTTCGACTCTTGAGGAAAAATAGGTTGCCGTTCCTGCATAGACAACAGATATCTCATTCCAAGTGTCCCCACCAAAGCTCGAATCATCATAAAGGTGGAGGGTGGATACATCCCATATTAATGTACACTAAAGGATATCCTGATACTTTTGATCAGATAGTGTATACAAGGAGCTCAGATAGCAAGCCAGTACTAGGCAAAGAAGAGAAGGCGGGAAGGTGGAAGAGGAATGTGAAAGAGCTAATCAAAGGATAGAGAGTTCGATACAGTATTATGGAAAGAGAAGATTAGCCTTGCTTTTCTCCATGTTAATTGGGCTCTTTTCTGCGTTCTACACTTTTAATTCAGTCAGTGTATAATATAGATCTGGATGTAAATGATCATGATCAGGTGCAGGTCTTGTAATTAGTGTCTGCCTTCTACTTGAGGATGGTCTTTTGTTTGACAGAAACTGGCAGTTTTCATAAAGTGACACAGCTATTGCACCAAGTCACGATATATCACAAATTTTAAAATAATAGTAACGTCCCATTTCAGTATTCTATCTAGCAATCACTTGTAGCATCAATCGACAATCGTAAATAGGTTGTTTTTGACTGCGGTCAGAAATTGATGGATTGGTATTCTCCAAAGCGGATTCAGAATTCATGCTTAAGGTTGCTATCCTAGTCTACAACATTCCTCTGACCGTTAAAGACTTTCCGCTCGCGTCATTTGCTCTCTCAGCTACAATAAAACGAGGCCAAGTTCATACGAGCGCGAAGTGGACGCAGTATAATGGAAATTCCGTGTGGCTAGGGCCTCCCATCGGGTAGACTGTTCGCCTGGTGCAAGTCTTTCGAGTTGAAGTCACTTCGGCGACTTGCACAGTGACGGAGCACATTATAGTCAATGTGAGAGTTCCCACGAGCGACAATCGGCGCGACGTCACAGACGACTTGCGTCCACGCTTGTTTTGGAGGCTCACTAATGCGTAATCTATTGCCCAGGTCATGAGTAAATTTATTGGCTACTCTATTCATCCTGAGATTGATGTTATGTCTATTAATGAAGTGAAAAAAATGCAAAGAAGTTTGATACATTTCAACTGAACCGTAAGCACACCACACAAAAAAACTAGTCACGAGAAGGACGCATCGCGCTAATACAAAGTAACACTGTCTGTAGCATTGGTAATGAACTCAGTTCGGCGAGAAAGGTAATGCAAACGGTAACTCAGGTATACAGCGAGGCGACAAAAGTCACGAGATATCTCTTAATACCGTGTCAGGCCTCCTTTTACCCGGTGTAGTGCAGTAACTCGAAGTGGCATGGACTGAACAGGTCGTTGCCGGTCCACTCCAGAAATATTGTGCCATGTTGCCCCTCTAGCCTTCCATAACTGCGAAGGTGTTACCGATGGAAGTTCTTGAGTACGAACTGACCTCTCGATTCTGTCCCATATACACTCCTGGAAATTGAAATAAGAACACCGTGAATTCATTGTCCCAGGAAGGGGAAACTTTATTGACACATTCCTGGGGTCAGATACATCACATGATCACACTGACAGAACCACAGGCACATAGATACAGGCAACAGAGCACGCACAATGTCGGCACTAGTACAGTGTATGTCCACCTTTCGCAGCAATGCAGGCTGCTATTCTCCCATGGAGACGATCGTAGAGATGCTGGATGTAGTCCTGTGGAACGGCTTGCCATGCCATTTCCACCTGGCGCCTCAGTTGGACCAGCGTTCGTGCTGGACGTGCAGACCACGTGAGACGACGCTTCATCCAGTCCCAAACATGCTCAATGGGGGACAGATCCGGAGATCCTGCTGGCCAGGGTAGTTGACTTACACCTTCTAGAGCACGTTGGGTGGCACGGGATACATGCGGACGTGCATTGTCCTGTTGGAACAGCAAGTTCCCTTGCCGGTCTAGGAAAGGTAGAACGATGGGTTCGATGACGGTTTGGATGTACCGTGCACTATTCAGTGTCCCCTCGACGATCACCAGTGGTGTACGGCCAGTGTAGGAGATCGCTCCCCACACCATGATGCCGGGTGTTGGCCCTGTGTGCCTCGGTCGTATGCAGTCCTGATTGTGGCGCTCACCTGCACGGCGCCAAACACGCATACGACCATCATTGGCACCAAGGCAGAAGCGACTCTCATCGCTGAAGACGACACGTCTCCATTCGTCCCTCCATTCACGCCTGTCGCGACACCACTGGAGGCGGGCTGCACGATGTTGGGGCGTGAGCGGAAGACGGCCTAACGGTGTGCGGGACCATAGCCCAGCTTCATGGAGACGGTTGCGAATGGTCCTCGCCGATACCCCAGGAGCAACACTGTCCCTAATTTGCTGGGAAGTGGCGGTGCGGTCCCCTACGCCACTGCGTAGGATCCTACGGTCTTGGCGTGCATCCGTGCGTCGCTGCGGTCCGGTCCCAGGTCGACGGGCACGTGCACCTTCCGCCGACCACTGGCGACAACATCGATGTACTGTGGAGACCTCACGCCCCACGTGTTGAGCAATTCGGCGGTACGTCCATCCGGCCTCCCGCATGCCCACTATACGCCCTCGCTCAAAGTCCGTCAACAGCACATACGGTTCACGTCCACGCTGTCGCGGCATGCTAACAGTGTTAAAGACTGCGATGGAGCTCCGTATGCCACGGCAAACTGGTTGACATTGACGGCGGCGGTGCACAAATGCTGCGCAGCTAGCGCCATTCGACGGCCAACACCGCGGTTCCTGGTGTGTCCGCTGTGCCGTGCGTGTGATCATTGCTTGTACAGCCCTCTCGCAGTGTCCGGAGCAAGTATGGTGGGTCTGACACACCGGTGTCAATGTGTTCTTTTTTCCATTTCCAGGAGTGTATGTTCTATGGGATTCATGTCGGGTGATCTGGATAGCCAAATCGCATTGTCCAGAAAGTTCTTCAAACCAGCCACGAACAGTTGTGGCTCGGTGACATGGAGCACTGTCAGCCATAGAAATTCCATCGTTGTTTGGGAACATGAAGTCCATAAATGGCTGCAAGTGGTCACCAAACAGCCGACTACAACCAGAACCTAGTCCATTCCACATATACACAGCCCACACTATTATGGAGCCATTATAAGGTTGCACATTCCCTTGTTGACAAGTTGGGTCAATGGCTTCGTGAGGTCTGCGCCACACTCGATGAAGTGTCGGCAGAAGTGCCAACACCGTGTTGTTTGAGGAAGCCGAAATGCACGCTATAAGCTCACGCAGGCTGGCGTGAGGTCTGAAACAGGATACGTAATGAATGCTATAAAGAAAAGTACGTAGCTGCTGGAATACTTAACTTTAATCCACAATTGGTGAACATTGGTCATGTTACTGTACATGCTTCATTAGATACATAGCAAAGGATAAATGGCGCCTTGCTAGGTCGTAGCAATTGACTTAGCTGAAGGCTATGCTAACTATCGTCTCGGCAAATGAGAGCGTAATTCTCAGTGAACCTTTCCTAGCAAAGTCAGCTGTACAACTGGGGCGAGTGCTAGTAAGTCTCTCTAGACCTGCCGTGTGGCGGCGCTCGGTCTGCAATTACTGACAGTGGCGACACGCGGGTCCGTCGTATACTAGCGGACCGCGGCCGATTTAAAAAGGCTACCACCTAGCAAGTGTGGTGTCTGGCGGTGACACCACACTCGAAACTTACTATCAGCTTCTGCAAACTGAAAGCGGGGTTCATCTGAAGAGGACACAGGTTTCCAGTTGTCTAGGTTCCAACCGATATGGTCACGAGCACAGGAAAGGCTCTACAGGCGATGTCGTGCTGTTAGTAAAGGCTCTCGCGGTTATTTCATACAGTGTTGCTTGTCTGTTAGCACTGACAACTCTATGCAAACGCCGTTGGTCTTGGTAAGTAAAGGCCGTTGGCCACTGCATTGTCAAACCTGGTATTCTCGGCACACTCGTGACACTGTTGATCTCGGAATATTGAATTTCCTAACGATTTTGGAAACGGAGTATCCCTTGCATCTAGCTCCAACTATCATTCTGCATTCAAAGTCTGTTAATTCCCGTCTTGCTGCCATTGTCACGTCGGAAACCTGAGTACAAATGACAGCTCCGCTAATGCTACGCCCTTTTTTATACCTTGTGTGTGAGATACGGTATATGTGCACATCGCTATCCCATGACTTTTGTTACCTGAGTGTATAACATTACTGATAATTAGATCGCATAGAGCTGCCAAATTGTGGGATTGTTGATTGCTATGTTTCACCCCTGCTGTTCCAAACAGTCTCAGAAATTTTCTACGGGATGAACATTAGGTGGTTTATAGCGGGTCAGCCATACCAGAAACGTTTGCGTGCAGCCCTGTAAACACAACTGTAGTCATCCCTGAAGATGTGTGTGACCAGAGCATATTCATCGTGAAGAAGCAGAAGAAAGACAAGCCTTGTCCATTGAGAAAATTTGAATAAACATCCTGGTTCAGATTCACGACAATTTGAATCAGTGTGCGTAAGTTCATTATGCCCACGCATTGCGGTTTAAATACGTCATTAGACCATCGCTGTACTTCACACCTTTTATTATTTCAAAAGAAGTAAATCATGATTTGTCAGACTCTACACGCCTCCTGTCAGCTGCTTAACAGTTTCCGTGTTGTTTGGCTCATTGAAGAACTGCAGCCTTACGTGCCACTGTGAACACTGTCGTTTTGCGAGGTACCCATCTCCAAATGTCTACTGCATGCAGTTTGCCTTCCAATGTTCGCTGTGAAACTGGTTGAGATGTACCTGCATACAATGACAGCAGAAATTCCTGTTAGGTTTGAAACCGATTGTCATTGACAAGACGGAACTCTCGTCTCTGGTCACTATCGGTTACGGTGTTTTTATAACCGATGTTCATAAACCTTAGCCGGCCGGTGTTGCCGAGTGGTTCTAGGCGCTTCAGTCTGGAACCGCGCGACCGCTACGGTCGTAGGTTCGAATCCTGCCTCGGCCATGGATGTGTGTGATGTCCTTAGGTTAGTTAGGTTTAAGTAGTTCTAAGTTCTAGGGGACTGATGACCTAAGATGTTAAGTTCCATAGTGCTCTGAGCCATTTGAACCTTACACCTTATTATAAGGCTGCAAGTGGTACACCATTTTTTGAAAACACGTTTGACAGTCCGCGTTGATGCGCTAACTAATCGTGCAATTTATCCCTTTAAGTGGCACAGTTTATACACCACTGGTCTTAAATACTGTCTATTACGTTAGTAGCTGAGTATCTGACGCTACCAAGGTATGTATTTATCCCAGTTGTATTAGTCTATCTCCTCCTTCCTCCTCTTTGTGTCCATTTTCTCTGCTTCCTTTCTGTCCTTCTCCTTCTTCCCTGTCTCTGTCCACATCCTCTACCCTCCAGTCTCTGTCCACCTACTCCTCCCCCTCTGTCCATATGGTCCTCCCCCTCTGTCCATATGGTCCTTCCCCTCTGTCCATCTGGTCCTTCCCCCTCTATCCATCTGATCCTCCCCCCTCTGCCCATCTGCTCCTTCCCCCTCTGCCCATCTGCTCCTTCCCCCTCTATCTGTCTGCTACTTCCCATTCTGTCCATCTCCTCCTCCACCTTCTAAGTCCATCTGCTCCTGCCTCTTCTATCTCCTTCCCCCCTCTACCTCCATCTCCCCCTTCTTTCTGTCCATCTCCTCATCCCCTCCCTCTCTGTGCATCTCCTCTTACCTTTCTCGGTCCATTTTCTCCTTCCTATCAGTCTGCCCATCTCCTTCTCCCCTCTCTCTCTCTCTCTCTCTCTCTCTCTCTCTCTCTCCATCTCCTCATATTCCATTTCTCTGTCCATTTCCCCCTCCCCTCTATCTGTCCAGTCCCTTCTCCCTCATATCTGTGTCTGTCTCCTCCTTCCCCCTCTCTGTCTGTCCATCTCTTCCTCCTTTCATCCTTTCTCCACGTTATCGCCCCGACCCCAGTATGATGTTGCTAGTTCTTATCTTCATACTATTTCTTTCCAGATAGTAAGTAATATGTGTACCAAGTTTGGCTAAAATCGATCTAAGGGTTAGAGCGTCAAAATCTCAAGCTATTTGGAGGGCTGTGTCTATAATACTCCAACGTTCTGAATTGGGGACAGATCCGGCGTCTTTTCTCGCCAAGGTAGGGTTTGGCAAGCACGAAGACAAGCAGTAGAAACTCTCGCCGTGTGTGGGCATTATCTTGTTGAAATGTAACCCAGGATGATTTCTGGTGAAGGCCAACAAAACGAGGCACAGAATTTCATCGACATACCCCTGTGTTGTAAGGATGCAATGGATGACAACCAAAGGCATAATGATATGAAAATAAATGGCGCCCCATATCATCACTCCTGGCTATGAGTCCATATGGCGGGCGACAGCCAGGTGGTACCCCACCACTGTCCGGGGCGTCTTCGCTGGTCATCGGTTCTCAGTTCGAAGCGGTACTCATCACTGAAGACAATTCTACTCCGGTCAATGAGGTTCCAGGCTGAAGACGTGTCTGGAGACGCCCCATACAGCGGTGGGCAAAGAATCTGACTGTCACCCACCACACAGCTCGACAACTGGTAGTGATGATCTCGCGGCAACTTTATACCACAGCGCTACGTCGATGTTATTCTACATCCCATAATGTTTCCCTTCATGGCAAGCCATCCTGGGCTTACATTTCAGCAAGATAATGCCCACCCGCATACTGTGAGTGTTTGTAGTGCTTGTTTTCGTGCTTGCCAAACCCTACCTTGACCAGTAATGTCTGTCCCTAATTGAGATCGTTTGGAGCATCATGAGCAGAGCCCTCCAACAAGCTCGGGATTTTGGCGATTTAAAGTGCCAATTGGACAGAATTTGGTACTATATTCTTCAGGAAGACATAAAACAATCAGTGATGACAAACATATTAACTTCTTGCATAAGAGCCAGAGGCGGACTATAGCGTTATTGACTTGCTCAGTTTGTAAAGCTCTGCCGGCCGGTGTGGCCGAGCGGTTCTAGGCGCTTCAGTCTGGAACAGCGTGACCGCTACGGTCGCAGGTTTCTAATCCTGCCTCGGGCATGGATGTGTGTGATGTCCTTAGGTTACTTAGGTTTAAGTAGTTCCAAGTCCTAGGGGACTGATGACCATAGATGTTAAGTCCCATAGTGCTCAGAGCCATTTGAACCTTTTGAACCAGTTTGTGAAGCTCTTTCTCTTGAATAACATCCAATTTTTCTGAAGTTGTAATCAATTGTTTGGCTGTACATGTATATCACATCTACCGATTTCTGTCCCACTCAGATAATTCCTAATGCCTTCGGGGTGCGTCGGCTTTTTTTTTTTTTTATTTAGTGTATTTTTACACATATTTCAGCTGTGTCTCAAGCGAATTTCGCCCTCCATTTTCATTTTCACACAGCCCACTGTTTATGACGTCATAACCTGAACTATGTGTCGTAAAATTATATAATTTTTCAGGTATGTTCAGTGGTATATGTATGAATACTGTCTGCAAATAGCGTAGCTAATATAGTTAGTAGTAAAGAATAAATAGATTAAAACATCGCCTTAACAAAGAAAAAGTAATAAGCAGTAATAATTTTTCCTTTCATCATTTTGTGGCAGTTGTCAGCTACAAAAAGTTTTGTAAGGGTTTGAGATTATATGTAAAGTTTGTTGCAAGTCACTACTAAGTGCTCTCATTCTCAAATATTGAAGAACTAAAGTCTGGGTAATAGTGCATCGTGGGCTAAACTTCTATTTTCTTCCCACGAACACTCCTTTGAAAGGTTCAAAGAAAACTAAGTCTAATTTCATATACGAACCGGACTCATACAGGTGGTGGTGGTGGTGGGTAGTGTTTAACGTCCCGTCGACAACGAGGTCATTAGAGACGGAGCGCAAGCTCGGGTTAGGGAAGGATCGGGAAGGAAATCGGCCGTGCCCTTTCAAAGGAACCATCCCGGCATTTGCCTGAAACAATTTAGGGAAATCACGGAAAACCTAAATCAGGATGGCCGGAGACGGGATTGAACCGTCGTCCTCCCGAATGCGAGTCCAGTGTGCTAACCACTGCGCCACCTCGCTCGGTGGACTCATACAACTATGGTTGGTGGTGACTTTAACTTACCGTCGACATGTTGGCGAAAATACATGTTTAAAACCGGAGACACGCATGAAACATCATCCAAAATTGTGCTAAACGCATTCTCTGGAAATTATTTCGAGCAGTTAGTTCATGAGCCCACAAGAATAGTAAACGGTTGTGAAAGCACACTTGACCTATCAGCAACAAATAATCCTGAACTAATAACGAGCACCAAACGGATACAGGGATTAGTGAACACTGGGTTGGCGTAGCGAGACTGAATACTGTAACCCACAAATCCTCCAAAAATAAAAGAAAAATATAACTGTTCAAAAAAGCAGATAGAAATTCACTTAACGCCTTCCTGAGAGACGACCACAATTCCTTCCAAATTAACAATATAAGTGTAGACCAAATGTGGCTTGAATTTAAAGAAATTGTATCGTCAGCAACTGAGAGATTTATACCAAATAAATTAACAAACGGCGGGACTGATCCCCCTTCGTACAAAAAAACGGGTCAAAACACTGTTGCAGAAACAGTGAAAAAGCATGCCAAATTTAAACGAACGCAAAGTCTCCAAGATTGGCGATCTTTTACAGAAGCTCGAAATTTAGCTCGGACTTCAATGCGAGATGCTTATAATAAATTCCACAACGAAGCTTTGTCTCGAAGCCTAGCAGAAAATCCAAAGAAATTCTGGTCGCATGTAAAGTACGCTAGCGGCAAACACAATCAGTGCCTTCTCTGCGCAAAAGCAATGGAAATAATATCGACGACTGTGCAGCGAAAGCGGACTTATTAAACGCAGCATTCCGAAATTCCTTCACCAAAAAAGACGAAGTAAATACTCCAAAATTCGAATCCAGAACAGCTGCCAACGTGAATAACTTAGACGAAGATACCCTCGGAGTAGTGAAGCGACTTAAATCACCTAATAAAAGAAAGTCTTCCGGTCCAGACTGCATACCAATTACAATCTTTTCAGAGTTTGCTGATGTAATAACTCCGTACTTAACAATCACATACGACTGCTCACTCGACGAAAGATCCGTACTCAAAGACCGGAAAGCTGTACAGGTCACACTAGTATTCAAGAAATTACAGACCCATATCATTAACTTCGATATGCAGCAGGGTTTTGGAACACATGTAGTGTTCGAACATTATGAATTACCTCGAAGAAAACGTTCTATGGACATACAGTCAATACGGATGTGGAAAACATCGGTCTTGTGAAACACAACTAGCTCTTTGAGTGCTATTGACAAGCTATTTCAAATTGATTCCTTATTTTCAGACCTCCAGAAGGCTTTTGATACTGTACCACACAAGCGGTTTGTAGTGAAGTTGCGTGCTTGTGTGACTGGAATGGTGATTTCTTGTCAGAGAGATCACAGTTCGTAGTAATTGACGGAAAGTCATCGAGTAAAACATAAGTGACTTCTGGCGTTCCCCAAGGTAACGCTATAGGCCCTTTTCTGTTCCTTATCTATATAAAAGATTTAGGGGACTATCTGTGCAGCCGTCTGGGGTTGTTTGCAGATGATGCTGTCGTTTATCATCTAATAAAGTCATCAGAAGATCAAAATAAATTTCAATACGATTTAGAAAAGATATCTGTATGGTGCAAAAACTGGCGGTTGACCCCAGTTAATGAAAAGTATGAGATCATTCACATGAGAGGTATAAGGAATCCGCTGAACTTTGGTTACACGATAAATCAATCAAATCTAAAGGCCGTAAATTCAACTAAATACCTAGGAATTACAGTTACAAACAATTGGAAAGATCGCACACTACGCTTGTCCGTCCTCTTTGGGAGTACTTCTGCGCGGTATGAAATACTTACCAGATAGGATTAACAGAGTACATCGAGAAAGTTCAATGAACAGCAGCATGTTTTGGATTATCGCAAAATAGGGGAGAGAGCAACCCTGTGATGACACAGGATTTGGGGTGGACATCATTACAACAAAGGCGTTTTTCGTTGCGGCGGAATGTTCTCACGAAATTTCAGTCACCAACTTTCTCCTCTGAATGAAAAAATATTTTGTTGACGCCGACCTACATAGGAAGAAACGATCATCATAATAAAATAAGGGAAATCAGGCACGGAAAGATATAGATGTTCGTATTTTCCGCGCGCTCTTCGAGATTGGAATAACAGAGAAGTACTCTGAATGTGCTTCGATGAAGCCTCTGCCAGGCACTTAAGTATGATTTGCTGAGTACCCATGTAGATGTAGATGTAGCGGGTTCTTCCCCCAGCATGGAATATTTCCAGACAATGAGTGATATGTGTACCAAGTTTGGTTGAAATCAGATCAGTGATTTGGGAGAAAATGTATGCATTTACTAAAAAAAAAATGTTCAAGTGTGTGTGAAATCTTATGGGACTTAACTGCTTAGGTCATCAGTCCCTAAGCTTACACACTAATTAACCTAAATTACCCCAACGACAAACACACACACCCATGCCCGAGGGAGGACTCGAACACCTCCGCCGGGACCAGCCGCACAGTCCATGACTGCAGCGCTCTAGACCGCTCGGCTAACCCCGCGCGGCGCGTTTACTAAAAATAACTCGTTCCATTGGTATTAACACATTCGTAATAGTTTCTTCGATAAGTATCAACACTATTTTTATGTTTATAAGACTGTATGCCTGAGATATCAATGAACAAGCGAGTAATGGTATGAATATTTACTGATGAATTTTGAGGCACTCTTCTTCATGACAGGTTTTCTGTTCATCTAGCATTTGTCACCTGTGCACATGGGCGTCACGACGTCACGACCGGGGTGGGGGGGGGGGGGGAGGAGAGGGGAAGAGGCACGTGTCCCCCTAACAATTTTTAAAAAGAAATTTCAGGTTTTTGACTATTAGTTGATAGATGATAACACCGTTGTACCAATGTATCCAAGCTTAACTAATTAAACGTACTAAAAGCTCTCGTGCAGTAAGAATTAATGGTTCGCAGTTTTTAATAATATGAAGTAAATTAAATCCAGTTTTATTATTCAATAAAAAGACAGTATTCCAAGTTTTAACGAACTACGTTGGTACGACTACGGGTGATGAAGGAGCAGGGTTGATAAGCACGTATCTGATTGGTTTTGCTGTAAGTGTGTAGGCGGGGTGGCTGGGAGGCCGGCAGTTAACAATCAAACGCCACGCGACAGTCACTTACGGTCCGCTACACACTATCTTATATGAGAGCCAATAGCAGTCATAAGTAGACATCTTGAATAACAATCGCTTGGCTGCTCTTGTAAATAATTTAACGACCGGTTTCGTAGCTTAGAAGCCACATGATCAGGTTACATCTGTTAAATTAGAAAAGCGTTTGCTACAAGTGTGGTTGTTATAGTTACAATCAATATTGAGAAATAGAGAAAATTACCTAGACTTTAAATCATCACATTAAACTTGTAAAATGTATGGAATGTATTCGCATTTGCGTATATGGTCAATCATCAGCTGTATAATGAAACGACGACAATTAAAACTTGTGTTGCACCGGGCAATGAACCCAGAGTTTCTTCTTATCGCGATTGGTCACCTTACCATTAGACTATCCGAGTACCACTCTTGCCCAGACCCAAACTTATATATGTCGTCAAACGCGTGTCTACAACCTACACTCGTCCATCCATTACGGATATTCCTGTACAGGGAAGACATTTTAATTGAATATTGCTTGCTGGGTATCGGCGGATAAACACGATGCATGCATGTCCGAAGGAACTTTGTGCAATACTTCTGAACAACCCAGGCACTGGCATATCGTATTTATCCGCCGACACCTGGCAGGCGACTTTCAATTAAAATGTCTACCCAATATAGGAATGTACATAACGAATGCACAAGTGCAGGTTGTAGACACATGGTTGACTACATATGAAAGTTTGTGTCTGGTCATGAGCCGAGCTACGATAGCCTAATGGTACGGATTCTAGCAGCTCGCATTCTGTGTGTCCTGCCCTGAGTTGTTTCCTTGGACCAAACGTGCCTGGATGGTAACAGTAAATGCAGATGGAGCTTGAAAATTATAGGGATGTCATCGCCCTGGCAGAGGTTTGTTGCTTGAGCGGAGCTTTGGTGTCAGTCAGCGGACTTTGACCATGTCTTTGATAAGATGAATCAGGACTACCTGGAGGCGGCGTTGCTGCGGATGGTCTTCCTCCCACCCCCCCCCCCCCCTCCCCCGCGCCTATTGTCATGCGTCTACTCCGATGTGGTACGTAACAAGTGATGGTCAATGGATGCACAGCAGGCTCAATTACGATCACCTGATCGGTACAGCAGGGATGGCCGCTATCAGTGATTTTGTACGCCATCGCCCTCGAGCCATTGTTACATGGACTGCAATGCTGGCTGACGGGAACTGGATTGAGAGGTCATGCCTTCATCTACCGAGCATACGCGGATGATATGGTGCTTTTGGCACGATACGGTGACAAAGTGCAAGGATGGTAGACTGGATTGCCAGATACGGAGCTGCTGCGGGCAGCCGTGTGAAATTAACGAAGTCCAGAGCAACAGTAATAGGCAGGGGTCTCCCGCAAGGAAGTGTGGCCCCGTTCCGATTACAAGATACACTTCAATGTTTGGGGATTGTCTTCACACGTGACGTCAGGAGAACAGCGTTCCTTAATTATACCAGACTTCGTCAAGAGACACGCATGAGCGTCCCACACAATTTACTCTGTACATTAAACTTGATTCAAAGGGTTGCTTATGCCAAAGTTCATCTGGCGTACAGGATACTCCATTTGGCTACCATTTTACCGATGCCATTAACATGGGCGGCTCTCCACTTTGCCGACAGCGGCATCTGCACGACATGGATGCACATCGCAAGATGCGGATCCCCTGGTGAGGCGCGGCAGTTGATAAGAAAATGCTTGCCCCTCTTCTTCGCATGGCCCCACACGCAGTGGACCCATAGTCCCTTTTATTCCTGGATGAGACCTTTTTCCCTCGCCCTAAGACTAACGCAGTGACATGGATCAAAGGAATGTCATACCTTACCCGTTCCACAACAGTGACAAGAGCATCCTTGATTCTTGGGCTTTCCTACAGGGACGTTTTACTCGTCTTCAGCACCAATCGCGGTATGGGCAGTACTATACCAATTTTTTGGGCAGTGTACACCCTGACAGACAACGTCCATTTTGATCCGATGACGGCATATGCCACCTGGGGGCTAGCAGACGCAGTGATAATGGTTTTAACGTCATCCGCCAACAGAGAGCGTAGTGGTGTAACTAACAGAGCGCTATCTGAGCTTACCTTTTAATGGGGAATACTTACAGCCAGAAGATTCCGTGTGACACAAACATGTGAATCAAGCAGGCAACCTGTAAGGTGTCAGGCAAATCCAACATCTTCCATGAAAACCCTGACATGATAAGCAAATCCAGTAGTATGTCACATAGCTCCGAATAAATCGTGACATTAAACTAACCAACGTAATACGAGTAACGAGTGAGCAAATGGAATACCACAGACTAACACAAGAATGCCTAAATGCATGTCATACCTTCCCACCGTGAGACAGACGCAGTTCCGAGGGGAGAAACGAGAACAGAAGCCGAGAGCAGAACCGCGTTAAGCTAGAAGGCCCTACGATAAGGGACGGACACCCACGTCGCCAACTAACCACCAGGACCATCCCCCAGTCCATGTTAAAAGCTAGAGCCCTCCAGAAGAACAGTATGGATCTTACGATAACACTAAAAGGGCTACACCAGCCGCAAGTTTTAGCGTGAGACTTTTTCGCGTCTCTGTTACGTTGCAAACCTAAAAAACATTGCCAAACAACGAAAAGTAACCGCCAGGACTACCCCCCAGCCCATGTTAAAAGATAGAGCCCTCCAGAAGAACAGTATAGATCTTACGATAACACTAAAAGGGCCACACCAGCTGCAAGTTTTAGCGTGAGACTTCTTCGCGTCTCTGTTACGTTGCAAACTTTAAAAACATTGCCCCACCACGAAAAGTATAACATTTCTCATTGGATAGACAGAATTTTTGGAGGCGGAGCTTAAGGTTAACATTGAGACCCTGGTTGGTCAGCTGAAAACACAGCCAGATAGTTTTTTTTAAAACCAACTTTGGTAAATTGTAGTAAGGAGAAGTTAGGAGAGAGTTGCTTCCGAGACGGCGAGATGCATGGAGCTGCACCGGCTGCCGCCCCCTGACGAACACCGACAAGGTAATGAACACACGCGATGCCGCATTTTTGAGCGCATACGGCTTCACTCAGAACTGCAGAAGTCTCATCTGTTACATCCCCTTTTTACGTAATACTAGTGTCGATCGTCAATTGAAGCTCATGGTATTCACATTTGCTACGTAAGTTAAAATCTGAAACGCGATGATTTTTCTGTTATATAATTATTGAGAAGCCACATCAGCCACTGTAATTTACGACAAGTGAGATAAGTAACTAAAGATAATTGAGGGTCACTTTAGACCATTTTGATAGTTTTCTCTTTTGTGAAACTTAATTTAAACCTAGATTATAGATGTGATATAGCATAGGTCATCCTTCAATCCATTGTAGAACTTGGAAACCCATTTATGGAATATTCGTTCACATTTTTGTTGAATGCAGTTGGTTTTTATCATCCTGTATTAAAACATTTCCTTTTATCAATAGTGCAATTTATAAACAATGTTTTGTGAGTAGAATAAAATTTCTAATGGTAAACTTCACTGCTTTTTCGACGTTATTTTACCAGCTAACTAAAAATAGGAAAGCCTTGAACCCCTTCCAATAAATTTAGTTAGTATTAAGATTCTTTTACAGGGAGTGCAGTGGAGCTGACGCTGAAATCTTTACGTATTTGATTATATCATCGCTAGTCTCACTGAACTCTTCTGAACCCTACATGTCATGTGTGGTCTGGCGTCTCCTTACCAGCAACAGGTCCCAGGTTCAATCTAGTCAATTCCCTAAAAAACACGCTCAGAGCGTCGTTGCGCGAAAGTGGTAGGGAGACACGACTTAGAACAAACAGAAACCACGCAGAATGTTAGAGAATGGCGACCCTGCCAGGATGGTAAAATACCATGATTGAAGGGCGACCACATGCCTAACTAGGTCAGAAAAATATCCTGTTGAAAAATTTTCATAGTAAACAACGTTTTCCTAAAGTTATACATAGTCGAAAACAGTACCTGCAGCGATGGATAGTAAAAGTATTCAATAGAAAGTGAGACATTCTGGCAGAGACAGTAGCATAATTAAGTTATGAACTTTAATATTGTTAGAATTAAGTTTTCTCTCCAATGCAAGCGCAGAGGTGGCGGATACATCGTTGACAAGTTGGTTCTGACCCAACAAGTAAGTGAATTGATTGTCATGTCGTGTGTGCAAAAAGTTTATGAAACGCATGTTGACGCGAAGTAGGGCGCGTGAATTGCTTTTGAAAAATAAGGGATTCGGAAAGATTAGTAATGGCAGATCGAGACCTTGACCGAATTGAGGTAGACACTCAACATGAAGACGGACAGAGAATAGAGGACAGTACAACAGACGATGCAGTATCGCGAGAAATAGGACAGATAATGCACCATACGAGGATAATGTGCGTCAAGGCATAGAAAACATAAGTCAGCATACGACAGAGGAGCAGGAAAGTAGAGAGACAGCCGATGAGGATTCTAACTTGCGTCTTGAATACGTAGAACCCATAGTACAAGTAATCAGAGCTCCCTCACCACAGAGTACAAGGAATGCGAGCAGAAACGCGTCACCACACAATTCAATGCAACCGGTTGCAAACCAACAATTGGGCGAAAACACAGAGCGTAGGACGTCGGAAGAAAACGCAATAGGACCCACCAATCTGGCATAATTATTACAATTAATGACGGAAAACATGACAAGACAAAATAAAGAAATTGCGAACCAAATTAAAATTCAGAATGCAGAAACGACGAAACAAATTGCAGAAACCACGAGACAAATGCGTGAGATTAAAGAACAAAACAAAAAAATTCAGTTACAACTGAGTCATATTGAAGACGAGGCAAAAGAATCTCGAGAAGTCGTAGGAAACTTAGTAACAGGACACAATCAATTGAGAACAGACATTGACAAGGTACAAGCAGACGTACAAACATTGCGTAATGACACTCAGGACGAGATCAAAACATTACGTAACAACGCCCAGGGAGAAGTCAAGAAACTAGAGAAACAGACAAACGTAATTACTAGACAAGCAGCAGGTACAACGCGTGAAATTGCTGAAAACAGTGTGTTACGCAAACGTATCACAAAAGCAGCGCTGAAAAGATATGATAACCGCATAGTCAAAATAGAAGCGCAAACGAAGCAACAATTTCAGAAATTGCGAACAGAGTTGTTGCAAACCATTGAAGAGCGTAGTGAACAAGATCGAACAAGCACTGAGTCTGCAACCACATCCGTATCTGTAACAGCACCGGAAAAACAAGCAATTAACGAAGATATCATGCATTTTCGATTCCAATCACAGGCGGAAAATAACATACGTGAAATCAGACAGCCTGCACCGCAACAACCACGTTTCGAAATTTTTGATGAACAAACGGCACCACAAACACATGCAGAACCACAAATGTATGTTTCAAGACAGTTCGGATCGTGCAATGAAGCAGCAAGGTTAGCCAGACAAGATACCGAACCAGTACCTGACAATGGAAAGCCAGGTCGCGAAGAGTACAGTGCAATACATTCAGCTACACATTCACAACCGATGGAAGAAAATTATTGCGTACCACTCCAACGATACTACGCAAGGGTAGGCGAAAGTTACAGTGGACAATATCCAATGGATCTACCACAACCGGAAAGAACGGCGGGAGAAATGATCAGAAACAAAAGTGGCGAAGAATCGCGAATTTCATATGGAACTATGACGAAGTACGACAACGATCATTTCCTCACAGTCAGAAAATTTCATGTTGTGGTTGGCAGGAGAGCCAACACCGTGTTACTAGAGGAAGCCGAATGGCACGCGTTTTAGCTCACACAGGCTGGAGTGAGGTCTGGAACAGGACAAGGAAATTAGAATTTAGAAAAAACGGAAGTAGCTGGTGGAATACTTAACTTTAATCCATTAATGGTGAACGTCCCTCTTGACGGTACATGATTCACAGTATCAATAGTAACTGGTAATGGCGCCTTGTTAGATCGCAGCAAACGACGTAGCTGAAGACTATGCTAAATATCGTCTCGGCAAATGAGAGCGTATTTTGTCAGTGAACCATCGCTAGCAAAGTCGGTTGTACAACTGGGGCGAGTGCTAGGAAGTCTCTCTAGACCTGCCGTGTGGCGGCGCTCGGTCTGCAATCACTGAAAGTGGCGACACGCGGGTCCGACGTATACTAACGGACCGCAGCCGATTTAAAAGCTACCACCTAGCAAGTGTGGTGTCTGGAGGTGACACCACATTCCTCCCCCGCAAATCGGCGTACGGTTGTGGCATAAGGCTTCCGCCCGCCGTGGGGAGGATCCCATGTTGAAGTATGCGGCGAGGCGGGGAGCCTAACAACAGGCGAGGCTGTGCCACCCGCACCCTGCCATTCGGACCGCGGGGAGCTACGAAACGCCTAAAAAACGTGCTCCAGGGTGCACGCCAACATGCGGTGTATGCGCCCGCAGAGAGATAGGAGGGGCCGAAGGGTCGACCTCCATCGGGCCGGGGCACCCGACGGGCGAAGACGACCTTCGGTCCGGAGCGGGCAAGAGTTCCATGTCGGAGGACAACTGGTCACGGGAAGCGATCGGCGGCGCGTGACCCAGGGAGGCGCCCGGCGGTTGCAGCGACGCGTCCACTGCGGGCGTCGCCGGCGGGAGAACAGGCGGCGGCTGCGGCGGCGGCGGCGGCGGCGGCGGCGGCGGCGCGTCGCCATGGGGCAAAATGGAAGGCAGCGTCGGTAACACCTGGGGCCGAGGCGAGCTAGTAGATGGGTCCCCAGGGCTCTGACCGGACGGCACCGTCGCTGAAAGCAGACGGGGAGCGGCAGATCCCGTGCGACGACAGAGGCGCAGCTGATTCAGATGCCAACGCACCTCACCAGAGGCCCCCAAAACCAGATACATAGCGCGGCCGAGGCAGCGAAGAATGCGCCCTTCGAGCCAACGCCGCGAAGCTTGATAGTGGCGGTAGTAGACAACGTCGCCTGGGGCAAAAGCAGGTGTCTGCCACTGCACAGGAACCTGATGCGGCGGATGTAGCAAAGACATCAAGGTTCGATGAGGGCGACCGTGGAGCAACTCAGCCGGCGAGCGACCATCTCGGGGCTGAGAGCGATACGAGGACAAAAAGAGCAATAACGCGTCCTCCCGAGAATGCGACTCTTTCAACTTCAACATCTGTGACTTGAAAGTCCTGACCAATCGTTCAGCGGCACTGTTTGACTGTGGCGAAAACGGCGCAGACGTCAGATGTTGAATACCATCGGCCTTGCAGAATGACTGAAATTCTGTGGACATGAATTGCGGGCCATTGTCGGAAACAATAGTCTGTAGAAGACCTTCAATGCAAAAGATAGCAGATAATGCTTGGATGGTGGCAGATGACGTCGTGGAAGACATCCAGACAACAAAAGGAAAATTACTGAATGAATCTACCACAACCAACTATCGAGCATTCCAGAATGGACCAGCAAAATCGATGTGTAAGCGTTGCCAAGGGGAAGTGGCTTTTGGTCATGCAAAGAATTTCTGCGGTGGTGCTGATTGTTGTTCGGCACACACCATGCAAGAAGAGCACATATTCGTAATCGCGGCCTCGATTCTGAACCAAGTACAGTGCTGACGAGCAAGTTGTTTCATTCTCACTATACCCCAATGTCCTTGGTGGAGAAGCTGTAAGACAGAGGACTGTAAGGAACGTGGGACCACGACCCTGGACTGATCATTATCAGAACGCAACAGCAAAACACCACGTCGTACAAAAAGTCTCTCCTGGTGAGCAAAAAATCGGCGAACCAACGGATCCCCGATCCGTGACTTTGACAAGGGCCATTGCGTAGCAACAAAACGCAGAACGGTAGCAAAGACAGGGTCGGCAGCTGTGGCTGTAGCTACATGACGAAAATCAATCGGAAACGATTCGACCACGTCATCGGTTTCCGAGTCAATGAATATGCAAGCAAGTTCGGTGGAATCGAATGCTCTATCCTCAGCAACAGGCAAATGGGACAACGCATCGGCGTTTCCGTGCTTAGCAGTGGACCGATACAAGATATCGTAGCGGTACTGCGAGAGGAAAATAGACCAGCGAATGAATTTCTGCGCTGTATGTGGAGGTACAGGCTTGGTCGGATGAAAAAGCGATGTCAAAGGTTTGTGGTGTGTGAGAATGGTAAAGTGACGACCATACAAGAAATCATGAAACTTTGTAACACCAAATACGAGAGCCAATGCTTCTTTCTCGATCTGTGAATAATTTCTTTGTGCAGACGAGAGCAATTTGGACGCAAACGCAATAGGGCGATCGTGTGATCCATCTTTGTGCGCAAGCACAGCACCGATCCCGAAATCCAATGCATCCACCATCAATAAAAGGGGCTTCTGGGGATCGAATGGCGTAATGCAAGTATTGGAAAGCAACCCCGATTTCAACTGGCGAAAGGCGCGTTCGCATTCCGTCGCCCAGACGAACGGAACACCTTTACGGCGTAAGCGATGAAGCGGAGCTGAAATGGAAGAGGCATGTGGAACATATCAGTGATAAAAGTAGATTTTTCCCAGCACATTCTGTAGCTGCTTCAAAGTCTGCGGCGAAGGCAAGTCTTGTATCGCGCGGAGGTGCTCGGGACTGGGATGTATGCCTTGGGCATTGAGTACATGTCCCAGGTAGGGCAAGTCATGAGCAAAAAACACACATTTGTCCTTCCGCAAGCGAAGACCATTTTGTTGCAAGACCTGATATAATATTCTGAGATTGGCTAAATGTTCTTCTTCCGTCTTTCCGGAGACCACAATATCGTCCAGATAGTTTGCTGCAGTAGGGACCAACGCACAAACAGTTTGTAGATATTGCTGAAACAATGCAGGGGCGGATGCACACCTGAATGGCAGTCGTTTGAGTCGACACAGACCAAGATGCGTGTTAACCACCAAAACGCGCTGAGATACTTCGTCCGCCGGTATTTGCAAGTATGTATCTGCTAGGTCCAACTTCGAAAAATATTTACCCGGGCACAGTTTGTCAAAAAGATCTTCCGGGCGGGGTAAAGGAAAAGTTGCAATCACTAGTTGTGGATTCACTGTTGCCTTGAAGTCCACACTAAGTCTCAATTTTCCTGAAGGTTTTGGCAAAATTACTAAGGGTGATGCCCAGAGAGAAGCCTGCACACGTTCAATTACACCTTGTGATTCCAAATCGTGTAATGTTTTTGCGACCTCATCACGCAATGCGTGGGGAACATTGCGCGCTCTGAAAAATGTCGGTTGTGCGTTTACTTTCAGTTCCAAATGTGCTTTATAGTTCTTAGCGCAACCGAGGCCCGGTGCAAAAATGTCTGCAAATTCTTCACATAGACGAGAAACACTGTCGGGAGGCACAGTCTGGTTCACTGATAGGACCTGATTTACTGTAGACAAGTTAAACAACTGAAATAAATCGAAACCAAACAAGTTCCCTGTAGAAGAAGAATGAAGGACGTAAACTGACACAAGTTTTGTTTGTCCCTTGTATGTTGCAAGAAGGCTGCACTGTCCTAACACAGGGATCTCTTGACCTGAATAGCTAGTTAACTTAACAGTTGCGGCACGCAACGGAGGTGTGCCCAGCAGTTTGTAAGTGTCTTGATTGATCAGTGAAACTGCAGCCCCGGTATCGAGCTGGAATGGTATCACTTTGCCGTTAATGTCCAAGTCCACAAACAGTTTGTTGCCCTGCTGACGACAAGAGCGACTGTCTCGTGCAACGTGAACTGACACTGGTACAAAATCACTTCCAACTTGACGGGAGTTCCGGCGATGTCGACGCACACTATTTGTGGGACGAACACAGTCACTGTTAGAGAGAGTGGCACTGGGCGGAGTGGAATGAACTATATGAATTTCCATGGGCGAAGTTTCGCGAGCCTGAGTATCCTTGGTTCGATTCCGATTCCGGCGCGAAGCAAAGGGCCTGGAATGGTTTAGAGCTTCGGATCTGAGCTTTTTCTGGCAAACACTTTGAACATGTCCTTTTTTATTACAGTAAAAGCAAATAGCTTGGCGTGACGGGCAGTTCTCGCACAAATGTCTAGTAGCACACTGCGGGCATGATTTTTGCACTGCATTTGCTTGCCGGCGCAGTACACATGGCTGAGAGCCTGGCGGCAGTGGCGCAGCCAGGTGCGAGGGCTGTTTACTGTTCCGTGCAGCTCGCCCGGCGGGCCGGTTAACCTGACACACGGGTGGCGAAGTTGCAAATGATTCCTGAGCAAAGTCAAGTGTGTCCTGCCGATCCAATCTGTCCATCACTTGTTGAAGGGAGGGATTGACTAGTTTCAAAATCTGTTCCCTTATACGAACATCAGAAACGTTCTATGCAATTGCATCACGTACCATAGTATCTGTATAAGGGAGTCCACATTGACACTCAAAAGCACAATCCCTAGTAAGGCCTTGCAAGGTTGCAACCCACTCCCGATTAGTCTGATCTGCCGTACGTTTTGTACGAAAGAAGGTATACTGTTTGGCAACTACATTGACTGAGTCTTTGAAATATGCATCTAATGCAGACAAAATTTCCTCGTAGGAAAGAGTTGCTACGTCGCGTCGGGGAAATAATTTGACTATCACATGGTACGTTTGTACGCTGACCAAAGACAACAAAAATGGCTGCCGCTCGTTACCTTGAATTCTGTAGGCGGCGAGATGGAATCCAAATTGGCGTGACCAATCCGTCCAGCTTACCAGTGCAGCATCAAAAGGACGAAAAATTGGTGCAACTGCATGTTGTGGCTGCGTTAGTGGTGGAGTGGCGGCTGCCGCGTCGTTTTGCATTGCACGTTGACCCTGGATGAGCTGTCCAAGGGCATCCAGTAAGGCCTGCGTCTGCTGATTCTGTAAGCGATAAAATTCGGACAGTACATCTGGAGATGGTGGCGAAGCCATTACACAAGTAAATCAGGGCACTATAGTTAAGAAAGAGGTATTGCCTTGTCGCCAATGTTGTGGTTGGCAGGAGAGCCAACACCGTGTTACTAGAGGAAGCCGAAAGGCATGCGTTTTAGCTCACGCAGGCTGGCGTGAGGTCTGGAACAGGACAAGGAAATTAGAATTTAGAAAAAATGGACGTAGCTGGTGGAATACTTAACTTTAATCCATTAATGGTGAACGTCCCTCTTGATGCTACATGATTTACAGTATCAGTAGTAACTGGTAATGGCGCCTTGCTAGGTCGTAGCAAATGACGTAGCTGAAGGCTGTGCTAACTATCGTCTCGGCAAATGAGTGCGTATTTTGTCAGTGAACCATCGCTAGCAAAGTCGGTTTAACAACTGGGGCGAGTGCTAGGAAGTCTCTCTAGACCTGCCGTGTGGCGGCGCTCGGTCTGCAATCACTGAAAGTGGCGACACGTGGGTCCGACGTATACTAACGGACCGCGGCCAATTTAAAGGCTACCACCTAGCAAGTGTGGTGTCTGGCGGTGACACCACATTTTAACACTTTCGAGAAGGAAACTCATTACATCCACGAAATTTTATTGTTCAATTCCGAGTAGGCCGTGCGGTTAAAGGCGCTGCAGTCTGGAACCGCACGACCGCTACGGTCGCAGGTTCGAATCCTGCCTCGGGCATGGATGTTTGTGATGTCCTTAGGTTAGTTAGGTTTAACTAGTTCTAAGTTCTAGGGGACTAATGACCTCAGCAGTTGAGTCCCATAGTGCTCAGAGCCATTTGAACCATTTGAATTCCGAGTAGGATTAACAGAACACTGGACGCTAGCACACAAATTAGACTTTATATGTGCACACGTCAGGAACAGTCGCAGGAACCATGCAGAATGTTGCAGGGACATGCCGATCGTACGAAGATTTCAGAGAGAAGTTTCTCTCACGATATTGGTCCAGCGAAGCACAGAACAGAGTGAAGTACGAATTATTACAGAACCCATATTTTGAAAATTCAGGAGAGAAGAGTCCCGTGATATTTTTCGAATTAATGGCAAAGAAAAATCAATGCTTAGATGTACCATACAGTGACGGAGAGCTGATTAAATTATGCACGATGAAGTTACCATTGAAATACCAGAAATCATTAGTAGGTCGCGGAGGCAATGACGTTGAAGCATTTAAAGGGATTCTAAGGGAACTAGAGTTCATATTTTCGGAAGATGACGCAAGAAAAAGACGAAGCGCACGTGAAAACGAAAGCAAAAAGCAGTGGAATCCACAAGACACAGTACGAAGAAACAATAATTACGAACCACGTGATAACTTCACACCAAGAAACGACAATAGATTTCAACAAAGAACCGGTTATGGATTTAGAAGAGAATATGACAATAACTATAATTCACTCAGGAACGGTAACAACCATTACAGAGGGAATAACGACAACCGGAACGGGTATTGGAGCGCCAATAGACCGACAAATTATCAAAAAAGAAACCAATATCAACAAGCGGAGCAAGAAAAGAGAATACAGATATAAGAGGTGGAGGTAAGACCACCAAACCCCGAAAAACGTTCGAATTGACAGCTAAGCGCCCATGCCAAAGAGAATGACGCACCGACCCAGGACAATTGCAGCACCTTGAACAGAGAAGTAAATACCTTATCACGAGAAGAGAAGAAGGAAGAAACAAAACCGCAGGGACCAGATGAAAACGAAGACAGTAAAATAAAAATATCGTGTTGGGACGAAATTAATTGGGAGAATACGGACGAGGAAGATGAATTACCAGAGGCATGCACAACGAATGTAGGAGGAGAGGACGAAGTAATGAGTATTGCGGAGCTATTTTAGATGGAAACCAGGGAAAGCGAATTCAATTAGGATAATGTGCAGTCGACAGAAGTTGAAAATAAGTTACTAGTGGGCACACAACCCAACGTATATAATGAAGGAAGTTATGAAGCGATAATTAGAGCATTTAGATGCGATTATGTGGAAGTAGCGACGAAGAAGGAGAAGATAGACGAGGATGAGGAAAAAGTAGAGGATGTTGAAGAAAGCGTAAATGAAGGAAGAAATAGAGAAGAGGAAATAAAAGAGAGAGAAGTAGCAGTCGAAGCTTATCCTACAGAAAGTTCGAATTCATTTGGGAAAGTCCTGAAAAGACTCATGTATGATTCAGTGGAGGATTCGTTGATGCAAGAAATAGAAGAACAGAACCAACCCTTTCAAATTCAACCAATTGTGAAGGCCATGGTAAAGCATATCCCAGTCAATATTGTAATTGATAGCGGAGGTGAACTGACTGCGATCTCAGAAAATTTATTCATGCAGTGTAATGCCAATGAGGAATTGCCAGTTCTGAAAACACGTAAGATTAAAGAAAGAGGTCCTATTAGAAACAATGCTGTGGAAGTTACGAGACAAACAAGGTTAACTCTTTCGTGTCAAGGTCAAAAGATCGAAGTCAACTTCGTGATAATACCTAAACTAACTGTAGATTTGATTATAGGTGCAGATTTTTTAAATGAGAGACGAGCGATAATAGATATGGGGAAAGGTAGCGCAACATTCGGGAATGTCACACTTCTCTTTGAGCAAAAGCTAAAATTAGAAGAAATACCAGTTATAAACAAACAATTAAGAATGATCATAGTATGAAGGCTTTCACGACCGGATGAGATATCTTCTGGTAAACCTTGCGGGATGTAAGGTCGTGGTCCATGAAACTCTTCAGCTCCTAACGTTTCGTCCAGTGCTTCGCTGGACATCTTCAGAGGGGTGTTTCTCCTCCGGTGAGTCTTGCCGACTGACGGGTCGGACGTCTGAGAGCGACTTATGTATCGTAGAAAGTGGGCGTGACCAGAGTTACACGTGATATGCAGAGATAACCTTTGTCAGAGATAAAACTTAACTATCGATCGTAACCTTGTCACGGATTAATCGGAAAGAAGAGACCATGAAACTTAGTGATATTTGGACAGTAGCACTACAGAATTGCTAGACAGTTTTATCCGTGACAAGGTTACGATCGATAGTTAAGTTTTATCTCTGACAAAGGTTATCTCTGCATATCACGTGTAACTCTGGTCACGCCCACTTTCTACGATACATAAGTCGCTCTCAGACGTCCGACCCGTCAGTCGGCAAGACTCACCGGAGGAGAAACACCCCTCTGAAGATGTCCAGCGAAGCACTGGACGAAACGCTAGGAGCTGAAGAGTTTCATGGACCACGACCTTACATCCCGCAAGGTTTACCAGAAGAAAATTAAGAATGACCCGAGATAAAGAGGATGAAGAATTAGAATGGTATGCTCAAAAGGGGGAATCGCCTCAACTCATGTTAGAAGTCCATAAAGAAATCGACGAATAATTGCAAGAAGTTCAAGGTATTTCGGAACACAGTAAAAGAGAATTAGAGGGTATTTTACGAGATAAAGCAGGGGTATTTTTACCTAAAACTGGCAGTATTAAACACTTTCAGTACAAGTTTGAAGTAAAACAGCACAAACCATTTAGAGTGCCACCCTATACAATCCCATTAAGCTACAGGAATAAAATATTCCAGGAGATATCTAAAATGTTAGATGACGATATTATTGAACCAGCTGCCTCCACATATAACAGCCCGCTCTATATTGTCCAAAAACGAGATGGGAGCATCAGGTTAGTGCTTGATTCCAGACAGATCAACTCAATCATAATCACTGAGACAGATCGCCCAGAAAAATTAGAGGAATTGATACAAAACTTCCATGGTGCTACGATATTTTCATCAATTGATTTATGGAGTAGTTTCTGGCAAATAGAATTGGCCCCAGAATGTAGAAAATTTACAGCATTTATCGTTTCCAGAATGAGATTTTCACTCTGCAGCGGAGTGTGCGCTGATATGAAACTTCCTGGCAGATTAAAACGGTGTGCCGGACCGAGACTCGAACTCGAGACCTTTGCCTTTCGCGGGCAAGTGCTCTACCAACTGAGCTACCCAAGCACGAATCACGCCCCGTCCTCACAGCTTTACTTCTGCCAGTACCTCGTCTCCTACCTTCCAAACTTTACAGAAGCTCTCCTGACTCAGAAAAACTAACGGCAATCAAAGAATTCTGTACTCCATATAATAAGAAAACTCTCAGAGGATTTCTAGGTCTCACCGGATTCTCTCGCAACACCACGCCTATGTGCATTGACTGGAAAAAACACGCCATGGGTATGGGATCAACAAGCCCATGAAGAATTTTTAAAAGTGAAAAACCCACTAACTACAGCACCGATTTTAGCACATCCTGATCTAACACAAAATTTTTGTATAGCGCGGAAACAGGTTTATGAGTTGTTTTATTCCAAGAATACGAACTGGTAGTGCTAAGATCATATAGAACAATTGCATTTGCCAGTCGGGTACTCACAAAAAGCGAGAAAAACTATTCAGTCACGGAGCTGGAGGCATTGGCCATTGTATGGCCAACGTTTTCGATACTTCCTATTCGGAAGAAAAACAAAAGTATACACTGACCACAAAGCATTAGAATTTCTGTTATCCGCCAAACTAAGTCATGGGAGGTTAGCCAGATGGATGTTAATACAACAAGAATTTGACTTCACTATTACACACATACCAGGACCAGCGAATGTATTAGCAGATGCTTTATCACAATGTCCACAGAGTGCATCCAATAACATAGGTTTAGAAGCAGCAGAAGACCAGTTTACAATGTACTATATGAAACAAGTACCTTTCGAAAACTACATTACGACAGCATTGAAAAACATAGGCAAAGAACAGGACGAGGATCCCGAAATACTAGGCATCAAACACAAGTGGAGAAGTAAGGATTTTCCAGACATTCGACAGCACTATCTCGTAAAAAACAATGTTTTATTTTTAGACGAAATGTTGCAACGAATGAATGGTTAATTTATATCCCAGATGAACTAATTGATAAGCACACATGGTATACACATTTAAGTAATGGCCACTTTGGGCCAAGGAAATGCTTTTTAAAAATAAAACAAACAAGCCATTTTCCTAATATGGAGAGACGAATTAGAACAGTATTAGTCAAATGCAAAAAATGTATGAGGGCTAAACACGTCACTTTCCAAACCAAACCACCTATGTTTCCAATAATCCCTAAAAAATTAAAACAAATAGCTGCAACAGATTTTATGGGGCCCCTCCCACGCACAAAAATGGATATATTTTCATATTTGTCGCTTTGGAACTTACTTTTAAATATGTTACCTTGACACCATTAAAATGGGCAGCAGGTCTTACTATAAGCAAAGCATTTAGACAAGATTTTCTCAGACAAGTAGGTCGAGTGGAACGAATAATTTCGGATAATGGCCCACAATACAAATCAGTGCAATGGCACAACACGTTAAAACAACACAAAATAAAACCCATCTACATATCTAAGTACAAACCTAGCGTAAATCCAGCAGAACGATCTATGAAGGACATAGGCACTTTATGCCGATTATATGCAGGCAAAAGACACAACACTTGGGATATATACCTTAAAGATTTTCAAGAAGTAATAAATGAAATGACACACAGCACTACACTACTACCTCCAGTTACTGTACTTAAAAATATTGAACCCCCAAACATAACAAGAGAAAATGTTAGATTTCCTATTGCACCACATAGACAGCTCAAACACGTCATAGCAACAGCACTCTCCAACATCAGAAAGGCAGCCATTAAAAGAAAAGAAAGAGGAGATAGAACAGCAATTAAAAGAACATTCTCAGTAGGCCAGAAAGTATTTGTAAAAACATACCATCTCTCCAACAAACAGAAACACAAAATACGTAAGTTTTACACTGCATACAGAGGACCTGTCATAATTAGCTGAATTGCTCATGATAATGCTGTGGAACTAATGAACCCAAAAACAAGCAAAACCTTAGGACTTCACCATGTGAGCCATATCAAAAAGTTGGAAGATTAATTTTATTACTGGTAAATAATCAGCACAATATTTCAAGATTATATTACAGATAAGATCGTCAGGAGAAAGAAGAATGAAGAGAGAAGAAGGTGGGAAAAAGAAAGTAGTTTCAATAAAAACAAAAACAAAAATAACACCAATAGTACCATAGATTAAGGTGAAGGGATAAAACGTAGATAGTCTAACAGCATGAAATACTAAAATGCTACACACCACAACACTACACAAAAATAAAAAACGAACTTGAGGATTCTTGTAGAAGTTAAGACTCAAAATATCTTAGAATTCTAACATGGAAAGGGGGCCAAAATTTGTAAGGCTTTTTAAGAAGGCGTAAAACAATGTAGGTACTAGACATATGTTAGATGATTATAAGTAAAACTTTTTGTAAGAACCATTGTAAAAACTCCAGCAAAGACCAGATGCAATGACCCACAAGTTGCAACGCGAGAAGTATCAAGAAAGAAAAGGACATAATTAGCAAGACACGATTCCTACAAGGCAGAAGCGTCGAGAGAAGGGAAAGGACAGCGAGACCAACAGAGGGCCCTTGTATCTGATGTGGGCAGTAAATCTGCCCGCTAAGCGGAACCCTGCTGTGACAGAACACGGAAGGTCAAGAGGGTCCTTGGACGCCCCGACTCAGTGGAGCGAGCAAAAAACGACCCGACGAGAAGACCTCTTGGGCAAGCCACCGCTGGCAAAAAAAAAATGTGTAAAAGTCACAATACTGCTATTAAACAGCACGCTGATGCACGAAACAGAAGAAAACTTCCACAAAGTAAAAATGACACGCCCAAACAATTTACCAAACTGTTACTAAGAAGAGAACTTCAAAGCGACTAGTTATCAATAAATATTTCCATATCCTGCCCAGAGAAGAACCAAGAATCAAGTAAGAAGCAGAGAAAAAGCAGGAAGAACAGAAGTTGAAGATTCGCAAGATTGAGACCAAGAAAGAAGATGGGTGAAGAATAGACGACATACCTTCCCAAATCCATATCCTATTGTAAACTAGTCATCTGTGAAGTATTACTACAAAAAAACGACTGCTTTCAGCGACACATAACGATGACTTTCACGCATACAAAGCCAGTAAACCACGAGATTCAGCACTCACAGCTCCATTCCATTATGGGACCTCCACAACAGCAACACACACTTGCAAAGCCAACAAGGGACGATGAACGAAGCTGTACATCAAATACTTGCCCACATCCATCTCGCTCAAGTCCATCACCTTCGTGCAAAAACATTCGCCAACCTCATGCTTAAATATTCATAGGATTGTGTGAATGTGTGAAATCAAATTATGTGATGTAGGAATTGTGCAAAAGAAACGTGTGAAAAACTAAATAAGTTAAGCACACCAGACAGCTAATAAACTACAAAATGACAGTCGTTGACCATGGACTTAAGTAAGAAATAGACTATCGATAAAAATAAGTCATTAGTTCTGAAATGGACAGTATATAAAGAACAAAAGTAAGGCATAGTAAACACTAAAACTATATGCCACTTATTTTCTCCTCATAAAAATAAAAGAATAACTATATTTTACTTATTTTCTCCTTATAAAAACAAAGAATAAAAAATTATCTTGTTGGATGTTTTCCCTCTTTTTTTAACATTTGTACCATTTGTTAGGATAATATCTCAATACTTGTGTATGTATATTTCTCTCTCAAAGCAATTCTTGGCAATAATTCTTATTTGTTAGTGTAACAATGTTGAAATGAGTGTCTAGAAACAAAAACATTTTACTTGTACATGATATTTAGAAAATGTGATAGGAATAGATTTTACTTAATTACTACATTTATAAAAAAATATATTTCCGAGATAATCGATGTGACAGACTCCTCGCTTTCAATAACAAACTTCTTAAAAAACAAACTTCACACTTAAATAAAGAAAGAAAATAATTTAGAAAATAATTATAATTGACTAAAAATATTCTTCTCTTGTCAATATATACATATTTTTGAGAATAATGTGGAAGGACATAAAAATATAAATTAGTAATACAAACTAGCATAGAACCAGGATAACGTGACTGAACAGTAGGCAACAAAATTTAGATAAAGGAATAATTTTTGACTGACTTAGACAACGATTCAATCATTGACTAAATTCAGTGCAAAAATTAAGTTCGAAGGGTGGTGATATGTTAGGTGTCAGGCCAATCCAACACCTTCCATGAAAACCCTGACATGGTAAGCAAATCCAGTAGTATGTCACATAGCTCCGAATAAATCGTGACATTAAATTAACCAAAGTAATACGAGTAATGAGAGAGCAAATGGAATACCACAGACTAACACAAGAATGCCTACATGCATGTCATACCTTCCCACCGTGAGACAGACGCAGTTCCGAGGGGAGAAACGAGAACAGAAACCGAGAGCAGAACCGTGTTAAGCTAGAAGGACCTACGATAAGGGACGGACACCCACGTCGCCAGCTAACCACCAGGACCACCCCCCAGCCCATGTTAAAAGATAGAGCCCTCCAGAAGAACAGTATGGATCTTACGATAACACTAAAAGGGCCAGACCAGCCGCAAGTTTTAGCGTGAGACTTTTTCTCGTCTCTGTTACGTTGCAAACCTAAAAAACATTGCCCCACCACGAAAAGTATAACATTTCTCATTGGATAGACAGAATTTTTGGAGGCGGAGCTTAAGGTTAACATTGAAACCATGATTGGTCAGATGAAAACACAGCCAGATAGTTTCTTTTAATCCAACTTCGGTAAATTGTAGTAAGGAGAAGTTAGGAGAGAGTTGCTTCCGAGACGGCGAGATGCATGGAGCTGCGCCGGCCGCAGCCCCCTGATGAACACCGACAAGGTAATGAACACACGCGATGCCGCATTTTTGAGCGCATACGGCTTCACTCAAAACTGCAGAAGTCTCATCTGCTACATCCCCTTTTTACACAGTACTAGTGTCGATCGTCAATTGAAGCTCATGGTATTCACATTTGCTACGTAAGTTAAAATCTGAAACGCGATGATTTTTCTGTTACATAATTATTGAGAAGCCACATCAGCCACTGTAATTTACGACAAGTGAGATAAGTAATTAAAGATAACTGAGGGTCACTTTAGACCATTTTGATAGTTTTCTCTTTTGTGAAACTTAATTTAAACCTAGATTATAGATGTGATATGGCATAGGTCATCCTTCGATCCATTGTAGAACTTGGAAACCCATTTAGGGAATATTCGTTCACATTTTTGTTGAATGCAGTTGGTTTTCATCATCCTGTATTAAAACATTTCCTTTTATCAATAGTGCAATTTATAAACAATGTTTTGTGAGTAGAATAAAATTTCTAATGGTAAACTTCACTGTTTTTTCGACGTTATTTTACCAGCTAACTAAAAATAGGAAAGCTTTGAATCCCTTCCACTAAATTTAGTTAATATTAAGAATCTTTTACAGGGAGTGCAGTGGAGCTGACGCTGAAATCTTTACGTATTGGATTATATCATCGCTAGTCTCACTGAACTCTTCTGAACTCTACATGTCATGTGTGGTCTGGCGTCTCCTTACCAGCAACAGGTCCCAGGTTAAAAACTAGTCAATTCCCTAAAAAACACGCTCAGAGCGTCGTTGCGCGAAAGTGGTAGAGAGACACGACTTAGAACAAACAGAAACCACGCAGAATGTTAGAAACCATGCCACGGAGACTTACTCTTGCTTGCTACTGCCAAATGATCAAGTTTAAAAGGAATCAAACTGCGGCTTTCCGAGTGGCGGAATGGTCCTTTCGAAGAATTTCCACACGAGTTGGACATGCTGCATCAATTGTGCAACGATGCTGGTAACAGTGGTCTTGTTATAATGCAACAACACGGTGCCCCCACATAAACTTTTTCCTGCTTTATTAACTATGTATATTTAAATAAAGTGTATAAATACACACATAAAAAAAATTTTGCATCACCCTAGTTCTCAGAACTCCTGAAAATAGACTTGACTGTGGATACTGTACCGCAGACACAGTCCCTTTGACTGTTCAGAGATGTCATTAAACCTGCCCAAAGATGTAAACAACCATGCATGAGCAGCGCCTATCAGATGGAGGGAGTCCGACAGCCGACCATTTCTAGTCATTCCACCAGAAAGATGGTATACAGCTAGTGTTGCCTGTAGCTCAACCATGCCTAGAAGGTCAAAACCACTGTTACATCGCATCTGCAATGTTACTTTGTGCCAGGAGGGGCTCTGAACAAGGAAAGTGTCTAGGTGCCTCCGAGTGAACCAAAGAGATGTTGTTCGGACATGGAGGAGATACAGAGAGACAGGAACTGTCGATGACATGCCTCGCTCAGGCCGCCCAAGGACTACTACTGCAGTGGATGATCGCTACCTACGGATTATGGCTCGGAGGAACCCTAACAGCAAGTCACCATGTTGATTGATACTTTTCGTACAGCCACAGGACGTAGTGTTACGACTCAAACTGTGTGCAATAGGCTGCATGATGCGCAACTTCACTCCTGACGTCCATGGCGAGGTCCATCTTTGCAACCACGGCACCATGCAGCGCGGTACAGATGGGCCCAACAACATGCCGAATGGACCGCTCGGGATTGGCATCACGTTGCTCAGGACTGGCATCACATTCTCTTCACCGATGAGTGTCACATATGCCTTCAACGAGACAATCGTCGGAGACGTGTTTGGAGGCAACCCGATCAGGCTGAACGCCTTAGACACACTGTCCAGCGAGTGCAGCAAGGTTTGGGGTGGCATTATGTCGGGCCGACATACGCCGCTGGTGGTCATAGAAGGCGCCGTAACGCTTGTACGATACGTGCATGCCATCTTCCGACCGATAGTGCAACCACATTGGCAGCATATTGGCGAGGCATTAGTGTCAATTCGCGACCCCATCGTGCACATCTTGTGAATGATTTCCTGCAGCATGACGACATCGCTCGACTAGAGTGGCCAGCATGTTCTCCAGACGTGAACCCTATTGAACGTGATTGGGATAGATTGAAAAGGGCTGTTTACAGACGACGTGACCCACCAATCACTCTGCGGGATCTACGCCGAATCGCCGTTGAGGAGTGGGACAATCTGGACCAACAGTGCCTTGATGAACTTATGGATAGTATGCCACGACGATTACAGGCATGCATCAATGCAAGTGGACTTGGTACTGGGTATTAGAGGTACCGGTGTGTACAGCAATCTGGACCACCACCTCTCAAGGTCTCGCTGTATGGGGGTACAACATGTAATGTGTGGTTTTTCATGAGAAATAAAAAGGACGGAAATGATGTTTATGTTGATCTCTATTCCAATTTTCTGTACAGGTTCCGGAACTCTCGGAACCGAGGTGATGCAAAACTTTTTTTGATACGTGTATGTTATTGTGATGTATATATGTTTTAATAATTTCCTGTGTGCAAAATAACCAATGAAAGAGAATGTAAAGAATTGTAACAAACGCACTGGCCAAGTCAGGGAATATCGTTATGTAAGCCAAAGAGGTTATTGTTACTGTCGTACTGTTGCTGAGCGCAGGAGCGCGGCAGTTGGGCAGTGTCTGTCAGATAGTAACGAGAGTCGGTTGGTAGCAAGTGAGCGTGTCGGACACAAAGGACGAATTCTGCTGCGAGAGGACGCAAGACTTGTTTTACTGCAAGCTCCAACGTACGGTATGGCCAGGCATAATTTGGAGAAGTAATTGGGCACAGCACAAAACATTAAGGTTAACCAGCGTTTAAGAAGAGCGCTGGGGGCCCAAAGTTAATTATGGTGAAGAACCTGTAGCCTTACGTTGTCGCACCGCTATGAAGTAAGACCCAACACGTTTATTATTTATAATTGTAAAAGGCTTTCCAGTGTTAGTTGTGAATCCTCCAATAACAAATACTTTAGCAACTAACGGGTGTTAACGTGTGTAATTCTCAGTAGCAACTACCTGACAGGATCCTCTCCATATCCATAATTAACAGAATTTGTCATTAATGAACTGCAAGTAAATAATAAGAAGAGTGAAGTTTATCGAACTGATTAATAGTTTAAATGAAAGTGAACAAAAAGTTATTTTTTTGGACTTGCTAATTAAGTGCTGAGTATTGACAAATAATTTTACAAAGCAGTATAGTTAACAATATTTCATGTTCATATAGTTTCGCTTGAGAGGTAATTTTACGTAACAATATGTCAAAGTAGAGAACTTCGTAATCATTTTAAAAACCGGTTCTTATTGTAGAACAGTCAATTTAAATACAAAAATTATTCTTTTTGAAAAGTTTACGTTTTGCAAAACAGTTTAACAGCAGTTCGCATCACAGTAAGAAACGTAGTTCAGTTGTTACCCAACTGGTAGTGTAAAGAACTAGTAATTAATTTCATGAAGTAGTTGCAGGTTTGCTTTTGTCCATGACTGAAATTTTTTTGGGTCATCATTGTGTTTTGATAATGAGCGCGAGTCAGTGCCTTTGCGACTGTCCACGCCTGCAACGTGCTATAATAGTAACGTAATTTAATTTCAAAGTCAAGAGTTTTAACTGACTTGTCTCACACTAAGTGAGCTGGCGACCGTTCATTTACAGTAATTTTCAAACAGAGTTAAAATTAATTCATCATTGGGGACCAAAATTTCACCAGCTAGTTTCTGTATTATTTTGTACTATGTTTTTTTCTGCCGATCGTTATTGCACAAAGTAAATCGCACAAAACGACCAAGTTATGACAACATCTCACTTCTACCGGGTAATACTTTCACTTCGGATTCTATGTCTTATCCCAAATTAATATCAAAACATTAGGAACGCGGTTATTCTTTAATTAGTCCACCAACCGGATAAGAAAGGGGGTGTTACATTGTGAACATTGTCACACTTGTAGACGACGTTCTGGACGTCCACGCAGCACAGATGCCCACCAGGACCGTCGTAGCAGTGGCAGATCATACAGTTCCTACAACACAGATGAGAGGGCGTGTCAACACGAACTGTTGCGAACCGGTTATTACCAGTGGGACTACAGGCACGCACGCCACTATCCCGTGTTCGACTCACGCCAAAGCACCGACATGCACGGCTCGACTGATACCGTCAGAGGATCACTTAGATGGTAGAAAGGTGCGCCGTGGTCGTCAGCAATGAAAGCAGATTCTGCTAACACGCAGGTGACGGCCGTTTGCACGAATGACGTAGAACTGTCGAGTGCTGTCTTATAGAGTGCATTCATTTAAGACACACTGACCCCATCCCACGCCTTATCGTCTAAGGTGCGACAAGCTACAACTCTCGTTCACCATTTGTGTTTCTGGAGAGGACACTAATCAGCGCTCAGTACGTGCATAATGTTGTTAGACACGTTCTTTTACTGTTCTTGCAACAGGAAGGTGATGTGTTGTTCCAACAGGATAATGCTCACCCACAAGCTTACCATGAACTCAATAGCTCTGCACGACATGCAGCAACTCCCCTGACCAGCACGATCCCTGGATTTGTCTCCAATCAAACACATATGGCGTACAATGGGACGACAAGTGACCCGTCAACCTACAACTCTTACAAAACTACACGAACAGGTCTAGCAGGCGCGGCATAATGTATTCCAGGACAGTATTCGCCGTCTGCACGATCGACTTGAGACCACAGTCAGCGCCTGCATTGCCGTCTGTGGAGGCTACACCCCATACTAATAAGTGTGTTTCAGCACAGGTCGATACCTAGAACCTCAAAACTGTCCATGCTATTGATCTGTAAAGGTAATCATTTGATATACTCCATACGCACTGTTGCAACAATAAATCTTTACTAAATTGGAAACCTCCAAAAGGGTGTACTAATTTTTTTTCCTGGAAGAGTAGTTTTCACGGTTGTTTGGAACATAATACATAAAAGTCATTCACACACTATCGATAAATTTATATGTTAATATTACATAACTTTTTTATACACGCTAATCCCAAAATACGTTTTAATCCAGTCTCAAGTTGGCACGCTTTAGGAGTTTTAAGCGCCATTAAAATACACTCGTGCTCATAAACTAAGGATAATGCTGATACATGGTGAAACAATGATCTGGTGGGCGATTTGCGGGTTTAAATCACCTCGGAGTATGACCATGCGGTGCATTTGACCTGCGGTCGTCGCACGGTGGCGCTGGCGGCAGTCCACATATGCAGAGCTGTGTTGGTGCATGTCAGAGAACGGTGCAGCGAATAAGTGTGCAGACGTTTTCAGACGTGCTAATGGTGACTGTGTGTTGAAAGTGCCTCAAAGAACGCATATCGCTGACGTTATGAGGGATAGAATACTTGGGCGACTGGAGGCTGGTCAAACACAGCAGGTCATACCACGGGCTGTCCGTGTGCCACAAAGTGTGATCTCACGATCATAGCAACGATTCCGGCAGACAGGAAACGTGTCCAGGCGCTACACTACGGGACGTCCACAGTGTACAACACCACAAGAAGACCGATATCTCACCATCAGTGCCCGCACACGGCCACGGAGTACTGCAGGTAGCCTTGCTAGGGACTTTACCGCAGCCACTGGAACAGTTGTCTCCAGACACACAGTCTACAGACGACTGAACAGACATGGTTTATTCGCCCGGAGACCTGCAAGGTGAATTCCACTGACCCCTGGTCACAGGACAGCCCGTAAAGCCTGATGCCAAGGACACAACACATGATCATTGGAACAGTGGTCCAGATTATGTTAACGGACGAGTCCAGGTGTAGTCTGGACAATGATTCTCGCCGGGTTTCCATCTGGCGTGAAACAGGAACCAGATACCAACCCCTTAATGTCCTTGAAAGGGACCTGTATGGAGGTCGTGGTTTGATGGTGTGGGGTGGGATTATGATTCGTGCAAATGCGCCCCTGCATGTCTTTGACAGAGAAACTGTAACAGGTCAGGTGTCTCGAGACGTCATTTTGCACCAGTATGTCCGCCTTTTCAGGGGTGCGGTGTGTCCCACCTTCCTCATGATGGATGATAGCGAACGGCTCCACCGAGCTACCACCGTGGAGGAGTACCTTGAAACAGAAGATATCAGGCGAATGGAGTGGCCTGCCTGTTCTCCAGACCTAAACCCCATCGAGCTCGTCTGGGATGCTCTCGGTCGACGTATCGCTGAACGTCTTCAAACCCCTACGACACTTCAGGAGCTCCGACAGTCACTAGTGCAAGAATGGGACGCTATACCCCAGCAGCTGCTCGACCACCTGATCCAGAGTGTCAACCCGTTGTGCGGCGTATGTACTTGTGCATGGTGATGATATCCCACATTGATGTCGGGGTACATGCGCAGGAAACAGTGGCGTTTTGTAGCACATGTGTTTCGGGACGGTTTTGTTAACTTATCACCAATACCGTGGACATACAGCTCTGTGCCGTGTGTGTTCCCTATGTGTCTATGCTATTAGAATCATTTTTGTGCAGTGCCACGTTGTGTGGCACCACATTCTGCAATTATCCTTAATTTATGAGCATGAGTGTATATGGTCTGAGGCACACAGAATCCTCCAACAAGTGGTTTCGGGACCTAATGTTTCACCTTTTTACAAGGGGATCTTCCGTCTGGACCTCCTTGTGATTTATACCCAGTCTATTTCGTCGTCGTCTCCCAGTAATTTAGTGCTAGTGATACGCGTGGCTATAGTCTGGGTAACAGTGTCAAGTGGACCAGTGGGTGAAACTTTTAGTACAGAACCAACAAGTAGGATGGAATGTCCGCCCGTGCTTTCTTGAAAGTCGTGAAACTGTTTCCGATAGCTAAGAGGCTGCGAATGTGGATTTATATGCATGGTCTAAAGTTGGCTGGGAGCCCGTCTTCCTCCCACCCCAGTCATTTGGGAAATATCTTTCTCCGGAGGGCACAGGTTTAGTTAAGGAAGTTGCTACTGCTAACTTCCTGCAAAGTTTTCACGTTTTTTCAGCATATATTTTGCGCTCCTGATACATTGATATGAATATTTACCACAGCATAACTCGTAATGGGCTTAGAAATACATGATAAATCGAGCAGTTTTATCGATTACTATTCTCAAGGAGAACATACTGACGTGTGGTACACAGTTGCGCTGGCTAAACAATTCTTTCTCGTACAGAGTTAATTTACTGTGTGATCATGGGTACGTCCCTACACGATAGATCCTTTCTGCCATTCTGTCTCGTCTCCTTGTTGATCCATCTAATTGCACTGATTCTATAGATCCGACTGGCACATACATATTACTTCACTGCTATGACTTGCGTCATGTCCGGTTTCTACCAGTTCTCCACGTTCTACGGCGTGACCAGTGTGCTCTTTTAAATGAGTAACTAACATTTTGTCTCGTGAGTAAGGAGAGAACAAAACGGTAAAATTCATGAAGTCAGAGCTTTAGTGCTAACTGTGCAATTTTCGAGAAAAAGAAAAGTAAAGGAATGAAATATGTAAGGTTTCATAGCTGAAATTTTGAAATTAAATCCCACATATATTACATATGCAAGTCAAATGATTTTTTATTCCAGTCTTTGAATCAATTCTTTTGACGGTGACCGTTTTCAGTCCGTAATGACCATCCTCAGATCTACAATATACAAATATATACACCTAGTGAGCAGCGTGTCTTTCAACGCAATACAGCAATACGTATCACAATATATTATCATAAAATCAGGGAAATGAACAGATAAAATACTGTATAACGTACCTTTTCTACACCATGTGATAAGGCCATAAAGACATCGTCAAAACATATAAATATAATCAGCACAGCAGCGTCACATGATCTAAAATAAGGTGTAGAATAGGCCACATCGTCCACACAGTCATTATTGCAACTGGCTACTGAAGTACAGTAGATACCAGAAATCTGTTTGCCTACAATCTACCTATTGTAGGCTTGGATATAGTCATCATTTACGCAAAATACATAATCTGATAAAAACACATTAGATAAAATACATGTAGCAGACTTTTAAATATTGATAACTATCATAGAAACCAATTGTGATACAGTAAAAGACGAATACAGTTACCCGTATGAAATTATTAAAAGGAAATATGTGAAGATAATGGGTCCGACCCTGTTTTTTGGTGAATTTACGGTCAAAAATTAATATACGTAATACATTGCCTGTAGCAACCTATAAACTACCTATGAAAGATAAAGGTCTATATGACAGCTGAAAAAAGACATCAGTGGTCAGCGCCCTTCGTTGCGTCGGCCATCAGGACGTTATTATGTAGGCGCGCACCGATCGTAAGAACTTATCCATTAGAGGGCTTTACATACATCGTGATATGTCTCCCACAGAAAACGTTTAAACAACATATTAACACTCAATAAATAAAATTATATAGTCTGACCATACATTCCATGAATGTTGTTGTTGTTGTGGTCTTCAGTCCTGATACTGGTTTGATGCAGCTCTCCATGCTACTCTATCCTGTGCAAGCTTCTTCATCTCCCAGTACTTACTGCAACCTACATCTTTCTGAATCTGCTTAGTGTATTCATCTCTTGGTCTTCCTCTACCATTTTTACCCTCCACACTGCCCTCCAATGCTAAATTTGTGATCCCCTGACGCCTCAGAACATGTCCTAACAACCGGTTCCTTCTTCTTGTCAAGTTGTGCCACAAACTCCTCTTCTCCCCAATTCTGTTCAATACCTCCTCATTAGTTATGTGATCTACCCATCTAATCTTCAGCATTCTTCTGTAGCACCACATTTCGAAAGCTTCTATTCTCTTCTTGTCCAAACTATTTATCTTCCATGTTTCACTTCCATACATGGCTACACTCCATACAAATACTTTCAGAAACGACTTCCTGACACTCAAATATATACTCGATGTTAAAAAATTTCTCTTCATCAGAAACGCTTTCCTTGCCATTGCCAGTCTACATTTTCTATCCTCTCTACTTCGACCATCATCAATTATTATGCTCCCCAAATAGCAAAACTCCTTTACTACTTTAAGTGTCTCACTTCCTAATCTAATTCCCTCAGCATCACCAGACTTAATTCGACTACGTTCCATTCCCCCCCCCCCCCCCCCCCATGAACCATGGACCTTGCCGTTGGTGGGGAGGCTTGCGTGCCTCAGCGATTCAGATAGCCGTACCGTAGGTGCAACGACAACGGAGGGGTATCTGTTGAGAGGCCAGACAGACGTGTGGTTCCTGAAGAGGGGCAGCAGCCTTTTCAGTAGTTGCAAGGGCAACAGTCTGGATGATTGACTGGTCTGGCCTTGTAGCAATAACCAAAACGGCCTTGCTGTGCTGGTACTGCGAACGGCTGAAAGCAAGGGGAAACTACAGCCGTAATTTTTCCCGAGGGCATGCAGCTTTACTGTATGATTAAATGATGATGGCGTCCTCTTGGGTAAAATATTCCGGAGGTAAAATAGTCCCCCATTCGGATCTCCGGGCGGGGACTACTCAGGAGGATGTCGTTATCAGGAGAAAGAAAACTGGCGTTCTACGGATCGGAGCGTGGAATGTCAGATCCCTTAATCGGGCAGGTAGGTTAAAAAATTTAAAAAGGGAAATGGATAGGTTGAAGTTAGATCTAGTGGGAATTAGTGAAGTTCGGTGGCAGGAGGAACAAGACTTCTGGTCAGGTGACTACAGGGTTATAAACACAAAATCAAATAGGGGTAATGCAGGAGTAGGTTTAATAATGAATAGGAAAATAGGAATGCGGGTAAGCTACTACAAACAGCACAGTGAACGCATTATTGTGGCCAGGATAGATACGAAGCCCACACCTACTACAGTAGTACAAGTTTATATGCCAACTAGCTCTGCAGATGACGAAGAAATTGAAGAAATGTATGATGAAATAAAAGAAATTATTCAGATAGTGAAGGGAGACGAAAATTTAATAGTCATGGGTGACTGTAATTCGAGTGTAGGAAAAGGGAGAGAAGGAAACATAGTCGGTGAATATGGATTGGGGCTAAGAAATGAAAGAGGAAGCCGCCTGGCAGAATTTTGCAAAGAGCACAACATAATCATAGCTAACACTTGGTTTGATAATCATGAAAGAAGGTTGTATACATGGAAGAACCCTGGAGATACTAAAAGGTATCAGATAGATTATATAATGGTAAGACAGAGATTTAGGAACCAGGTTTTAAATTGTAAGACATTTCCAGGGGCAGATGTGGACTCTGACCACAATCTATTGGTTATGACCTGTAGATTAAAACTGAAGAAACTGCAAAAAGGTGGGAATTTAAGGAGGTGGGACCTGGATAAACTGAAAGAACCAGATGTTGTAAAGAGTTTCAGGGAGAGCATAAGGGAGCAATTGACAGGAATGGGGGAAAGAAATACAGTAGAAGAAGAATGGGTAGCTTTGAGGGATGGAGTAGTGAAGGCAGCAGAGGATCAAGTAGGTAAAAAGACGAGGGCTAGTATAAATCCTTGGGTAACAGAAGAAATATTGAATTTAATTGATGAAAGGAGAAAATATAAAAATGCAGTAAATGAAGCAGGCAAAAAGGAATACAAACGTCTCAAAAATTAGATCGACAGCAGAGCAAAATGGCTAAGCAGGGATGGCTAGAGGACAAATGTAAGGATGTAGAGGCTCATCTCACTAGGGGTAAGATAGATACTGCCTACAGGAAAATTAAAGAGACCTTTGGAGAAAAGAGAGCCACTTGTATGAATATCAAGAGCTCAGATGGAAACCCAGTTCTAAGCAAAGAAGGGAAAGCAGAAAGGTGGAAGGAGTATATAGAGGGTCTATACAAGGGCGATGTACTTGAGGACAATATTATGGAAATGGAAGAGGATGTAGATGAAGATGAAATTGGAGATACGATACTGCGTGAAGAGTTTGACAGATCACTGAAAGACCTAAGTCGAAACAAGGCCCCCGGAGTAGACAACATTCCATTGGAACTACTGACGGCCTTGGGAGAGCCAGTCCTGACAAAACTCTACCATCTGGTGAGCAAGATGTATGAAAAAGGCGAAATACCCTCAGACTTCAAGAAGAATATAATAATTCCAATCCCAAAGGAAGCAGGTGTTGACAGATGTGAAAATTACCGAACTATCAGTTTAATAAGTCACAGCTGCAAAATACTAATACGAATTCTTTACAGACGAATGGAAAAACTAGTAGAAGCCGACCTCGGGGAAGATCAGTTTGGATTCCGTAGAAACACTGGAACACGTGAGGTAATACTGACCTTACGACTTATCTTAGAAGAAAGATTAAGGAAAAGCAAACCTACGTTTCTAGCATTTGTAGACATAGAGAAAGCTTTTGACAATGTTGATTGGAATACTCTCTTTCAAATTCTAAAGGTGGCAGGGGTAAAATACAGGGAGCGAAAGGCTATTTACAATTTGTACAGAAACCAGATGGCAGTTATAAGAGTCGAGGGACATGAAAGGGAAGCAGTGGTTGGGAAGGGAGTAAGACAGGGTTGTAGCCTCTCCCCGATGTTGTTCAATCTGTATATTGAGCAAGCAGTAAAGGAAACAAAAGAAAAATTCGGAGTAGGTATTAAAATCCATGAAGAAGAAATAAAAACTTTGAGGTTCGCCGATGACATTGTAATTCTGTCAGAGACAGCAAAGGACTTGGAAGAGCAGTTGAATGGAATGGACAGTGTCTTGAAAGGAAGATATAAGATGAACATCAACAAAAGCAAAACGAGGATAATGGAATGTAGTCGAATTAAGTCGGGTGATGTTGAGGGAATTAGATTAGGAAATGAAACACTTAAAGTAGTAAAGGAGTTTTGCTATTTGGGGAGCAAAATAACTGATGATGGTCGAAGTAGAGAGGATAGAAAATGTAGACTGGCAATGGCAAGGAAAGCTTTTCTGAAGAAGAGACATTTGTTAACATCGAGTATAGATTTAAGTGTCAGGAAGTCATTTCTGAAAGTATTTGTATGGAGTGTAGCCATGTATGGAAGTGAAACATGGACGATAAATAGTTTGGACAAGAAGAGAATAGAAGCATTCGAAATGTGGTGCTACAGAAGAATGCTGAAGATTAGATGGGTAGATCACATAACTAATGAGGAAGTATTGAACAGGATTGGGGAGAAGAGAAGTTTGTGGCACAACTTGACCAGAAGACGGGATCGGTTGGTAGGACATGTTCTGAGGCATCAAGGGATCACCAATTTAGTATTGGAGGGCAGCGTGGAGGGTAAAAATCGTAGAGGGAGACCAAGAGATGAATACACTAAGCAGATTCAGAAGGATGTAGATTGCAGTAGGTACTGGGAGATGAAGAAGCTTGCACAGGATAGAGTAGCATGGAGAGCTGCATCAAACCAGTCTCAGGACTGAAGACCACAACAACAACAACACGTTCCATTATCCTCGTTTTGCTTTTGTTGATGTTCAGGGCCCCCACATTCCATGCATAGGTTGGACATAATCAGTTGCCATTTTGTGTCTCTTGATTAATATGATCGCTAAGAGAATTATTCTCGCTGAACTTCAGCTTAGCTCTCTGCCACGAACAATTAACTTCTTGTTGGCACTTTTGTTTCGACTTGAAGGCATGCTGTTTAACAGATGCACTGTAAAAGTCTTGATAGAAATTCATGCTGAACGCACATCGACTTTATGCGCTGAAGAACCAAAGATCGTAATATCGTGTAGGGCCCCCACGAGCACGCAGAAGTGCCGCAACACGAAGCAGCATGGACTCGACTAATGTCTGAATGAGTGCTGGAGGGAACTGACACCATCAATTCCGCAGGGCTGTCCAGAAATCCGTAAGAGCATGAGGGTGTGGAGATCTCTTCTGAACAGCACGTTGCGAGGCATCACAAATATGCTCAATAATGTTCATGTCTGGAGAGTCTGGTAGCCAGCTGAAGTGTTAAAACAGACGGGTGTTCCTGGAGCTACGCTGTAGCAGTTCTGGACGTGTGGGTATCGCACTGTCCTGCTGGATTTGCCCAAGTCCGTCGGAATGCACAATGGACGTAAATGGCAGGTGATCAGAAAGGATACTTACGTGCGTGTCATCTGTCAGAGTCGTATCTAGTCGTATCAGGAGTCGCATGTCACTCCAACTGCACGCGCCCCACACCACTACAGAGCCTCCACCAGCTTGAACAGTCCCCTGCTGACATGCGGGGTTCATGGATTCGTGAGGTTGTCTCCAACCCGTACACGTCGATCCGCTCGATACAATTTGAAACGAGACTCGTCCGATGAGGCAACATGTTTCTAGTCATCAACAGTCCAGTGGCGATGTTGGCGGGCTCAACGGAAGAGTAAAGTTTTGCGTCGTGCACTCATCAAGGGTGCACGAGAGGCCTCCGGCTCCGAAAGCCCATATCGAAGGGTTTCGTTGAATGGTTCGCACGCTGACATTTTTTGATGGCCCAGCATTGAAATCTGCAGCAATTTGCGGAAGCGTTGCACTTCTGTTACGCTGAACGATTCTCTCAGTCGTCATTGATCCCGTTCTTGCAGGATCTTCTTCCGGCCGCAGTGATGTAGAATATTTGATGTTTTACCGGTTTCCCGATATTCATGGTACTTCATCGCTACCTCGGAGATGCTGTGTCCCATCGTTCGTGCGCCGACTATGACACCACGTTCAAACTCACTTAAATCTTGATAACCTGCCATCGTAGCAGCAGTAACCGATCTAACAACTGCGCAGACACTTGTCTTATATAGGAGTTGCCGTATTCTGCCTGTTTACATATCTCTGTACTTGAATACGCATGCCTATAGCAGTTTCCTTGCTGCTTCAGTGTATGCGTTCCAGAATATCACGACTGACTCACTAACTGACACTCAGTGATTTCTACGGGCAAGTCGGGGAACTCTCTTCATGAAATCAGACGCTTGTGTGGCATTTGTTTCAAATCGGGGATCACGGGCATGCACACGTGTAGGCGTTCGGTACAGACCATAGAGGACATAAAGGTTGGTTGACACTTTAAGATAGCCTAAGCTGGGGATTAATTTTATAAAAAAAGTTATCCGTTATAATAATGTATATTCTCTGAATTAAAAAGGTGACGTGAGATTTTCATTGGTCCCCTCCCTCTAAATAAGATTTGGTGAGATGTTGCCACACCCCTCACCCCTCCCCCCCACCCCACCCATTTCTGAGTTCACGTCGTTAATGGAAGTCCCCTTAAGAGCCAAAAGAATCTTAAGGACTGCACAAGGTGCATGCTGCCGGCGGATGCAGGCGAGACAAGTACAGTTCAGATTACTCATGTAGATTACGCTTGCTGTGTGATTCGGCAGTAACCCACCGCAACGTAAAAACAAGTTTAGGCTCATGCGCTCTATAATTTTTTTCCTGTACAGTGTCTTTTTCATTCAATTATCCCACGTTGCTACATGCTAGCGCAGGATAAAAAACGTTTTATACTTCCAGGTAATGAGAAAACATTAGCTTGGGACCACTGTCATCTGAAAAATGATGTTGACCTATTTTATCGTGAGACTGAATCAGTCCCCATTCCAGACTTCCCTATCTGAGGTTACCAGGAGCTGATCCCGGATCCTTACGCACCAAAGGCAGTGACCCTAACTAATAGGCTATGGGGGGTGGCCGAGCGGTTCTAGGCGCTTCAGTCTGCAACCGCGCGACTGCTACGGTCGCAGGTTCGAATCCTGCCTCGGGCATGGATGTTTGTGGTGTCCTTAGGTTAGTTAGGTTTAAGCAGTTTCGTGATGACTGGGTGTTGTGTGATGTCATTAGGTTGGTTAGGTTTAAGTAGTTCTAAGTTCTAGGGGACTGATGACCATAGATGTTAAGTCCCATAGTGCTCAGAGCCATTTGAACCATTTGTTTAAGCAGTTCTAAGTTTTAGGGGACTGATGACCTCAGATGTTAAGTCCCATAGCGCTCAGAGCCATTTGAACCATTTAATCGGCTATGGAGGTGGTCGATTGTGTATGTATCAAAGCGTAAAAGCATTAAAGCTGATAGCTAATTAAAATACATGTTTTATTTATTTTATCTGAAAGTTCCTTCAGCTTAGTACGAGACCTGTGTGTATGTATGTTTGTACCTACACGCAAATGTCTTTGACTTTCAAGGAAATAATGCATATCTTTGACCTTGTCGCATATTCAAGTGATGATCACACAATTTTTTACTGCATAACTTCGAGTTTGGCACCATACAAAGCACAACCGGGCTTGTTCCGCCGATTTTTTTAAGTCTATTTTATTTATTCTTTTATTGAAATTACCTTCTGATTGGCTGTCTCATTGTAATACCACATCGTGATGGCTGGAGAGGAGGAGAAAAGAGGAAAGAGAGGACATGGTTTGATGACATCATTGATAAGAATGACAATGTCATTGATATTGTCCGTACATGTAGATAACCCGCACAAACACGTCCACTTTCCAAGGTCAGTACTGTTGTGGCAAAGACGTGCGTCAAACCTAAGTAAATCTTTTATTTTGTTATAGAATAAAATGAACTAATATTTCACGTGATCTAGTTTGATGTGCCACTTCACTGAGCAATCAAGGAACCCACAGTTGTGGCCGGATAGCTATAGCTTCATCTCGTCACAACACATTATTTTTTGATTCCCCTAAAAAATGTGATATTTGGTACTTAGAACATTTGATATTTGAACTCTTCAATTGTATACACACTTTTTGTGTCCTATGAAATTCCCGCTAAATGATAGCACTATGTTTTGGAAAATGCTTCACGTCCAGCAAATACGAAACTTAAAATTGGGCGCCAAACTAATATTCTTTTTAGAAGAAAACCTTGTTTTACAAAGCGCATAGTTTCCAGCGCACGTTGGTCTATCGATTATTCGTATGATTTTGAAACGCATCCCTGTTTGTTTTTGAACAATTTTGAACACATTCTAAGTTGATTTCTGAGCGAATTATAAGTTGATTTTTGAATGCGTGCGTAGTGTATGTGATGTCTCTACCATGGGAATCCCCGTGGCATCTTGAAATAAAAAAAATTCCAGCAGACAAAAGGGGCGGGGCTATACGAGCTGAGCCGAAAAACCCGAATAGGTGAATACGAATGATAAGCGTTGTTATAATTATTAGCGAAATCCATAGATTCAGACTACTAGAGCAGAAATAGACGACTAACAGGAACGATATGTAAGAACGATTGTATATTATCTTCTCTGTGTATCCAAGAGAATGAAATTTTGACAGAAAATTTTTGCCAGTTCGCTACACTACTAAGGGCCAATTTTACAGTCCCCAGTTAGCAGCCGCTTAAGTTCAATTCTCGGAACAGCGCGGAAAGCACGTTGCACGAACACGTAATAACGGCTAACTGGAGAATAAACGCGGGATAACTGAACAGGTGATCCTGGCCGGGTTAATGAAGTTAACAGGAGAAAAAGTTTTGATAAGATTGATAGAACTAGGAAGGAGAAGAAACGGGCACATCACAAAAATTATATGGAAGAATATGACGATTTCTAATTTACGTAAAAATTTCGTACTACTACTACTTTTCGATCTCGTGCTTGAAAAACTGGAGCGTATGAATGAAATATGAAACTAATTCCTTAGGTAAAACTTTCTGTTTGTAGGAGACCTATTAGGCATTTGATATTGACATTTCGTTAATTATATTCTGAAGTGTTATTTATGTAAATGAGGCAAAGAAAAATAAATGACTATTTGTGCCAAAACAGTTTCGCTTATTTGACATATGTTACGACTGCTGCAATATTTGAAAGGCCTATTTCGTTTTATCTAGCAGACAGTGACAATATAGACGCAATCAAATCGAGAAACCATACCATGAGACAAATAAAAAAAATGACTATTTGTGCCAAAACAGTTTCGCTTATTTGACATATGTTACGACTGCTGCAATATTTGAAAGGCCTATTTCGTTTAATCTAGCAGACAGTGACAAAATAGACGCAATCAAATCGAAAAACCATACCAGTCTTGGGTACTATTGGTATTAACAGCTTTTTCAGTATCGGACAACGACATTTCGATTTTTCACGTAGCAAAACGTTTGACGAACTTTGACGAGGTAATAAATTTTTCCGCAGAAAGTGTAAAGCTGTAGCAAGATTAGAGAAAAAATGCTAGGACCTAAGGATTGAAGAGTGTGTACTATCTTCCTTGCCTCTTGTCTTTACTGGTTTTATGTTAACTATATTTAACTTTGTGTTTCAAAAAAGAGAAAGATATTAGTTAATAGGCAATAAAGAGTGCAAATTTTCTGAGGAGTTCTAATTCTCCCGCCCACAAAGAATCCCACCCAGTTTTAATTGTTAGTATTTTTTAAAGGGGGGGGGGGGGGGTTAGGATGTCAAACCGGGCGACTGGGAGCAGGAGAGGCACCACAGGACATTTTGATTTCCACTGTCCTGAATATAGGTTTGATGGCTTCCATTACAAAATATACACGTTTGAATTCCACAGAGCGAAATACAACGACGTACGATAGAAGAATTCCGTGTGAAGAGGCGTGGAACTACACTTTAGCACCAAATAACATGTCTTACATTTCCTCGAACATATATGGTTTATATATCAAACTCTTGAGAAAGCTGTGCACCACGAAATGAACGTATTTTTGAAAAATCTATTTTTAAAAATTTTTGACGTCCAAACTCAAACGCTCGAGGGGAGGGAGGGGGCGTCACTATCAAGGTTTGCCCCTGTTCGGAAATATCGTAGATCCGGGAATGTTAACGAATGGAAACATTTCGACCTTTCTGATGCGAATCTGTCAAATTCCAAATATCAACATACAAGTATATATAGATCTGCTTAAACGGCAAGTAATTCAGAATTCTGGGTAGTAAGTTCCCTCTGGTTATCTACAGTGCTATCACAGGAGATGACGACGAAATGGTGCCACACAGGATTAAACGGGGGTCAGCCGCCTAACCTGGATATAGGTATACTATAGTTGGCATAAGATCATCCCTAACAGTTGCAGTAGACTCGTCGCAACTGCCTCGTGCATCCTCTTCAACCAACCACGTAACGTGATTTTGTATACAGTACGTCTCTGTGGCTACTCTTCAGTATTTCCGCACTTCTGTAGACGACATTGTTTACGCCTGCACCCGTTTGCGCTTCGCAGTTGCAAGGTGGCAATATCGCTTCCAGCTCTCTTCTTTCACCGACTATGCTATAAACAACCGGCGACTACACCGGAACTTCCGACTAGTGGGCTTGATCCGCTTATCTATAGCGATACCATAAGAGGCGATGAGGAAACGGACGAGGCGACCATTTGACGAAAGACAGTGGGTAGATAGATAATGACGCTATTCGTTCTATTAGACTTTACATGTCATACAGAGAATCAGGTACGATAAGTTTATACATAAGATTTTACGCGATGACTATTAAATATTTTAGCGGGTGGTAGCATAGACTAATTCGAATAAAATATTCGATACAACATGTGTCCAATTTTTGTTGTTTACAGAGATACAGTTGTTAGAATATATCCCAAACAATTACTCACAGCTGTTCAGCAAAGGTAAATTATTAACTCCAAAGTTTATTTTCAAAAATTCCAATGATTCACACTATACAGGGATTCCAGACACACAACACTGCTATTCGAATTTCTTCTGGTCTTATCGCCACACTATCCTGTATAATACTGTACTTCATGTCATCGGGGTCGTCAGCGTTTGCTTGCGACCTCTTGCTTCCACTTTCACCACAGATATAAGTTCAGAGGTGATAAGCCTACTGGGTGTACAGGCATTTTCCTGTTTCCTGAACTATTGATCCAACGCTCTCCAGATCTCGTGTTAAGAAGAGTAGTTTAAGACCGCCAGTACTAAAAAAGCTAATGATCTTATCACAAGCTCACTGATAAGGATATTTGGTATCAGGTTAGACACTTGGGCTAGTTATGAGTATATTCAGGGTCATGACATAACTCGAAGCCGGTCACAATGTTTGGGTCATATAAAATTGGTGAGAAACGCTTATGTATCTCAGTCAATGAGAGCACATTAAAATGACCATTCATTCCCCCATGGACAACTAAGATTTGAACTCGCCCTCCACCTTATCATCCTTTAAAACTAGTTTACTTATGGTGGCCTCTTCATTCGAGATCTGTGCATCATGGAGAGAGGTTAAGGTTTGCTAAGAACAAATTATTATCAACAATAATACGATAGTGAAAGGACTTGGAAGTAATAACAATAATACAACAAATTAACTATCGGTTTATTATTAACATTTTCTTTTGCTGTGTTATTTACAAACATAATTTTTCTTACATACATCAATTTCCAACATTACTTTTCGTTCGTTTATTTACAAAGCTAATTGTTTCTTATATACAATTATTTGCAAAGCTATTTTATTATGACATATATACATTGGTTTATTTACAAAGCTTTTCTCTGAAGACGTATATACATTACACTGACAGACTTAAATACTATGTTTCTCACTCCAATTTGTTGTTTTTATTTCTATATACAATACTTACATTTTCTTTCTGATCATTCTATTTACATTCTTTTTCTGTACAGGCTGCACGATACAATTAAAGTATAACTTTTTCGAAAACCTGTAATTATTTCCCAAAGCTATGTGTAAGTTTGGTGCCTACAACCTTCCTGTATAATAACGTAAAAACGTGGTGCCCTCGGGCACGGCGAGCTTCAAACAGCATGGTGTCGACACAAGAGGGGAATAGGCCAGAGCCTTGAAGTTAATGTGCGATGTAAGGTAGGTTAATGTTTTCACATCGGCATCAGACTTCACCACAATTCTGTCCAACACCTTCGTGGACGTGTCGCACGATGGGAGGGTCGTCACACCACCTCTTACCCACATTTCCCACATTTTACCCCTTCTATTGATTCATCCACGATGGAAGTTAGAAGAGCGATGCCCAAAGTTGAAATCACCCGGTTTTCTGATGTGTCATTTCAGACACATAGCCACTCAGAACCGACACGAGAGGCTTAAAGGGCGTCAATGAAAGCATCCCACAGAGCGAGGTGGCGCAGTGGTTAGCGCACTGGACTCGCATTCGGGAGGACGACGGTTCAATCCCGCGTCCTGCCATCCTGATTTAGGTTCAAATGGTTCAAATGGCTCTGAGCACTATGGGACTTAACTTCTGAGGTCATCAGTCCCCTAAAACTTAGAACTACTTAAACCTAACTAACGTAAGGACATCACACACATCCATGCCCGAGGCAGGATGCGAAGCTGCGACCGTAGCAGCAGCGCGGTTCCGGGCTGAAGCGCCTAGAACCGCTCGGCCACAGAGGCCGGCACAAGCTCCAGTGGCAGTCGCTGCAAGAGAGGTAGTGTGTATCACGGAGAGGTTTGCTGTTAAAATTTCTAGAGCAACGTATTATTTCCACCCACATGCTTCTCACGAAATGTATCCAAGGAGAAAATAGGAGCTAATACAGAGGCTTACCGACAGACATTCTTTCTACATGCCGTTCGTAAATGGGACAGGTACAGATGTTAAATGATGGTACTAGCAGAAGTTCCATCTTCGAAACGAAAAGTAAGTAAAGGAGCTGTTTAAAAAACAACATTTTGTCGAGACTTAGGGGTAATAAAAGATATGTTTAATCGGCGAGGGAAAGCCCAACTAGATCGCCTATCGGAGATCTGTGACCTTGACGGTGGTCAATGCAGTCCCTATGTCCTTACTGTACCTGGAGGTTTGCTCACTTAAAATTTGCGAAGAAAGGTGTAAGTAGGCTGTTTATGTTTTTTTATTGGTAACGCCACCTCTGTATAAAAAATCACTGGCTGTGCTGTGTGCAGTCTGTGGCTAGTTTGCATTGTTGTCTGCCATTGTAGTGTTGGGCAGCTGGGCTGTTAACAGCGCATAGCGTTACGCAGTTGGAGGTGAGCCGCCAGCAGTGGTGGATGTGGGGAGAGAGATGGCGGAGTTTTGTAATTTGTCATGAACCGCTATATATATTATGACTATTAAGGTAAATACATTGTTTGTTCTCTATTAATATCTTTCATTTGCTAACTATGCCTATCAGTAGTTAGTGCCTTCCTTAGTTTGAATGTTTTATTTAGCTGGCAGTAGTGGTGCTCGCTGTATTGCAGTAGTTCCAGTAACGAAGATTTTTGTGAGGTAAGTGATTTGTGAAAGGTATAGGTTAATGTTAGTCAGGGCCATTCTTTTGTAGAGATTTTTGAAAGTCAGATTGCATTGCGCTAAAAATATTGTGTGTCAGGTTAAAGCACAGTCATGTATAAATTTTTCTAAGGGGACGTTTCATATGGCGACCCTGCCAGGATACCTCACGGGAATCTTCTGATTTTTCCTTGTAGTTTGTGTAATTAGTGTAGATTTTGTTTATTGCTGGCACATAATTGTAGAGAGAATCTCCTTTGTAGTTGCAGTCATTCATTGTTGTACAGTAAAACAGTTGTGGCATGCATGTAGATTTGCACCAAGTATTTCGCAGCTGCACTTGCAATTAAGTAGACATTATATCCATTGCTATGTTATTTTATTTTGCTCTTCAAATTGTGTTTTTCTGTGTTATCGTGTGAAATATTGTGACAATTATGGCGTGTGGAAAACGTAATACTAGGCTACAAAGTAAACTGAGAAATGACAGTGAAGACGAAAGCAGTGTGTTAGCGCCACCGAGTAATGAATTAACTGATGTTCAAAGTAGTAATTTGGTAATTGTGCATAGGGAAATGGAGCGGGCTGCAAACAATGGTGTAGACAGTGAAACAGGTAGTGAACAGGGAAGCATTATCGATCGATCGGTCGGCAACAGCTTGCCTCAGGAATCCGAAATGACAGGACACAATTTCGCAAATACTGTAGATTCAGGTTTTGGGTCATCACCGTTTTCTCAAATGAGTCAAGAGACATTTTCTGCTTGTCAAAATGTGAATGTTGCCGGTGCAAATGCACTGCCGAAAAGCGTAGAGAAACAGATTCCAGACACTAATACATTATTATTGCAATTAATGCAACAAATGGAACAAAATCAGAGACAAATGGGACAAAATCTTAAAAAGTTGGACACAGAAGAACAAAATCTTAAAAAGTTAGACACAATGGAACAAAATCTTCAAAAGTTAGACACAATGGAACAACACCAGAGACAAACACAGCAACAGTTAGACACAATGGAACAAAATCTTCAAAAGTTAGACACCACACTTGAACAAACACGTGAAGATTTAACTACTGAGTTACATAACATCGAATCGAAATGTCAAAAAGTCTGTAATGACGTAAAAACACAAATTTGTGAGCATTTCCAACCTATTTTTTCGCGTCATGAAAATGCATTACAGAATCACGAAGCAGCCATAAAAGAACTGCAAACTATTGTTCATGAAAATCACAACACCTTGCAAGCTAAAATTGACTCAGTTGCATCTACCGATTCGGTTATGCAACTTGCAAAAACTCAGGAAAACTTAAAGGACACAGTAGATTCGATTTCAACACAAAAGGACACTCTGAAACTTGGTTCAGAAAAACACACTGAGGAAATGTGTTCACTATCGGAGAAAGTAGCCGAACTTTCGGATCAGGTCACTAACTTATCTACAAAGGTAGATGATGATCTGAATGACACAAGACCTGTAGCCTTCACTGACACAGAAGAGTATGAACAAATTAGAAAATTCAAACAGAATCAAAATCAAATCAATACACAGTACAAAAGAGAAATCCGGGAAGTACAAGATCAGCTGACACAGGTAATACAAGAATTACGTATTTCAGAGGACACTCGCGCCCCAATACGGGAAGAGGGACATATAAATACGGAACAGCCACAAAATAATAACACAAGGCATTTCGGAAGTTATGAAAGAAATTGGCAATGTGCACCGAATTTTGAGATGGAACGGCCGACACGACCTAACAATGACCGATATGCGACTCGCCGACATGATGATTTTGACTACAAGCTATTCATTACTACACGTAAATTCAAAACATTTAAGAATTCTGGCAACGACATTCATCCACAAGCATGGCTCCATCAATTCTCTCATTGTTTTCCTCCCAACTGGTCATTAGAACACAGATTAGAATTTATGTGTGGCTACTTGGAGAATGAACCAGCTGTAAGAATGCGATCGGTCATTCACGATTGTTACAGTGAAGGAGAATTTTATCACGTCTTCCTCTCAGCATATTGGTCTCAAGCTACACAAGACCGAGTAAAACATAGCATCATAATGATGAAACTGTGGTGTCACCGCCAGACACCACACTTGCTAGGTGGTAGCTTTAAATCGGCTGCGGTCCATTAGTACATGTCGGACCCGCGTGTCGCCACTGTCAGGGATCGCAGACCGAGCGCCACCACAAGGCAGGTGTGGAGAAACGGACTAGCACTCGCCCCAGTTGCACGGACGACGTAGCTAGCGATGCACACTGACGAAGCCTCGCTCATTTGCAGAGCAGATAGTTAGAATAGCCTTCAGCTAAGTCAATGGCTACGACCTAGCAAGGCGCCATTAGTAACATTGCATGTATCTAAAGAGTCTCACTTGTATCGCCACAATCTCCAGATGTACCAAAAGGATGGATTAAAGTTAAGTATTCCAGAAGCTACGTACTTTTCTTTATAGCATTCATTACGTATCCTGTTTCAGACCTCACGCCATCCTGCTTTAGCTTAGCGAGTGCCTTTCGGCTTCCTCTCATTGTGTCTAGGCTGTCTTGTCTAGACACAACAGAAACATTTCGAACAATCTGAATTTTCCAGTCTTGTGAAATATTTTGAAGACATGTTGCACAAGAATCAGTACCTGTCAAACCCATACAGCCCCTCAGAACTCATCCGCATTTGCTTAATCAAATTACCTGAACATTTACGGCATATTATTTTGGCAGGACGTTGCAAAGACGACACTGAAGCTTTTCAGGGACTGTTACAAGAACTAGAAATTGACACTGACAATCGCGGAAAGCGGAAACAGGAACACAACAATTACAGGTCATATCCGTCACAATTCCGTGACGACAGAAACAATAACTGGACACGGCAAGGCTATTCTCACAACACAAATCGTGACCAAAACAGACACCACCCGTATGACAACCGTTGGCAGAGTAGTAATAATTACAGGGAAAGATCACCTCTCCGCGGTAATGAATATCACAGAGACAATCTACATCTACATCTACATTTATACTCCGCAAGCCACCCAACGGTGTGTGGCGGAGGGCACTTTACGTGCCACTGTCATTACCTCCCTTTCCTGTTCCAGTCGCGTATGGTTCGCGGGAAGAACGACTGTCTGAAAGCCTCCGAATCAGAGAAACAGACAATATGGGAACCAAAATAATTATTATCAAGGGAGACAGAATAACTTCAGACGCAACAGTTCAGCGCGCAGTTACGATTCAGGGAGAAATTCTCCACCACGTGACCGACAAGTAAGAAACTATGGCATCTACCGACATGACGACAGACGATATGATCGTAACGACAGACCTGAAATGCATCAGAACTGGCGGGATTTAAACAGAGCTAGGCCCTCTCGGCAAGGCGAATTTGTAGAAGTTAGGTCTCCTAACCCCAGTAACGACGCGCGCCAGCAAAGAAACAGACAATGACTCGCACAGCAGGCAGCCGCGTGCGCCCGCTGGCTCAGGGAAAAATAACATAGACGCTAACCTTGAGAAAAATTCCAGTATTCTTTACCGACGTATACCACATGATAATTGCGTTGAAGTTGAAACTCTGCGTACTAGGAAGAGTAAAGGTTTACACCACATTTCACATGTAAAACCGTTTATTGAAAGATAATCTGCTTTTTAACTTTGTCTTTGCCATAAAACTCTTAACTTCACATTTCTAGTATGCTTTGTCAGACTTAAGAAACTGTTAACATGCAACAATGTTTGAAGTTAAATATCCAGTCTAGAACCTAGGGAACATTTTTAAACAGAAATTACGATTGCATTGTTATAGTGAACAGACGACACAGTGTTGTATTTGTACATTCTTGCTTGTTAGTTGCATGATTACGTAACAACTATCAGCCTCACATACTTAGAACATATACCGGCACTGCTAATGAGATTTTCATGTAACATTTTGGTTTACTTGAAAAGACATTCTTTATTTGAAGTATTTTCTGTGGGATTAAAGATGACTTAGCACTTGGTTTCTTTGACAGCTACACAATTATATCACGACGCTACTAACGTGTGACACAATTTACATTGTTGCTTTTGTGCTGTATCTGCTTTATATCTGCACAGTTTTTTTGAATTCTTCTGCAAAGTAAAATATGTTTTAGTAGTAACTTTTGTGGTATAGCTACAATGACACTGCCTTTTCCGTAGCACAACAATACGTTACAGCACAGCCAGTGATTTTTTATACAGAGGTGGCGTTACCAATAAAAAAACATAAACAGCCTACTTACATAGAAAAAGAAAAACACTGTAATTTTACTGTGATGAATCAGGACTGTCTTTATGGACTGTGAGAAAATTTTAGCTTTTGACCAACATTGTATCAATAAGTGTGTGCATTTGATATCTTTGTTATTGTAATTATGAAAAATTTTATCAAATCATTATTGGCCACTGACCAAAACATTTTGTAAAATTTTTTGTGGGGAGAATGGGGGCTATGTAAGTAGGCTGTTTATGTTTTTTTATTGGTAACGTCACCTCTGTATAAAAAATCACTGGCTGTGCTGTAGCGCTCTGTATGTGCTGTGTGCAGTCTGTGGCTAGTTTGCATTGTTGTCTGCCATTGTAGTGTTGGGCAGCTGGGCTGTTAACAGCGCGTAGCGTTACGCAGTTGGAGGTGAGCCGCCAGCTGTGGTGGATGTGGGGAGAGAGATGGCGGAGTTTTGTAATTTGTCATGAACCGCTATATATATTATGACTATTAAGGTAAATACATTGTTTGTTCTCTATTAATATCTTTCATTTGCTAACTATGCCTATCAGTAGTTAGTGCCTTCCGTAGTTTGAATGTTTTATTTAGCTGGCAGTAGTGGCGCTCGCTGTATTGCAGTAGTTGCAGTAACGAAGATTTTTGTGAGGTAAGTGATTTGTGAAAGGTATAGGTTAATGTTAGTCAGGGCCATTCTTTTGTAGCGATTTTTGAAAGTCAGATTGCGTTGCGCTAAAAATATTGTGTGTCAGGTTAAAGCACAGTCATGTATAAATTTTTCTAAGGGGATGTTTCAAAGGGTGTGTATAGCTCTATACAGGTAACAATAGTATTTCAGGATGCTGGAGTTTTAATAACGTCTCATTCTGGAAATATCTCCAATAAAGATGCAGACGATGGAAGATAACCTGCCGCACTTTTCCTTGTTTTAAGTAAAGTGCATACTTCTCCCATTCCAGTCCTGTCATTACAAACGACAGCGGTCTATGTCTGAAGCTGCACCAGTGTGGAAAATAATGTAAATGTGGGATATTAGCGACGTCTTGCGTGTGACCCGCAGTGTGTGCACGTACATGTCTGCAGAATCCCTCTTTCATGGATTTTTTTTATTTCCTTTCGTTTTTTACGAGTGTGCTATAATCTTATAGTGTCAGACTCACGTAAGACAGCCTCATAGTGATATCATAGTGTGTGTAGAATCCTAACAATGCAGGGACAAGTTCCTTGCAGTGAAAAAAAGAATTGGTTTGTAGCAAGAGTGTCATTTTTTTAAATAATACACTGTGGAAGTTGTTAAAACATTTAAAGCTTCGTCTTTACACGTGTCTCTGGATGACAATATAGAAAAGTGGATATTTGGAATACTGAGAGAAAATCGCCAAAATTCTAAAGAATTATAAATGAATTGCCCCAAACTATATCTGATTATCCCAAGACTGTAAATATAGAAATGGAGGGTGGTCGTATACTCGAATACCAAAGTGCCTGATGTGTTTTTTTGAACTATTAGTAATAGTAATTAATAAAAGAGCGACAGAAATGTAGAGGCAACCATATTCTTTGATTGTAAATCATAATTGATATTAATTAACATAAATGGAATAACATAATTTATAGTAATTAAGAAAAGGATGACATAAATTATAACGATAAGCTAACTGGGTAATGAATCATATGTAACACACACTACTGTCGTTCAGCCTATAGGATAATGCTTACTTGAATTTCCCGCCATTTTTTCAGCCAATAGGAAAATAAGATTGGGGACAGGGATGAAAGAGAGAGGGGAGAGAGGAGGTGGCAATTTGAAAGAACATCTTTTTTTAACATTAGGGTCATTCGTTGATCAGCAAGAACATATGACCACCGACCTAGTGTCGATATAAACAGGCGATAGCAGCGTCACCTGGTGAGGAATGACTGCACGGTGCATGTACTAGCAGTGAGGGTGCAGTCCATGTGTACAATGGGGAAGATGCTGCGTCTATCTGAGTTTGACCGAGGGCAGATTTTGATGGCCTATAGGCTTGGCACGAAAACTCCACGACATGTCGAGTGTTCGAGAAGTGCCGTGGCGAGTGTCTTCAACACGTGACGAAACTAACGTGAAATCACGTCCAGAATTCGTGGTTGCAGATGTCGGAGCCGGCAGCGGTGGCAATGCGGTTCTAGGCGCTGTAGTCCGAAACCGCGCGACTGCTACGGTCGCAGGTTCGAATCCTGCCTCGGGCATGGATGTATGTGATGTCCTTAGGTTAGTTAGGTTTAAGTAGTTCTAAGTTCTAGGGGACTGATGACCTCAGATGTTAAGTCCCATAGTGCTCAGAGCCATTTGAACCATTTTTTGTTATTACTACTAAAACGTGTAGGAAGGCATGTAAAAGCAGGTGGACACTTGTAAGTTTCACTGTTACCACAAATTGCAACAAGCAGCGACGTCCCATTACTATGTGAATAGCCCGGCTTGTCCTCAGTGTGTGTTCTCAACAGAACATGCGCAGTACGCTATGCTCATTCCATAGATATTTACACTCTGTGCTAATAACCCACTGCTCATTGAGCAAAGAGACCAAAGAGACCACCCTCGTGCAGTCACCGTGCCAAAGTGGAGAGTGATATTGTGTGCCTTGCAGTCGTGTTAAACGTCGTTGCAATTATACCTGCAGTTCGACGTGGGTCCCTTCTTGCCTGTTGCACACTGGAGTGGTCATCTGCTGCTGTAGTTGACAGTGGACGGCCACCTTCTTTCCTTCCGACAGTAGTGTCTGTGGTTCGTAATGCTCCCCGTGCATGTGAAATAACGAAGTGAGCAATACCATACTCCTGAGCTGCTTCGCTATGATTCTCCCCCATATGAAGTCGTCCAAATGTTGTCTCCGGGTAATTTTCTAATAAAGGACACCACCACAGCGCACCGTAACTGCTCACTGATTAACAAAACACACTGTCTTTTCCCGTTCCTTCAGCTACCTCGTGTTACGGTGCCAGCTCCATTGGGGCCTTTAGTCAAGCTGCCCTCACGCCATGTGACGTCCCACTTTCTGTGCACGACTGGGAGACCTAAGGCAGCATGCTCCTGTACTTTCATTCATTTTCACCGAGTTGTTATTAGCTTCTGCTACTTTATCTGTCTCGTCCTTGACTTTTCCAGAGCAGTGTAGTGACGTCCGGCTGTTTTCAAATGATGCAGTTCACTATAATTAATCTGAAACTGTACAAATATCCGGCAAGCTCCTGATAAAATTTCAAAGTGGTGCAAAGGTAGTCGACTTGTTTTAAATGTTCAGGAATGTAACATGATAAACTTCACAAAAAGCAGAAAAGAAATATCCTATGTCCATAACATAAATGAGTGACAATTGGAATGAGTCTAGTCGTACAAATACCTGGATATATTCTGGGGTAGGAAATGGGTCGATCACATAACCTCAGTTGTAAATAAAGCAGGTTGCACTTCCGATCATTTGCCGGGCACTGGGAAAATACGGCCAGTCTACAAAGGAGACTGCTTACGAATCTCATGTGCGTCTCATACTAAAGTATGTGGAATCCGTACTAAATAGGACTAATGGGTCCAATGATCGTGTGCAATGGACACGGTTTTGCAGGACTCACAGGAGAGTGTCGTTGAAATTTTTAAAATTATCCAGTGAAAGCCTACTTAAAAAGATTCGAGAAGAATCTAGAGACCTTGGGTCGTGTGAATAAAACGGAGAATATACTTTATACTCGAAATTTCAGAGAATATTCTCAGGTTAGCACGAATAAAGCGAGTTCTAGAATACACTTCACCCGAGGATGTTCTCAGCATGAGTAAAAGGGTGGGGAAATTGCTCAAAACAAAGAACATTCTCCGATTCCGTACGAAGAAAAACTAGAGGAGCTTCTCACAAACGGAGAACATTCTCCATTTTTGGAGTGAACTCTGTAGCATACTTCGAGCTGAATAAGTTCTGTTAAGCTTAATTTTTACCGACCTTTTTTTTGTAAAAATGGCAGAATTTGTCTTACTTAGAAGGCAAAAAGTATACATAGCCCGTAGAAATACTGAAGAGAGAAACAATAGAAGTTTATACAGGTTTAACAATAGAAACATTATTTTGCATGGCTAACTTTCTTCCCGAAAATCATGAAAGAGGGAGCGACCTTTCAAACAAAGTGAAAATTTAAAAAAAAATTGTTTCTATTTAGCAGACCCAAGTTTTCAATCTGATGCACGATGAGACAGTATACACTACACAACTGTGTCACTGACATTTTCAGAGGTTCATCATCGTGTTTTCTCACACCACAAATCTCATATTTTGTTATCTTAGAAATAAGTTGGCGGGTCAGAAAAATTAATACCTGATTTATTACAAACCTAACGATCTGTTTGTCGTAACGAACAGCCGGAGCAACCACCTTACGCACTTGACGTGCGAGCGGACAAATATGCTTAGTATTTAACCAAAATTAGCTTGTGCTGGAAAACTCACAGAGTTCCGGTTTGGAGTAGATGAAAAGGTCATGTAATCTTAAGATTTCGTTCGGATAATGTGGTCACCTAACTTCAATAACAGAAAAGTTTCCCGCAAGTCGAGATGTCGGTAACATCGCAAGAAAATACATTTTCGTAAACTGCTCGTAATAGTATTTATAATTTGTCGCCGCACATAAAAGTAAAATCGAAACGTAGTGCAACTCTTCCAGAACACACTGCTACCAGTTCCATATTTGTACACTGGATACTTTGCCTGTTTGAGCGAGTTGGATGAAATGTAACATTACGCGTTTGTTCTGTGCCGGACACGGCAGATGACACAAACTGAGAACCTTCTGAAGATGGAGGGGAGGTAGCGAGAAGGAACACCCTTGTCGGAGAATATGCTTCGAATTTTTTTTTCATGCGAAACTGAGAACCTTCTCAGAGAATGTTCTTTTGTTCTGAGAATCTTCTCCGAAAAATGTTCTTTTTTTATTCATACGACCCATTATTCACTCCCCTCCTATAGGGGCCCTTGAAGGCGGGTTACACCGGTTTGTCAAGCACACACGCAATAAACAGCCATTCTTCCCGTGCTCCGTGAGCAACTGGAATGGGAAAAACCCTAACATGGGGTACCATTCTAAGTACTCCCTGCTATGCTCTTCATGGTGATTTGCGTAATATTTTTGTAGATGCAGAACAGAGGGGAAAAATGGAGGATTTTCCTAATATTTCTTCCTACGGCGGATAGAGTATACGGATAACTGTGGGATCCATCTACGAAAGGTAAGAGCCATCGTACGTTAATTAATCAAGGCGAGCGAGGAGATTTCCACGGGCGGCTGGGCAGAACCGGCGCTCCACAGGCCACAGTGAGGAAGGGCAGGTGGCGTAGTGGGGCTCTCGGCCGGCAGAGGCGCTGGCGTCAAGGCCGTCGCTCGCAGTTACCCTTGCGGAGCGGCCCTCAGAAGCGCAGTCTGTCCTGCGACGCCGACGTTGACGAGTGAGGTGCTACAGCTCCGAGGTACGTAGCGGTCTGCTCGCCGCTCTCTTCTGCTGCCAGTGCCTTCTTTCCGTTACGGCATCTCTTCCAGTTCGTCGCTTTTCTGGGAAGTATGCCAGTTTGGTCTCGACCGAGATGCTGTGTTTGCGTGATTTGACAGTTCGTGGTTCTCCAGTGCAGCCAGGGATTTCGCAGCTGTAACTAGCAGGCGGATGAATTTCTCTCCAACTATACCATAAACCAAGATAAAGAGTTGTGGCCAAAAGCTGCTGGACGTGCAGTCGCAGATTTTCCAGGGCATCCCTACGCAAACTGACACAAAACAGATCCCTTCACGATCCTCGGCTGTGTGTAATACCTCAATAAATTTTGCACGGATATCGGAGATATCTCATTTTCCGAGATAACAATGAAAGAAAATAAAAATCTGCGAATTCGGTGGATTAGGTTTGTTCAGACCAGAAAAACTGCGACTTTCGACCTGTACTTTAAAGTGGCTCCTGAATCATGAATGACATTTTCTGAATGTCTTCGGCAGGAGTCCAGTAATTTGGAGTAGTGAGTGTACTATACTATTCAGTTCGTCATTAAGTTAGAGTTCAGTGCAGAGCATTATGGAAGCAAATATTTTAGTAGATATAATCTACGTTTAACACAAAACTTTATGCCAGTTCACGTATTGTCAAAGTAATGTGAACCCTATGACATCAGACGAAAATGTGGGACTCCTGGTCCATACAGATTCTGCGGAATTGCGATAGCGTTGTTGGTGTCTGTACCACTGACGTTATGATTTTGTACTGAGAAACTTTAGTTGTAACTGATTGAACAATTTCCAGAGTAGTTGACGGTTTCCAATTTTATTTAGCTGTCGTAAGGTCGTTGCTTTTCAGCACAATTATAGAGAAATAACTGAATCAAATCAGCGACTGCTTTCCGAAGGATATCTGTGCTTTGCACTCCTGGCTAAAAAGACGCGCTCGCAAAACTGTCTTTTCAAACAGCTGTGGCTTCGCGCGGCCTGTCTCCTGTCAAACAGCCAGCGTGCTTTAACCTACTGGATAGATCTGCTATTTCGGAAGAAACAGTAGCACTATTTATTAATCGGATAAATCGTCGGAATGATATTTCTGTCTTAGTGAACACAATTTCGCTGCTTGATGTTACGAACAGATCAAAATAAGTCATTTCTGCTTACTTCACTAACAGATCAGAAGGGGTCCAGGTTGCCACATCCTCTCCTCAGAGCTGTTTTCGAAGAATAGATCCTCAGGTACCAAATATTCGAAGTTCTAAGTAGACTATCGGCGTAATAGGGCTTTTGCTGAATGGGTCCATGTCAGACTACCATTCTAATTTTTAGGCACTTCCACCTCTAGAAGTGATTTGTTAATTTGAAAACTGACTACTCGCCTTTTAAATGGCTGTGTAAGAAAGATTAAAGGTCTGCGGACAGCAACAACATGCCACCTCCAACAGGACCAGGGCTAGTAAAGCACTGTGTTGTTCAACCAACCTTACAGCTGAGGACAGCTTTACGTTTTATCACTTCAGTTAAACACAGAGCCCTCACAAATGTCACGAGTTTAAAATGCTGCAGTTTTCAGAAATCAGCAGTACTGAAATAGACGTCAGTAAAATAACCTTGTTAGGTTCGACTCCGTCATTTCTTCAGCGTGCACAGTACAGGTCCTGCAGCATCGGAAAATACCCTCCCAAAAGCTATGTTCTGCATGAACATGAACAAGGAAGCTTAAAGTTTAACGTCCTTTGGTTGTCCATGTCGCCAGACACTGATTACACAGGTGGGTACGAAACCAGTCGTTGCAGTGTCGAAGGAATCATCACGGCGTTCACAACAAATATTCTAAAATCTAAATCTGGACATCTGGACGAGGATTAAACCCCTCTGCTCCGAAAGAGTCTGGGCATCACCATTTCGTTCGCCTTATCCGGCATTACGATCGCGCGGAACACGTTGGATGCACGCTCGCATTGTTAGTAACTGTGATAGTTACTAACAATGCGAGCGTGCATCCAACGGCTCACCGAATTTGCTCATCTTGTGCTCGGTTGTAGTGCATACCTAGATGTAACAAATACTGGTCTAGTACGATGTACTTCTGAAGCGTTTTCGAGAAACCGACGATCAAAGTTTTACGAACCTGTTGAATGCCATACGAGAGCGCCAGCCATCCAGCTAATGCAGCACACTGTAAGTCTGCCCGTACTGCGATCGAGTGCCGTGATTTTTTCTCATCTTCCACCAAACATCGAATCACGTTTGTTCGGAAAGGAACAACAACAACAAACACATTACTGATCGTCATAGTGGTACACTTTTGGCGAGGCGTAATTAGGAATCGTAAAATACAGTATACACTTCATTATAACACTAAGGAATGCTGATGAAATGGACATTTACTTACCGATACAGTCACGCGTGTATCGCAAATACAGTGTACATTATTCAGCACTGCTACTGCCCGGTATGACTTCACTGCGATACGCACATGCACAGAGTACATTAGAATAAGGAATCGTGAGAAAATTTACATTTGCGCGTATAACAGTGAAATCATACGGAGCTGTACCTGCTTTAAATAGCGTACACTGTATTTGTGACAGGCGCATGAATGTGCCAATAAATGAATATTTATTTCATCACGATTCCTTGTTACGCCTCGATTATACTTCGCCATTAATGTACCACAGTGATAACTATTATTATTGTTCCTTTCCGAAGGAAACAAGTGTTACGTGGAATCTTAGGGAAAAAAAAGATAATGGCGTGATTTGAACGCAGTAAGGGCAGACTTCTAGTCTGTCTCTTTAGCTCGTCGCGTTGTTTCTATTTCGGCTGAGTTTGCCGTTTTTTAAACAGAAACATTAAAGAAAGCACACACTGCCATGTTTTCCAAGACGTCCTCTCCATCATCCTTGGATAGATGGATGCAAGGATAAATTACATACATGAGTACCAAAGTAAAGTAATTTAGGGCCGTACGTAAGATCTAAATAAAGGAAGAACACATGATGTAGATAAAATATATTCCTTATTTACGGGTCTTCAGCTGTTGCAGGACATTCGTTAGGAAATTAGACAGACATTTAATACGTAATTTGGACCAGTCGTCTGCTAGTGCTATTCGCAGATAGTTTTGAAAAGTTACAATATATCTCTTATGAAATTGCCCTTTCAGTATCCAGTGTTGCGGAAGGTGGTAGTCCAGTACACAATGATGTATTGTCTTCAGCGTGAAGTAGATGCACTGTCCGAGCAACCAAATGTAGCTGTGGCACTTAGCAGCAGACAAGAATTTCCAGCCTCGTCGCAGCAGGGTCGTGATATCAATCTCTTGAGGAGTCGTCCTTGTTATCAGTGCCAACTTGTCCCTTGTCCAACTCCAAATGCGTGTAGATTCGTCACAAAGAAAGTAGTGGGCAATGTCTGCTGCCTAATTGCAGGAATTACAAACACTATTCGGTATCAGTTTTAGTTTAAATTTCCTTTCGGGTATTGATAGTGTTTCTGAGACTGCATCACCCCAAACGGCTCAGACTTTTGTAGCCAACACCGACTCGTCAGTGTTTCTGCAGACTTGTGTCCATGACGACCGTGGATATTTGACAGACGAGGGGTATCTTTGTTGTAGTCCGTTATCACCGCTTCTCGACAGCAGGCCCGTAAGTATGTCATTAGACAAACTTTTAAAACATTAAACTTCTGTTCTCGAAAACGCTGGAGAACCGTGTCGTACTATAGCATCATTTATCACACGTAATTATGTACTACATTCGTGCAAAAGATGACCAGAATCAGTGACCCGTTGAGTGTATGCTTTCCTTGTTGGGGTACGTTAAATTCTCCCTTGGAGTACCTTGTATTCTCCAGATTCAATAAAGGACTGTATTTTAGAAGGGAGACCTATCTACGTTTGTCCACGAAGATGAACTATAGCGTGAGTCCCATAAGTAGGTGCACCGAGCGAGGTGGCGCAGTGGTTAGCACACTGGACTCGCATTCGGGAGGACGACGGTTCATACCCGTGTCTAGCAATCCTCATTTAGATTTTCCGTGATTTCCCTAAATCGCTTCAGGCAAATTCCGCAATGGTCCCTTTGAAAGGGCACGGCCGACTTCCTTCTCCGTCCTTCCCTCACCCGATAGGACCGATGTTTGGTCTCCTCCCCCAAATCAACCAGCCAGCGAACCAACCAACCTGTAAGTAGGTATACGTCTTTTACCACCCATACCGTTTATATGTCGTTTTCCCTCAAAGTCATTTTCTTAGAAACAAACAGAAAGTTCTCCATACACAGGGTGATTCGGTGATAACAAAACGTTCTACGGATGATAGAGAGGAGTAGATGTATCAGTTTGAGATCAAGAACACTAGTCTGGGAAAAAATCAATGGAAAATTACGAAGTCAAACCAGCTGTGACATAACTCTGCCAGTGGAATACGGTAATCTACGAATCATCGTTTGTTAGATGAAATCCTATACATTGCAGAGTAGGCAAACCACGACCACTGTTCGTACGACACATGAGTTGTTGGAACGAGTACGATAGTACTCTGTGCGACTTCGTCTTGAATGTTTAGAAGCTGGGAAGACGCTGTGTAGAACAAACCAGTAAACTCTCCCGCCCCCTCCCCCTACCCGGGTTCTTTAAGGGATCGAACTCCTACATATAAAACGTCACATATCCAGAAATATAATATGATATGATTTTGCAGGTGATGCTGCAGTTTTACTTTATGAACGCTGAAAATGTAGTAAGCCATAAACTTGTTTCCTTTCATCATTTTCTTGGGGCCAGGGGGAGGGGAATTTAGTGAGGAAAAATTCCTTAAAAGTTTAAAATTATGTGTAAGATTTGTCGCAAGTCGCTAAGTGGTCTAATTATTAAATACTGGATGATTATAGTCTGGGTAATTTGAGCGGCGTGTGTTACCCCGCCTCGAGGCACATACACAGTTTCTAACTGTAATACTTGCCTTATTGCGTTAACCCTTCAGCATAAATATTATAGCTCCTAATAATAAAGTTATGGCATCATTTTAAAAATTTAAATTTGATCACCAACAGTATGAAATATTGAAAATCAAATTTTTTTTGCCCCTGGAGCCGTTAGATTGACAGCCTGCAACTACCGTACCCGGTGTTAGCTGTTTAGTGATCCAGCTGTAAATGTAACGGCTTGTGTAAGTTGTGCAGACAAATAAAATCATTAAAAAATGTGTCTACTTTAACTTTTATCATCGTCAGCAGATCGACAGTGCATTTGAAATCTCTTTTCCGTTTAAAATTCAGCTCTCATTCGTTGTATAATCATTTCTCAGTGCACTTGTCGCGTTAAGACACTATGAGCATCCTAGCTTTCGGCAATAACGACCACTCCCCTCGTCAGCAAAGCAACTGCTTCTCGGAGAAGTAACGGAATCAAAAAGGTGTAACAGTTGGTAGTAGTGGCCACTGCGAACGAAAATTACGTTGGCGCCAGCGATGAAATTTCGCTCGCAAGCGCCTGTGTATCCATCATGACGTATGATACAGAACTTACTGTTATGCGGTTCTCGGTGTCAAGCGTCCTCTTCCAGGCACTGCATTAGTAGAAACCTCGGACTTTCCGCAGACGATGTCGTTGTTTGCAACGCAATAATGGCTAAAAGAGGCTACACAGAGATCCAGTAGGACCTTGATAACATTTCAAAGTGGTGCAAAGGACAGCAGCTTGCGTTAAGTGTTCTGAAATATAAAATTTTACACTTCACAATACTATAAACCGTAGTAGCCTACTACTACAATATTGGGGAGTCACAGTTGGAATCGGGCAGATCATACCAATACTTGGATACCTGTAGGGATATGAAATGGAACGCTACGTAGACTCAGTCGTACGTAAAACAGGTGACATACATTGATTCATTCGTAGAATTCTAGAGAAATACAATCACTCCACAAAGAAGATTGCTTACAGAACACTCGTGCGACCCATACTAGAATATTGCTGAAGTGTGTAGGACCAGTACCAAGTAGAATAAACAGGGTATATTTAACGTATACATAAAAAGGCAGCACGGATGGTCGCAAGGTTTTTTTTTAAGCGTGGGAGAGTGTCATGGAGAATATGAAAAAAACTGGAAAACGCTTGAAGACATGAGCAACTATCTCGTGAAAACGTAGTTAGAAAAATTCTAGAACCTGCTGTAAGTGACGAATCTTGAAATATACTACAACCCCCTATGTTTCGCTGCCCTGGGGATCGAATGGCGAAAAGAGGAGTTTAAGCAATAAACGGGAAGAAACCTAGCAACTGATACAGTGGGAATTATCCCCCGCCATGCACTTCACACATCTGTTTGTAGAGTGTGGATTTAGATGTAGAGTACTCAACGGGAATGCTACATTTCTGTTAAAGTTGTTGCACACATTCCAATTTGCACAGCCTGTTAATGATTGAGTTCCAGTTGCGTGAAGTCTGGTCTAGAATCGATGTCTGCTCAAAGTATTGTGTTTATTCTTAAAATTTTTCTAGATTCCTGTATTTGATGTGCGCCTTCTGTTTGGTACAGGGCTGGGGAACTGTTCCTATAAACTTTCTCACATAACTAGTGCTAAATTCGCACTTCGTTGTTACATTTACGTTCATTCGTTTCTGGACCATAGTTCCCAATTTCAAATTGTCCCTGAAAGTTTTTATCAGTATCACTGAAACATCTTTGTTTATGGGTACCCACAGAGTATTTAAATGCACGTTAGTAAAAGTGATCCTTAACAAGAAATTTATCCTGTATTTTCGATTGACAGTTCGCTATTTTTGTGACTTATTTTACGAAGATCATGTTGGATACACGTCGTCAGATTATAGGTGAATCTCTTTGTTGTTCTACCAATCTAGACTTCCAATATGATCATCAGACCACAAAATTCACGTAAGCAGATATACGTAATTACAATCCATCATGATTTTGACGACGTCCATTTCGTCTCAGAAACATGTAAGATTAAATCTGCTTTTACGTTACTATCTTTGTATTGTAAGATGCGGACAGAATTACGGTTTTAACGTATGTAATACGCGTCACTGAACAGTTCAATGTCAAATTCCAACCCTCAAATACTGCCAAAAAGCAACACGTATATGTCACCTGTGTCATTATTTCGAATGTATTACGCTCAAATCTATTAGAACAGCCTCATTCGCAACACATTTTCCTGAAATTCGCCCTTTCCATCGTCCATTCCGAGTATAGAGAGACAACATACAGGGTGTACCATAGTTAACAGCAATAACTGACAGGGTTGTAAGTGTACCCCTGAAATTTCACCCACGGCATTCTTGAACAAGAAATACAACACTACTATAGCAGTAACATTTTTGCTTTAGTTTGTTGTCTCAGTTGTCTTTTTAGTTATTACCTGTTTCGTTCTAATTTCGATCATATTCAGATCCGTTGTAGTTAAAAAGAGATCCGGCAATGTTTTTGTTTGCAGTGCGCAGGCTTCAAAAGTCGATGACGTGACTCATGGAGGCTGTGCACTCCACATAAAACTGACGAGCTGCTCTGCAACTACAATGGACCTGAAGATGTACGAAATTAAAACGAGAGCAGTAATCATTAAAAAGACAAATGGGACAATAGAATGCATGAAAAATATTAGAACACTAATTAGTGCCGCAAATATATTTCCACTTGACATAATGTCAAGTCTCTATTATCATTCGTAACACGTTACAATTTACTGCACTCTCTTACTGATGTCAGGCTCTAAGTCGATCAGCTGCGGTTCCGAAAACTGTTCTAACATATCGGGATAGATGTTAGCTGCTAATGATTTTTCAACAAAAAGGAATGGCCAATGACTTGGGTGTTAAACCTCACCACACAACCATTTTAGGGGATGTCTAGTTATCTTATTACATGAATGTGATCGGTAAACGTCTTTCATACGTGCTAAGAAAGAAGCATATAAACGGTGTCGAACCAAAGAGTCTATTAAACGTGGGCTCTAAAATGCATATCTTAAGAACTATGAGCACTTTTCATCTTCGCTGCTGTGAAACATCTACTCTGCTGAACAAGTGCTCGTAGCCCTTGGTTTGGTCCATACTAACTCCTCCCAAAATATAGAAAGCAAATAGATTGCAGTACAGTAGACTTGTTTCACACCATCAAAGACGAAGTGCTCATAGCTCTTAAGGAATGCATTTTAGATTACATGTTTATAAGACGTTCTTGCTTCGAATGATCGTTCCTGTCATATCCATGAATATTGAACATTCCTCCTGAAACAGCGTGTCTCTCCCAAGAGTCGTCAGGCTCATTTTCTGATGCTTCAGGGAATATTTGCAGATTCGTTTTTGCAATGTGTAACTGGAATCACCCGAAACAAGCACTGCTTGTCACCTCTTTCATGGGCGCGTAGTGTCGACAGAAAGCGTCGGTTTATCTCCCGTTACACACAAAATTATATTTGAAGCTGGATTTTATTTGCCCACTTGATAGAACGGTGCTATATTAGTCTAGTGCGATATTCGTTTATGTATGAATAGGAGCAGTAAAAAACCGAAAATAATCAATGCCCCAGCAGCGACTGAGCGGTTGTTAATATATATGGATTATACGCACTACACTAATCTGGAACCGCTCTATCGGGTGGACACCCAAAATTCCGCTTTAGAAACCATTTTTTGCAACGAGAAACACACCGACGCTTACCGTTGATGTCAAGTGTCGCATGAAAAAACGTGGTGAGCAATATTTATTTAGGCTGACTCCCTTTACACACTGCAAAAACGAAATTTCAATATACATATTCCTGGGGTGGGGGGTGGTGGCAGGGGACCGCGGGGTTGTCTTTGAAATTTAGACGTTTTAAAAAGTAATTTTAACGTTTTTCTGTACATTTTAAAAATGCGACAACAGTATCTGTATTGGTAAAAAATAGGTATATCTCTATTGCACAACGTATCAAAACCTGCGGTTTGTTTTTTTTTTTTTTTTCGTCAGAGTTGGAGAACGTCTCCTTTACAGTCGAGAATGTGGTACGTCCGTGGAGCACCACAGTCAATCCTTCTGTTGCGAACGTACCAGTTTCTCGCAGCCGGTGTTTTTGTAGGATGAAAATGGTATGTGATGTCAATTACGACAGAGACTGACGACGGCACCCTCTTTTCTGTGAGTGTACCGTGAAGTGGGAGATTTTAAAGTGATCAAATCTTCAAACGTATTTCGTATTCAGACGTTACATTTCCAGACATGGATTCCTAATCAAAACTTGACCTACTAAGTCCTGTCTACTACATAACAGGAATTGTAGAACATATATAAAATAATATTTTCATATTATGTAAATTGAAGGTTGAGAGGGGAGAAAGGAGAGGACCCGCCAGGGTAGCCGAGAGCGCTAACGCGCTGCTTCCTGGACTCGGGTAGGCGCGCCGGCCCCGTATCGAATCCGCCCGGCGTATTAACGACGACGGCCGATGTGCCGGCCAGCCTGGATGTGGTTTTTAGGCGGTTTTCCACATTCTACTAGGTGAATACCGGGCTGGTCCCCACGGCCCGCCTCAGTTACACGACTTGCCGCCATTTGAAACACATTCACACTATTTCACGATTTACACTAGACGCAGACAGCTGGGGTACACTAATTCCGTCCCGGGGGGTACGGGGTGGCGGTAGGAAGGGCATCCGGCCACCCCTTAAACTTAACCATGCCAAATCCGTACTTAACCCTGCCAAACCCGCGCACAATGCGGGATGGAGGCAGTAGCAAAAGAAAGAAAGAAAGAAATGGAAGAAGGGAAAGGGAAGGAAAGGAACTGATATCAGCTGGATCGAGATTTCATGCGGAATCGGCGGCGACGAGTGGAAATGTGTGCCAGACCGGGACTCGAACCCAGGCTTTCCTGTTTAGTAGGCAGTGGCGTGAACCACTGCGCCATCCAGACACAGTGTTCATCGCAAATGCGCCGACTACCTCGGCACGCTCCGCTCCCCGGCCGACCCACATTCTCACCTAGCGTCACCTGTCCGCAGTCCCTCCCGTCCGTGTCCTCCATGCTCGATCCAGCTGGAGGTCGAACGATATTGTGCGTCCGCACTGAAGATTGACGATTCACTGCCCATCAAGGCGAATCAATTGTATGAATGCGTGGCGCATGTTCTTTCGGAATTGTCCGATGCAGAAGATGCCATTAGTTCTCTCCGTTTCCTTTACTTTCTCCACCCTCCACCATCAACTTCCAAAATATGTATCACAGCTGTGGATTCCACGTGATGTCTTATTCCGGACACGTCCGAAAGAACAAACATCACTCATTCATATAACACATGAAATAATATTTTCATTTATGAAGCACCCTATATACCGCACTGTGATGCGACGAGACGAGAAAGAAATATCTGTAGCAGTTACACTGCTCAGTTTGGATCTGTATTTGTCGTCGTCGGTGGCGATCTTATACCAGAAACGACGAGAATAATCACTAGTCGTTTTGTTTATTTTCCGGGTAGTGGTGCTAAGGAGGTGGTAATTGCCACGGCCGCCGTTGTGGGCCGAGGTTAAGGTCGAGGTGGTAGCAGGCGGCCGAGATTGCTGTTTGCAGCGGTGAAAGCCACGAGCCGTAGCTGCGGCGAGGGAAACTCGGAGGCGAGGCATGGTACCAGCTGACACTGGCTGCCGACCAGAAACAAAACATGCACCTGCCATTCTGGAAAGGACCGAACCACTGTGTCCGGCGATGCAGTATGGGACCGAGCAGGCTTTAACTACTTAACGATTTCATTGGTTTCTTGCGAGATAGTAGGCAACCTTTCTCCTCATCGCCAAATGTTCATCCACCGTCTGGGAGGGGAAACATCCGTTTCGGACGGGCAACGTCCCCAGGACAATTATGCCAACTATCTAAATGTACTGTCTGCAGGGTGCACCCGAACTCCGAGAATACTTTCGAGGTTGTACAGGGATAAATTCGGAGTGTTTTGGTATAGAGGGCCCGTGATCTTCGGTGGCTCGTTACAGGATAATAGTGTAATTACGGTCTATTTGTTTCTGCGACAATGCCATCACAACAGTGAAAAAGAGTCTAGCATGTAGTCACTAAAACTTACGACAAAACACCGACGCCAATGTACAGATGGTAATGTGGTTGTCGACGCTAAGGGACAGATCAGAACCGCTTCGTCGCGACCATTTTCCTTTCTTTAATATCAGTGCAAGACGTGATGACGCCGCAAACCGGCACTGTTGGCACGAACCTAACTACACGAGACGACAGTGGATCGACAACAAAGCCCGTGAGTTGAACCCCGGAAGAGGGAACGAAACAACGTGCGTGCCAACCTACGGGGGGAGTAGAGAGTCCGAACGCTGTGTAGAGACGAGCAGGAAGATAAACAGAAACGCGACCACCGCAAACGACTGACGCTAGCACGCCGATACAGCGCGAAGCGAAGGCCAGGTCTGAGGTGGGTGAAGTCAACCAAAGAACTGCCAGGTCAGGTCTATCGCCACTGACAGGTAAACAAACACGTGACTCAATGTCTCTGCCATGCCACACATCGCGTGCGCCCCCCCGTGACGGTGTTACGTACTATCCCTGTGCGATATCCACGCCAGTTCATCTGCATCCATCTCATTGTCTGCTGGCGGGGATACTAAACATTTCATTCACTGTACCCTTCCACGGAGTGCATATCGGCCAACTTTTCGTCATGAAATCTATCCATTCTACTGTGTATCACTGTTAATGTACAGCTAAAATTGACGGAAAAAGAAACAAGGCAAAACCAAGAAGTACTGAAGGCAATGAGTAAGGCTGGTATTAATGCTGTCAACGGCAAGTACTGTATGTGAACTGCACAACTTTCCTTTCAAATAAGACATACAGCGGATACCGACGAAATTTACACTGTTGTGCAAATATTTTCAGTGCAATACATATACCAGGGCGTGCTGAAAAGTAATGCTTCTGAATTTTTTGTGTGAAAACTTTTAACCCTTTTTAAATAAAACATACGTTTTTAACATTCTACATCTTCATTCTTCATGTCTACATATTGCAGCCCTCTGCCGCTATAGGGCTCCGAGTTGTAGCTTGCAACGTGGCGGTGTTTAACGTAAGTATGTCGATGCGTCACAAACAGTATGCTGTAATCGAGATTGGAGTTCGAAGAGTTCGTCTACACATGCAAGACCCTCCCATTCAGCGTGACAATGCCAAACTACACATGAGCACTAAGACATCTGAAACAATCTGACACCTTTGAGTTCACAGTCATCGATCATCTCCCAGGCAGTCGCTACTTGGCTCCATCAGATTTTCATTTGTATCCAAAACTAAAGAGCGCCTTCAAGGACTTCACTTAGATAGTGACGAAGCGGTGCAAGCAGAGATGGGGTTGTGGCTCCGTCAACAAAGTCAAATATTCTGCTGTAATGGTATCAACAAACTTGTCTCTCATTGGGAGAAATGTATTCGCCGCTAGGGTGATTGTGTTGAGAAATTCACATATAGACATGAAGAATGATGATGTAAAATATTAGTAACGTTTGTTTTATTTTAAAAGCTTTAAGAGTTTTCACATAAAAAATCCGAAGGCATTACTTTTTAGCTCAACCTCATACATAGATAAATGGGGATAATGAATGGAACGCAGTGCAGTTACTTTTCAATGAACCTTGTCTCCTATACGAAAATACTAGTTAACATCTTTGAACAGGATCCAGTATGTTGTCCGTGGAGATCGGGTTCACCTTGCATAGGATGGATTAGATGCCTAGATGCTGCATTCCGAATCGAATCGTCCCGATTTCAGAACTTGGAAGATAAAATCTTAGGTTCGTCCTACTATAGCTCGTCGCATACGTCACGACCAAACAGAAAGTCTTCCCCACTGTCTGCAGAACGACAACAACCATAACACAACGGATAAATCTCATTAATAATCATCTGTTTGTAGAAGGATTCAAACATTGAGAGATAATTCAAAAAAGCTATAATAACACATAAACAACATGGATTTTTAAAAGAAGGCATCGTTCTTGTGAAACACAACTGGCTCTCTATTCGCACGAGATAATGAATTTTATCGTAAGAAGATCGCAAACGCAAATCGATTCCATTTTTCTAGATTTCCTGAAAATTTTTGACGTCGCTCTTTATAAGCGTCTTCTAATCAAATTTCGTATCCATATTGTACTGCGGTTGATAGGTACTCCAAGGCTTCTCTAACGAATTTATTGTCTGTATTACAATAGTAAAAAGCGGGAATTGGATATAAGAACTTCAATGTGCAATTTTTACCTTGACTTGTGAGAAAGATCTATTCACTGAACAAATTACAAGTGTCTAGCACTATTGAAAGTCCCTGAATTTTCTACTGAATATCTACGACCCCAAATACTTTGAGATTTTCGCTATTAATGTCTCCTTCGCTAATAAACGTACATCAACATTGCTGCGAAAATGACACTATTCGAACTGATATTTCAGCTTGTAAGCGACGGCCAACGACAGCTTTTGCCAGTAATAAGCCATGTGATCAGTCTTTGGAAAAAGACGTCGGGAGGCAGCCAGCCTCTGTAGATTAACCCCGGAATACCCCGAGACAAATGCGCGTGCGTAGTCAATCTGCAGAACCAGTATCATCTTAACAGACCTGATTTGCGTGAAATCAAGATGTTACCATTACATAATCTACGTAAAGTCACTCTCTTACTAAACTGCACTTACGTCTGTGTCAGGATAGCATTTATGTGGCACAAGCTCCAAACAACAATCACTGCTCGAATAATGACTGACATGAATCGCACGGGCTCGGGTATGGGCTATATGCAACAAACTACGAACTAGTAACAATAACAGTCTCTCTCTTTCCCTCCCCCCCCTCTCTCTCTCTCTCTCTCTCTCTCTCTCTCTCTCTCTCTCTCTCTCTCTCTCTCTCTCTCCCTCCCTCCCTTCATTAGTTAAGTCGATTCCGACTCTCCGTGACTCCATGAACTAAAGTACGCCAGTTCCTTCTGCCCAGCATTTACTCCAGCAGACTTTCTAGCTTGGAATCCGTTACTTCTGCGATGCCATCGATCCATCTCATCCTTTGCGCCTTCTTCTCCTAGCGCCTTCGATCTTCCCCAACATTAATGTTTTTTTCCAGCGAATAATGTATTCTCATAATATACCCAAAGTAGGTCAGATTTTGTGCCAGTATCAGACCTTCCCAGGAGCAATCTGCTTTTATTTGCTGTAGTACGGACCTATTCGTTCTTTTCGCGGTCCGTTTAGCTTTAAGGAGTTTCCTCCAACACCATCATTCAAAGGGGACAAAAATTTCTTGAAATACAGGAGGAATTAGCATTATATCTTAACACCTTACAAGTTCATGTTGTATGTCAACAAATTTTCATTGGGAGTTCTCATACCTATATGCAAGTTGTCTAATATAAGATGTTTTTCTCTGTAAATTTCCAAATAATAAGTGAAAGGAAATACACTTATTTGATAATTAAAAATGTTTTCTTACTTTGATTAAAAGGTTTTTCATATATTACCATTCAAATGTGGTATCAGTTGGTGGAAATTAAAGAATGTTCATAAGTATTACAACACATGTAGGTAAATATAGATAAACGTAAGAAACGCTCATCTCTCTGCAGAGTTATAAACATAGTTTATGTAGCTACTTTCTAGAGAGACGCAAAAGGAATTATCATTTTTTTTAAATAGAACATTATTTGTTTCTAGCTGATGTAGTTCAACCAAGTATGCACGAAAGCAGTTTTAGTTAGGCAGCTAGAAAGTTTCGAAGTTGCTAGTGTCACAGAGCGGTAAGCTGTTTGAAGTCATGTTTGGTTAGAGTGTACAATGTATCCTTACACTGACGTATACAAGGCAGGTCGGAATGCACAACAAATGAGGTTCGGCCTCGGTCTGCCACGGCACGGCTGGCGTTTCGTGGAGGTGTACGGGTGACGAGGGGGGGGGGGGGGGGGAGTTTGGGAGGTTGTAAACGGGACAAAGTACACCGGACACGCTCGGGCGTCTAACTAAATAGAAGTCAAACGTAACTTTTTAATTCTGCATCTATGATTTTGTAAAAAAGGGCCTGAGCGCTGGAGGCCCTCACTGAGTCTGCGGGTTTGCTTTAAAAAACATATACATATGTAACTAGTTGTTAAATTAATTTAAAAAACTACAGTTTTGCATGCAAGTTGCAACCAATACGTCAAACAGTGTAGAGCAAAACATATTTTTTATATACGTGCCAGTGTTGTAATACTTATGGACGTACTTTAATTTCCCGCCACTGATATCATATTTGCATGGAAGTATATAAAAAACCTTTTAATCAAAGTAAAGACACTTTATCAGATAAGTATATTTCTAGTCATATTGAGTATGTATGTTGGCCGGCCGGAATGGCCGAGCGGTTCTGGGCGCTTCAGTCTGGAACCGCGCGACCGTTACGGTCACAGGTTCGAATCCTGCCTCGGGCATGGATGTGTGTGATGTCCTTAGGTTAGTTAGGTTTATGTAGTTCTAAGTTCTAGGGGACTGATGACCTTAAATGTTAAGTCCCATAGTGTTCAGAGCCATTTGAACAATTTTTTGAGTATGTATGTTGCGTAATACACTGAGGTGACAAAAGTCATGGGATACCTCCTAACATCGTGGCGAACCTCCTTTTCACCAGAGTAGTGCAGCAACAGGACATGGCGTGGACTCAACAAGTCGTTGGAAGTCCGCTGCAGAAATACTGAGCCATGACGCGGCTATAGTCTTCCGTAATTGCGAAAGGGTTGTCGGTGCAGGAGCTTGAGCAATAACTGACCCCCATATTATGCCCCATAAATGATCGATGGAATTCATGTCGCCGGCCGCGGTGGCCGTGCGGTTCTGGCGCTGCAGTCCGGAACCGCGGGACTGCTACGGTCGCAGGTTCGAATCCTGCCTCGGGCATGGGTGTGTGTGATGTCCTTAGGTTAGTTAGGTTTGAGTAGTTCTACGTTCTAGGGGACTTATGACCTAAGATGTTGAGTCCCATAGTGCTCAGAGCCATTTGAACCATTTGGAATTCATGTCGGGTGATCTGGATGGCCAGATCATTCGCTCGATCTGTCCAGAATGTTCTTCAAACCAATTGCGACGACTGTGCTCCGGTGACATGGCGCACTGTCATCCATAAGAATCCCATCGCTATTTGGGAACATGAAGTCCATGAATGGCTGTACGTGGTGTCCAAGTAGCCGAACATAACCATTCACAGTCAATGATTGGTTCAGTTGGACCAGAGGACCCAGGCCAACCCATGTAAACACAGCCCACATCGTTACGGAACCCTGCCAGCTTTCACGGCGCCTGTGGCTTCGTGGGTCTGCTTCACACTCATGCCCTACCAACTGAAATCGGGACTTATCTGACGGGGCCGCGGTCTTCCAGTCGTCTAGGGTCCAGTCGATATGGTCACAGGCACAAGAGACGTACTGCAGGCGAAGCCGTGCTATTAGCGAAGGCACTCGCGTTGGTCGTCTGCAGCCATAGTTCATTAACGCCAAATTTCGCCGCACTGTCCTAACGAATACTTTCGTCGAACATGCCACATTGATTTCTGCGGTTATTTCACACATTATTGCTTGTCTATTAACACTGGCAAGTCTACGCAAACGCCGCTGCTCTCTGTCGTTAAGGAAGGCCGTTGGCTAATGTCATGTCAGCGGTGAGAGGTAATGCCTGAAATTTGGTGCTCTCGACACACTCCTTGACTCTGTGGACCTCGGAATATTGAATTCCCTAACGATTTCCGAAATGGAATGTCCGATGCGTCTAATTCCAACTGCCATTCCGTGTTGAAAGTCTGTTAAGTCCCCGTCGTGCGGCCACAATCACGATGGAAACCTTTTGACATTAATTGTCTGAGTACAAATGACTGCTCCGCCAATGCAATGCCTTTTTATACGTTGCGTATGCAATACTACCTCCATCTGTAGACCCTAGTCACACGACATTAATTTATTTACTGCTTTCGTATGATAATAATATAATTGTTTAAAGCATATTCATTAGTAGAAGAAATTGTATCTTAAAAGTGATTTTTTTATTAAGTAACTTTTAATTTACTCTCCACGTGAAAGTATTAAATACATAAAAAGTTTAATTAATTGACATCTACGACTTTTGTATTTGATGCTTTCTTCTTTGCGTCACTTAAAAACGATTTTCGCCTTTTAGAACGTTAGGACGACATTGAAGACAAAAATGTTTATGTTGGGATATTTTTAATACGGTTCACCCTTTCACATTTGTGTACTTGAGAAGGTGGTCCATCGGCAGAGATACTGTGAGTCAGTCTCTACTATAAGCTACTGAAGAGGCTAGCTGTCGAAAGCCAGTTCTGACAATCCGAGATTACAGCACCGAATTCGCCGAATTCGTGCGAGTGCGGACGGGCAAAAGTTTGTTCTTTTGTGTTTTGTTTCGTATTGTGGCTTGTCATTACTCATTACCACACCTACGCTTATTGTCAAAAGTACGATCATATGTGGTGACTGGATTGAGAACTTTTCACTAGAGAGGACGTAGCATGTTATCATGGATGGAAAATCATCGTCAGATTTAAATGTAACTTCACGTGTGCAGATAACGCAGTTATCTATAATAAACTGGTCTTAGAAAGAAACTGCATAAATATTCAGTCAGATCTTGAGAAGATTTCAATGTGGTGCAAAGACTGGTAACTTGCTTTAAGTGTTCAAAAATGTAAAATTATGCACTTCACAAAACGAAAACAACGTAGTATCCTATGAGAATAACACCACTGAGTCACTGTTAGAAAAGCCCAGCACTTACAAATACCTATGTGTGAATCTCTGTAGAAATATGAAATGAAATGCTCACGTAAGCTCAGACGCCCGTAATGCAGACGGTAGACCTCGGTTTATTGGTAGAATACTGGAGAAGTGCAATCAGTCCACAAAGGAGATGGCTTACAAATCACTTGTGCGCCCGATTATAGAATATTGCTCTAATATATGGAACCCGTACCAGATAGGTCTAACAGGGGATAATGAACATATACAGAGGTCAACACAAGTGGTTCGTTTGATCCGTGGGAGAATGTCACAGAGATACTGAAGTAGCTTTAACTGGCAGGCTCTTGAAGACAGACGTAAACTATCCAGAGAAAGTCTATTAACAGTTTATGCATAAGCTACAAAGCCCTGCATATAGCTCTCATAGAGATCGTGAGGATAAGATTAGAATAACTGCAGTACGTGTAGAGCCATTCAAACAGTCATTCTTCTTGCACTCCATACGTGAATGGAAGGCGAATACACCCTAATAACTGGATTCAATAGGACTTACCCTCTGGCATGCACTTCGCGGTGGTTTGCAGATGTAGATGTAGAAGTAGTGCTCAGAAGTCAATCGAGCTGAACAGCCTGCCAAACTCTCTCCGTTATTTTGTGGTTGTGCAGGAAGTTCTTGCCAATAGAACTCAACATCTCGCTCTTAACGGAACTAAATCGACAGATGCAAAGGTAATATCCGGAATACCACAGGGAAGTGTGATAGGACCTTTGCTGTTTACAGTATATGTAAATGATGTAGTATAAAGCATCGGGTGCTCTTTAAGGCTATTCACAGATTATGCAGCTGTCTATACCAAAGTAGCAACGCCAGAAGATAGTAATAATTTGCAGAACGACCTGCAGAGAACTGATGAATGGTGCAGACTCTGGCAGTTGACCCTAAACGTAAATGAATGTAACATATTTCGCATACATAGAAAAAGAAATTCAGTATTGTATAGCTACACTATTGTTGACAAACAGCTGAAGGAGTAACTATCCAGAGTGACCTTAAGTGGAATGACCACATAAAACAGATAGTGGGAAACGCAGACACCAGACTCAGATTCATCGGAAGAATCTTAAGGAAATGTAACTCATCCACGAAAGAAGTGGCTTATAAGGCGCTTGTTCACCCGATTCTTGAGTATTGTTTGTGGTGTCACCGCCAGACACCACACTTGCTAGGTGGTAGCCTTTAAATCGGCCGCGGTCCGTTAGTATACGTCGGACCCGCGTGTCGCCACTATCAGTGATTACAGACCGAGCGCCGCCACACGGCAGGTCTAGAGAGACTTCCTAGCACTCGCCCCAGTTGTACAGCCGACTTTGCTAGCGATGGTTCACTGACAAAATACGCTCTCATTTGCCGAGACGATAGTTAGCTTAGCCTTCAGCTACGTCATTTGCGACGACCTAGCAAGGCGGCGTTACCAGTTACTATTGATGCTGTAAAACATGTACCGTCAAGAGCGATGTTCACAATTTATGGATTAAAGTTAAGTATTCCGCAGCTACGTCCTTTTTTGCTAGTCTCATTTCCTTGACCTGTTCCAGACCTCACGCCAGCCTGCGTGAGCTAAAACGCGTGCCTTTCGGCTTCCTCTCATAGTGGGTTGGCTCTCTTTCCAATCCACAACATTGTTCTTATATCTGAGATCCCTATCAGGTAGGATTGATCGAGGAGATAGAGAAGATCCAACGAAAAGCGGCGCGTTTCGTCACGGGATCGTTTAGCTGGCGCGAGATCGTTACGGAGATGCTAAACTCCACTGGCAGACGTTACAAGAGAGGCACTGTGCATCACGGAGAAATTTACTATTGAAACTTTGGGACAGCACTTTTCAGGAGGAATCAGACAACATATTTCTTCCCCCCACATACATCTCGCGTATTGACCACGAGGAGAAAATTCGAGGAATTCGAGCCAATACAGAGGCTTACCGACAATCATTCTTCCCACGCACAATTCGCGAGTGAAACAGGGTTGGAGGGATCAGACAGTGGTACCGACAGTACCCACCGCCACACACCATTAGGTGGCTTGCAGAGTATGACGTAGATGATGTAGAAGTTATGTTTTTGTATAGTTGCATTATGCAGTGTTGAGAGTTTTGTTATAATGGAAACCAGTCACCTGAGCGGAAAAATGAGTTACAATGCTTCAGCAGGGTATCAAAAGCGAAAGCGTAAGGGCGAGGATGATCAGGATGCGAAAAATGGCCATACAGTGTTACCTTGTTACCCTTTGGGCCACTCGCTATACCAGCAGAGGCGAGGAGTGGGAAGAACGTGGAGATGATGTTGACGCTTCCTTAACTGATAGTGAGCGGGACCTGGATTCTCAGTGATGAGGTACGTCGTTATTTAGACAGTTCCACTTATAAGTGATGAATGTTGTTGTGAATAAACTATCCGTGCAAAACTTAATGCCCGTCCCCTAGACTTAAAACTACTTAAACCTAACTAACCTAAGGACATCACATACATCCATGCCTGAGGCAGCATTCGAACCTGCGACCGTAGCAGCCGCGTGGTTCTGGACTGAAACGTCCAGAACCGCTCGGCCAGTGACCATTAAAAAAATTCTTAAAGAAGGCGTTTTTCAGGTTTTGCTGTAAAATTTTCTGACCTAATTAACAAAACGAAGTTCAAAATAAAAAAAATTGGGGGAGGGACCCTTACCTGGGGCCCGAAAATCCTGGCGGTGGCCTTATGTCATGGATACTGACATGGAATAAACAAATCCCAGATGACTTCAAGCAGCGGCTGCCTGCAGACACACTTGTCGCGACAACATCAGATGCTAATTAATTTAAATCAGACTTGAGAGCTTATCAGGAAGCTTACAGACAGTACAGCTGCTCCTGCACCGTTAGCGAATGGAATATAAAAGGAGAGAAAATATTGGGACAGGAAGTACACTCCACCACACATCTTATGGTGGCTTGCAGAATATAAACGTGGATGCAAATGTTCCATTAAATGATTTTAATATCTACTGTATGTTGAACTCCACGTTTCCATGCCCCATTCACTGAGCACACAAAAGTCATGGGATAGCGATATGCACATATACAGATGGCGGTAGTATTGCGTAAGTAAGGTATGAAAGGCAATCCATTGTCGGAGCTGTCAGTAGTACTCAGGTGATTCATGTCAAACGGGTTCCGACGTCATTATCTTCGCACGTCGGGGATTAACATACTCTGAAAGAGGAATGATTGTTGGAGCTAGGAACATGGGACATTCCATTTCCAAAATCGTAAGGTAATGCAATATTCCCAGATACACAGTGTCAAGAGTGTGCCGAGAACACCACAGTTCAGGCGTTACCCTTTACCACGGACAACGCAGTGACCGACGACCTTCACTTAACGACCGACAGTAGCGGCGTTTGCGTAGACTTGTCAGTACTAACAGACAAGCAACACTGCTTGACGTAACCGCAGAAATCAATGTGGGACGTATGACGAACGTATCCGTTAGGACAGTGCGGCGAAATTTGCCATTAATGGGCTGTGGGAGCAAACGAACGACATGCGTGCCTTTGCTAACAGCATGATATCGCTTTCATTGCCTCTCGCGGACTCGTGCCCATATCGGTTCGACCTTAGATGACTGGAAAACTGTGACCTGGTCAGAATATCACCGATTTCAGTTGGTAAGAGCTGATGATGTGGTTCGAATGTGGCACAGACCCCACGAAGCCCTGGACCCCAGTAATCAACAAGGCACTGTGCAAGCTGATGGTAGCTCCATAATGGTGTGGCCTGTGATTATGTGGAATGGACTGGGTTCCGGTCATGTTCTGCTACTTACAGACCATTTGCAGCCACTCACGGACTTCATGTCGCAAACGAATATGGAATTTTATGGATGGCAATGCGGCATGTCACCGGGCCACAACTGTTCGCGACTGGTCTGACGAATTTTCTGGACAATTTGAGCGAATGATTTGGCCCCACATGAATCCCATCGAACATTTACGGGACATAGTCAAGAGGTCAGTGCTTGCTCAAAATCCTGCACCGGTAACACCTTCGCAGTTATGGTCGGCTATAGTGGCAGCACGGCTCAATATTTCTGCAGGGGATTTCCAACGACTTGTTGAATCCATGCCACGTCGAACTTCTGCACTACGCCGGGCAAAAGGAGATCCGACACGATATTAGGAGGAATCCCAGGATTTTTGTTACTTCAGTCTAAAGATAGATCATTAGTAGTTTCTGCGAAGCTCTCGACAATAGATCTTTTTTTTAATTTATTGGCTTTCGGAACATGCCTTAACAGCCATCTCAACACTGGAAATGTTATACTGCAGTTTGTTTTGACAATTCATGGTGTGCATTAGTTTAAATCTTACCCTGGTACCAAGTTACATACGCCTAACAAAGAACAGATTAAGACATAAAACAGATTTTACACTCACAGTATATTGAAACGTGTAAACATGGCGAAAATGTAACACAGGATATACAGAGAAAAAAATCCTACTGGTAACACAATAAGAAATAAGAAATCACCGTTGGTACACACTTAGGATATTCCCAGTTCAATGCATGTTTCTCAATTATCAACAAATTTATTTTTTGGATGTCCTGTAAGAATCGTTTCAAAAGCTGCGGATAGAGAATTGTATATTTGTGCAGCTCTATAAGGACCATATAGACAGAACATGAGAACAGAATACAAGAGCCGTATGTGAGTATTAAGCCACACATATGGATACAACAGTATTTGTGCTTTGATCTTCCCCTGGCATTCTAATTATCAAGAGCATTAGGTTAGCAGCGCAGGGAGCTATATCGGGATGTTGGCACTGTTTACGAACTCGTACAGTATTTTATACATTGCCATATCGTTGGATGCTTAACAGGGTTTGGAGGCTGCTTGGGAACTGATGACGAAGACACGATAGGTTTCATTAAGTATGTGGGACTTCTCGAAATCGCTCTAATTTAAATCTTAACGCTCTTGTATTGAAGACACGCAATGTTTTTCTACGAAGCATGAGCTACGAGAACGCTCGTGTCCCACTTAGCAATGAAAAGCGCCACATACTTCCTTGTCATCAAGCAGGACCTAACGACATACTTTTCCAAATAGGTATTTAACATCCCGTCTCCGTTAAAGTCATTTGCAGCAAAACAGTTAGGAGATTATGCCGCGGATGACGATTAGACAGCGACCTTTGAGTCGAATAAAGCCAGCCGTACTCGTCAATTGATGAGACGTGATGGTTTGCACATACCGTCATTAAGGAAATGCCGAAACAAGAGGTTTATTCTTAATGTTTTAAAAATTGCTGTTTGGCCACCCTCATACAACCCTCCATGGCTCCAACATCCGTTGTACCATAGTTTATTTATTTTTACTACCTCAGTTGAACAAGAACAGGGATGTAATACAAAGAGACCGTTCGGTCCATGTATCCTGTACTTAGAAGCAGTGCCTTATTTGAGCGTGGCTCCAGCAGTTTACGCTACACTTGAAGAAATCTTGTCTCGGTGGCTAAATAGCTGACCAGCTAGAGACCAAATAAATAAAATTAATAAATTAAAAAAGTCGGATTCAGCTTTGGCTTTGGATCGCCCCAGCGATTTAGCGACATATGTCGGTACTATCTAAACGACGTGTCTGCCCGTTGCTATGACCATTATAATTCAGTTTGAGCCTCTGTATTTTAACTCGTTTGTTAGGTTTCCAATTTCTAAATAACTTCTCTGTCTCCTATACAAATCACGTAAGAAAACTTTACTTGACGTATGATTTAGATACTATAGCATCCCAAAGCATGTCAAAAATTTGTTCTTAATTAAGGATAGATTCCTAGTGATGTTTTTAAAATAGATGTAATTTTTCCTCCCGGGAAACAGATTTTCGTTGAGTACCAAAATACCTCACTCGGCAACGGATCTTTCTACAGCTACGCATTGCATTGTGTTTGTTTTGTGTAAACTTCGGAAAACGGCATTTTTTCAGTTTTGTCCATATTTGACTCGTAATAAGTATGAAGTTTAAAATCTCTGTCTCTTACAAAGATTACGTAAAAATTCTGAAATTCGTATTTCGTATGTTTCTCTAAACACGGTGAAAATCAGTTCATAATTTTAGTTACGTTTTTTTCTTGAAATACTTGTTTAAACAAGACTATAACTCATCCGACTCTCCCAGCATTGCCTTAAAGCGAAATGTATGCTGGATAAAATAATATGCTATCTGACTCGTCCTTTCAGATTGTTAACAGTAAACCTCTTCGTGATGCAATAAAGCCTCTCTTGCAGCTATGTTGGATGGGTACTCCATAACGCTCTTCCACTTAATAAACGAGTCCGTAACCATCACTGAATTATTGTTAGGGTTTGGGTATTGATGAAGAGGAACCTCAGAATGCGTGAAAAGGAAAAGGAAGTGTATAAATACCACCACTTAAACGATACAACAAAGACTACTGTCGAGTAAAGAAAGTTGACTAAATTCGTTTCCATATTATGTAATTGTTGAGTACTGCATGTGATTCTCCATTCTGTGACTGCTGTAATTGGCATACTTAATTTGCAGTCGCCTTGCGTTTTCTCAGCTTTAAGTTACTGGTTTCTATTTTTAATTCTATGAAAAACTTATTATTTCTCAGTTATTTGTCATAAATAGTTTAAAATGGTGGTCCAGTGCTAGACTACAGATACGAAGGTCTCGGGTTTGATCTCTGGTCAGTTCTCAGATTTTTACCTTCATTCACCTTTTTACTGTGAAAAATGCCGATTTGCGCTCTTGTTCGGAATCCACGTTAAGCTGTAGGACCCTGTATAACTGAACAGTCAGTTCAAAGATCGGAGGAAGGCATCATGCTGCCTCTAAGAGTACCATACCTGGTACATTGTTGTGTTCAAAGCAGCCTTTAAACTGATGAGAGATTTACTTTACTAATTAATAAATTTGCAAAACAGAAAGTAAGGAAAATAATATGTAAATATTTTCACATTTCTCATTTCAAAAAATTTTTATCCATTTAGTTCAGATTTCATGTTTGGCTTCTGTTGTACTAACCTAAGTCTATAGCTTCCGCGAAGAAGTGGGTCTGTCGGCAGATTACATAAAAAGAGAAACTTGTAGTTCTTTCACTATCTTGAAGACTTCCTGGTCTTTTTTCTGACCTCCGCGACTGATTTCCAGCATACACGCATTTCCATTCTAGAAGTACAGCGTGTGCACTTTTTAATCTATCCGGAAACACTGCTGTTGCGTCTTACTAAAACGGGTGCGCGAAAAACTGGGGCAGAATAACGACAACATCCGCATTGACATCTTTTCTCTGCGAATCATCCTATAACTTGTGGTGGAGGGTAGTTCGTGTACAGTGAGAACTCTTTCCCTTTCCTGCTTCAGCCACGAATGGTGCCCGGGAAGAATGGCTGTTATTAAGCCTCCGTAAGAGCTTTATAATTTTATCTTCATAGTCTCTCCACGAGGTGTATATAGGAGGTAGTAATATTTGGAAAAGTACGCTCTCGAACTTTAGCAACAAACATACCGTAAAACTTTCGCGTTTAATGGCTCTAATCACTATGGGACTTAACATCTGAGGTCATCAGTCCCCTAGACATAGAACTACCTAAACCTAACTAACCTAAGGACATCACACACATCCATGCCCGAGGAAGGATTCGAACCTGCGACCGTAGCAGCAGCGCGGTTCCGGACTGAAGCGTCTAGAACCGCTCGGCCACAGCGTCGCGTTTAATAAACGAGGCCGGGACGAATCGTGCTGTAATTCCTTTGGTCACCTCTGTTTCCTCCATTAGTCCTACCTGCTAACGGTTCCTGACCGAGAAGCAGTATTGTGATACTGGTCAAGTGAGTATTTTGATTGTTACCTCCTTTTCAGATGAGCTTCACTTTCCATTGATTCTCCCAATGATTTTGAGTCTACGATTAGTTTCATGTCCCCGATCCACTATAAATCGCTACATTCGCATACGATCAGGTGTATAACGGTTTGACTGCCTCTACTTCTTCTTCGATAACAATGTAACCAAACAGTAATGAGCCTTTCCTCGTATATATGCGCAATACTTTCCATTTTTTTACGTTGAAGTTCAGCTGCAAATCTCTACACCAGTAACTGATTCTCTGCGGGTCTTCCTGCACTACGCCACTATTTTCTAGTTTTGCGGCTTCGCTGTATGCAACGGCACCAAACAGCCTTATGGAGCTTCCCACGTTATCCGCTGAATTATTTATATCCTTCAGATTCTTCCAATGACTCTCTGACTGACGGCGCTTTTCCTTACAACTCCTACAACTTAAACAAGCTACTGCAAAAGACAGATCATTCAGCGTTTCAAGAGGGTCGACGTGTAGATGCACACTGTCATTACATACAACTAAAATCACAACTTTGCATAACTGACGTCATGTCACTGGAACCGTGATTTACTTGTTATACTGTTTATTATAAAATCTTAACTGTAGGAAACAATATGGATTTCGGGAACAAAGACCTTGTGAAATTCACCTCGATCTATTCGTCCATGGGGTCCAAAGTGCCATAGATAGCGCCGTCCAGGTTGATGCCATGGTCTTTGGCTTTCGGAAGGTATTGGATACCATTCCTCATAGCCACTTAGTGAACAAAAAACAAACTTACGGTATACTGGGTCTACAATGTGTCCCGATCTTAAACTTCAGAGCAGGTAAAACTCAAGACGTCGTTCTTACCAGGAAGAAATCGCTGGACACAAAAATAACTTGTTGTGTACTCCTAGGGAGTGTTAGAGGGTCTTTACAGAGTATACGGGGTGGTCAGAAACAGTCTGGAAAGCTTGTAAGGATGTTGCAGGGTAGGTTGTGCTGGGAAATAATTGTTAAAAAAATCGGTACGTTGCGCCGTTTCCGACTTAAATACCAGTTAAGTTAGCCAATGAGGCTGTTGTATACGAAAATTCAAGCGGCCTGCCAGAGACGGTGTCGCAAAACATGTACTTCGTTTGGTTTCCTAAAACCGAACAAGAGAGCGATCGAAAAACTGGTTATGGGATTGTAGTAAGGATTGAGCCAGAGCCAAAGGCTGAGCAGTCTCGTTCAAAAATGGTTCAAATGGCTCTAAGCACTGTGCGACTTAACATCTGGGGTCATCAGTCCCCTATACTTAGAACTACATAAACCTAACTAACCCAAGGACATCACACAAATCCATGCCCGAGGCAGGATTCGAACCTGCGACCGTAGCAGCAGCGCGGTTCCGGACTGAAGCGGCTAGAGCCGCTGGGTTACAGCGGCCGGCTAGCAATCTCGTGCGCTGTCATCTACGCTGTGAGAACAACTGACACTATTTCTATCTGGCGGGCCGGTTCAATTTGCAGGCGCGACAGCCCGATTGGTTAACTTCAATGCCAATTAACTAGGAAAGGACGTAACGTACCGAATTTTTTCTTAACAATTATTTCTCAGCACAACCTATCTTACAACATGCTTACAAGCTATTCCGACCCCCCTGGTTCTGACCTCACTATATATTTACAGGATGAATCACCTAAAGCTTGTACTGCAAATATTGCGGAAATGGAAAGCACTAGTGATGGATGGTTTTCATTGAATGGATTGGTAGCCAGGGACTCGTATTGATAGCCAATAAACAGATTGTAGTAATACCTAGAAAATGTACTTTCTTGTACGAGCATACACTTATTTTAATGGAACAATGCGTGTTGACATTAAAAAACTAAAAGTAGGGTAAATTATAATGTCAGTGCTGTTTGCTAAGAACTGTAGTGCGAGTCGTTTACGGCATACCATATTTTGAAAAGTTTCCGCAGTGACACTTGTTTGTGCCATTCAACCTGCTTAGTTGCTAGATACGATGTTGTTATGTTTGCTTATTGAGTGCTTGTGTGTTACTTGAGTGCATTGCGACTTGCTAGTCGTTTTGTGTGTGACAGTCTAAGCAGTGGGTTGTGAGTGACCATGGGGTTTGCTGGTGCAGAAAAAGCCGACATGGTGTATGGAGAGTGTGGGAAGAATGCAGTTCGTTCTTGTATGGTGTACGAGGCAAGATATGCCAATAGACGTCAAGCATCTCGGCAATTATTTATCAACCTCTTCAACCAGTTACGCGAGAGTGTTAGTGTAGCACCTATCCGGCCGCTGTGACCGAGCGGTTCTAGGCGCTTCAGTCCGGAACCGCGCTGCTGCTACGGTCGCAGGTTCGAATCCTGCCTCGAGCATGGATGTGTGTACTGTCCATCGGTTAGTTACGTTTAAGTAGTTCTAAGTCTAGGGGACTGATGACCTTAGGTGTTAAGTCCCATAGTGCTTAGAGCCATTTGAACCATTTTTGTAACACCTAGATAACCTAACGGAAGGAAACAGATGACGACAGAAGAGGGGGAAATTAATGTTCTTGCTGATGTTGCATTTGAGCCGCACGATAGCTCCCGTCCAATCCCTCTGGGAAGTGGCATGGATCACGCAAGTCTCCTACGCATTCTCCGTCGACATAGGTTCCATCCCTATCACATTTCTTTCCATCAATAGCTGCATGGAAACGATTAGGGGAATTGTGTTAATTTCTGCACATAGGTATTAAGAAAGGATACTCCAGATGCATCATGTACCTAGTTTAGTGATGAAGCCATGTTTACCAATAATGGCCAGGTAAACCGCCGAAACATGTACTTCTGGTCTGTTGACAATCCCCGTTCGCTTCAAGTGGAACGGCAACGCCCATGGAGTGTAAGCCTGTGGTGTGAGATAGTGAACCATCAGCTCATAAGGCCGTTTTTCATAGACGGAACACTGAACTCGCCCAAGTATAGCAGTCTCCTAACAAACCATCTTTCACAGATGCTATAAGACATTCCTCTGCGGAGTAGAAGGAACCTGTAGTACCAACATGACGGCTATCCGGCCCATAGTGACAGTGCTCTAAGTACTACAGTATGTCTTCACAAACTGTTTCCGAATCGCTGGATTGGATGCAGAGGATCTGTACCTTGGCCGGTCGGTTCCCCGGATTTGACGCCTGTAGATCCTATTTCTGCGGGTAAAGATGAGAAATGCTGTCTACAATAACATACCAACTACACCCGATGATATGCAAAGCCGTCTTACTGCAGCCTACTCGGACATCCAAGCTGATATACTAGGAGGTGTGCAGCAATCGTTACATACAAGACTGGCAGATTGGAATAGTGTATTTCCGCTGCCGGTGGTCATTTTGAACACAACCTGTGATGGTCAGTTATCTAGTTACTGGTCATAACTAGTGTATGCACTTGTGTTGTTCTTTATTGTGTGCTACCACAGGTATTGTACAGGTGTCGGTGTAGGAATTTTACAGCATACATCTGGTAAACGACTCGCACTAGACTCCTGCACCTGACATTCTAATTTACACTACCTTTAGTATGGTAAAGTCAATAGGCATTGTTCCATTTAAAAAGTGTATGTTTGCACAAAAATACACTTCCGAATATTAAAAACTCATGACTGGCTAGCAATACGAGTCAGTCCCTGACTACGAATCCATTCTGAGAAGACCGCACGTCAATAGCACTTTCCAAATGGTTCAAATGGCTCTGACCACTATGGGACTTAACATCTGAGGTCATCAATCCCCTATAACTTAGAACTACTTAAACCTAACTAACCTAAGGACATCAAACACATCCATGCCCGAGTCAGGATTGGAACCTGCGACTGTAGCGGGCGTGCGGTTCCAGACTTGAAGCGCCTAGAATCGCTCCGCCACACTGGCCGGATATATATATATATATATATATATATATATATATATATATATATATATATATATATATATATATATATATATAATGTGTGTGTGAAAAGCTTGTAAGGATGTTGCAGGGTAGATCGTGCTGAAAATGAAAAGAATTCGATACGTTGCGCCGTTTCCAAATTAATCTACATTGAAGTTACTCAATGAGGCCATGCCGCGCGTAAATTCAACCGGCCCACGGGATACAATCAGTGTTGTCAGTTGTTCTCATAGCGTAGATGATAGGGCATGAGACTGCTCAGCTTTGGGCTCTGGTTCGATCCTTACTACCGTCCCATTTCCAATTTTTGTATCGCTCTCTTGTTCGGTTTGCGTCTGGCTATTGAGTTTTACCTGTTAGGAAGTTTAAAATCCGAGCACAGTGTCAAACCAGTACTCGGTAAGTTTGTTTTTGTACACTAAATTGCAATGGGTAATGGTATCCAATACCTTCCGAAATTTAAAGACTACGGCATCAACCTTGACGCCCCTATCTGTGGCACTTTGGATCACATGGACGAACAGATCGAGGTGAATTTCACAACATCTTCGTTCCCTTGTTGATTTCTAAAGTTTATATTTCATAATAAATACTATTACAAGTAGATCATATGACCGAGTGGGGGTGGCGCAGTAGTTAATACACTGAACTCTCATTCGGGAGGACGACGGTTCAAACCTGTGTCCGGCCATCTTGATTTAGGTCTCCCGTCATTTCCCTAACTCGCTTCAGGCAAATTCCGGGATGGTTCCTTTGAATGGGCACGACTGACTTCCTTACCCATCCTTCCCCAATTCGATGGGACCGATGACCTCGCTGTTTGGTTCCCTCACCTAAATCAACCAACAAATCCAAAGACGTGGTGTCAGATATGAAAAATTAAGGTTTTAATTGACTGGAAAAATCGGCAATCTGTTGTAAAATTACATAATACGTTTCATGCTTGCAGACTGTATAAGCGATACAGTGGAGTGACAATGTGCATCTGTATGGTGACCCCTCCCGAACCAGTGAATGATCTGCGTCTGCCGGCCGCTGTGGCCGAGCAGTTCTAGGCGCTTCAGTCTGGAACCGCGCGACCGCTACGGTCGCAGGTTCGAATCCTGCCTCGGGCATGGATGTGTGTGATGTGCTTAGGTTAGTTAGGTTTAAGTAGTTCTAAGTTCTAGGGGACTGATGACCTGAGATGTTAAGTCCCATAGTGCTCAGAACCATTTGAACCATTTTTTTGATCTGCGTCTCTCTCCAGTGGCTTGGAACCTTTCGTTCCTCCGGCGTCCTTCGATAAATTGCTGTTAGAAGAAGGGGAGCAATTTCTGTTGCACAGTCTTTGGAACAATATAAATTTACCATCAGATGAAGTCTCCTCTGTTGAGCGATTTAAGGTGCTTCACGAGGATGAGAATGTAGTCCGTCGTGGCATTGTTTAAGCCTTGAAGGGAACTGTCTGGTGTATGTCTGAAATGATTTAAAGAAATACCTACAAAAATTCGGGTGGCCGCAGGGGGATGCAGTGCATGCTTCGGGTGGCCATAGGGGGGACGCGCCGTCCAGACATACGTCCAGTATCTACAATTGCGCCTCGTCGCTCAGAACCTCGGTTTTGGCAAATCTTCGCACAACACACTCTCAGTACGGAAGTACGCTCACTACGCTCAAATGTCTGACTCAGTGATTTTAATGTAAATGAATTCCGTTTACCATTCTTGTTGAGTACGCGTAAGGTACTCAGCGTATATAGAGAGGAAATGACCTTCGCACTTTCCGAGGAATGCGAATATTAATGTCTCATTCGTTTGATCCATCCATTACAGAACGTTCTAATAAATTTTGTGTGGGACCCGTTTGATCGTATAACTAACTGAAACTCTGGCCCACAAATAAAAAAAGTTACGGAAGGAAATTTCGGGTTTAGCGTCCCGTCAGCGACGAGGTGATTAGTAGTGGAACACTTTCTTGGCTCGGACTAGGATGTGAAGGAAATTGATCTCATATGCAGCTGCAGCTGCATCTCTACTCTAAACGTAATCTTATGGTGCGTGGCGGAGGGTACTTGACTTTCTGGTGTCACTTTCCCCCCTCCCTGTCTCAATCGCGAATGTTGCGCGGGAAGAACGATTGTTGAGAAGCCTTCGCGTGGGTTCGAATCCCTGTAATCTTGCTTTAATGATATTTCGCGACTTGAACGTAAGATGGAGCAATATGATGGTCGACTGTTCTAGGAACGTACGATGTCAGAATTTTTGCACTAAACGGCATCGTGATGCAGTCCGCCTCCGTAGTTCAGTGGTCAGCGTGTCTGGCTGCTATGCGGGATACCCGGGTTCAATTCCTGGTACCGCCAGGGACTTTTCCTTGGGCTGGAAAGAGGTGTACTCGGCCTCGTGATGCCAACTGAGGAGCTACTTGAATGAGAAGTAGCGGCTCCAAGGTCTACAAAGCCGACAACAGCCGAGAGAGAGATGTGCTAGCCCCATGCCTCTCCATACTGCACCGGAATATAATACCATTGGCAGAGAATGACACAACGGTCTGTCGGTCACGATTGGCCCCTTCTGGGGCAGAACTCGGAGCTTTGCCTTTACTACTTCGTGATGCACAACACCACTCCTGTGCGACTGCAGTTGGATGAGCATCTCCGTGACGCCCCTGCGCTGATTAAACGAGCCTGTGAAGAAACGTGCCGCTCTTATTTGGATCTTGCGGTACTGGCCACTATCCGGTCCGCTGCACTTTCAAATACTCACGCCGCTAATTGCCCCGTCGCGTTTGCTACAGCCGCCACCGCAGCACTAGGGCTCTGCCACGAATGATTATGTCGCTACTAATGAGATGCAAGCATCCTATCTCCGGAGTTACAGCGGTGGGTGTACTTAAGTTCGAACAACATGCACTGAGCCCGTTTTGTGTGTTTGCCAGTTGTATAACATTTATAGATTTGCTTAGTGGCCAGGGTTCGACATCTTCCAAATAGACAGTGTACTGAAGAACGACAGATTTATAAATCTTTTATATCTGTATATATTTCTACATTCAGATCTACTGTCAGCAACTGAAGCTGCAAATACAGCAACGAAGTTATGTATTGTTTTTACTATTTGATTTTAGATGTAAAATAAATTAATATATGAATTCTCTGTTCACGAACAGCATCTGTTCCTCACTCCTGTGTCCACTTAAGAACCACGCAGCGTGCAGAGTCATAACAGATTTTGTCTGTTTCATCTATCAGTTCTATCTGGTAAGAGTCCCAGACTAAGAAGCATTACTTGAGTATCGGTCGAACGAGAGATTGACGGTTTTGTGAGCTGCCCGCTTTGTGGGTGGACTAAACTTCCTGGGGATTCTTTCCATTGAATCTGTCTGATATCTACCTTTTCTGTGATTAATTTTATGTGGTCCTTTCACTCTAAATCGTTCTGTACGCATACTCCCAGATACTGAATGAATATACATACTTCCAGAGTGCTGGAACTCTTATTAAAATTCTGACGGAAAAAGGCAGCCAGAGTTGCGAATAAAATAGAAGTTTATTCAGTAGGTGACCGATTTATGGTTAATACCCATCTCCGGAGCAGTCTATGTACAAAAAGTCGAAATTACAATATATCAAAACACATGTTAACATCTAGTACGAGTCCGAGGCATAACTGGATTGCATATCGCCAGTGGTACATACAAGGCTCGCAATAAATGTGCGTCCAAAATAACAGTAAACAATGTCGATAGAGAGATGTCCCGTCCCAAGTGAACATCACTGAAGTTCGTTAACCTATGATACAGGTGAAGCTAGAAGCTGCTAGGAAGTATAGAAGAGGTGGCGGCTTCATCGAGCCGCGATTTCCGGGAACGCTGTTTCATTGTAATTCGCAATCTTAAAAACTTGCTTGCTTGCTTTCCCCGCAGACATTCAGACACCTCATTGAAAGTGTTTCCAGCAGAGTTCAAGCTCTCATAAGAGTTAAATGTCCACTAACACTTTTGACGAGGTAATATAAGTAAGCCCCTACTGGGAGACACGTCAGTCCTGCCGCGCCTCGGCCGGCTTTTGCAGTGGCAAGGCACGGCGACATTGGAGCGCCGAACGGCAGCTGCCGCTTTCCGGCCAGTTATTGCCGCAGCCCTGTTAAAATGCCGTTTTTAACTCCGCGGCATACCGAAAAGCAAGCAATTTCCCTTACGGCGAAACCCATAGCGTGTGAAACGAAGGAATTAGAGCATTACGAATACGGCCGATTCCGTCTAAATCGTACACGAATTGCTTGCGGGAAGCAAAACGTGACAAATGAAAAAAAATATTCCGTACTCCGTATCACTGACGATTTGCTCCGCTGATGATGAGAAACTGGAGGAACACTAAAACGTGCGGGAAAGACGACAGGAGAGTAACGAAACGTTGCTATTACTCCAGGTCCGCTGAGGATAACGAACTGGAGGAATTCGAAAATTACCGATTCGTACCGAATCGGACACGTACTGCGTGCAGCGAACAAAACATGCTAGTAAGGAAACGCTTCAGACAGTGACGAAACGGTACTTCAAGCCTCGCGGAATACTCGTTACTCACAAGTAAACCTACCCAAGGGAAACACTTCGAGTTTGGTCGGCTTTGAATATGTTGTAGTGTAGAGCAAAATAAGAGACAGTTAGTTTTTATACTTGTCCATTCGGCCGTTAAGGGGGTGTAACACCACGCTGATTTTAATATTTCTGAATAAATACAGTTGAAGCAATAACAGATGTTAGGCTCTGAGCACTATGGGACTTAACATCTATGGTCATCAGTCCCCTTAAACCTAACTAACCTAAGGACATCACACAACACCCAGTCATCACGAGGCAGAGAAAATCCCTGGCCCCGCCGGGAATCGAACCCGGGAACCCGGGCGCGGGAAGCGAAAGCGCTACCGTACGACCACGAACAGATGTTAGGTTCAAATGGCTCTGAGCATTATGGGACTTAACTTCTGAGGTCATCAGTCCCCTAGAACTTAGAACTACTTAAACCTAACTAACCTAAGGACATCACACACATGCATGCCCGAGGCAGGATTCGAACCTGCGACCGTAGCGGTCGCGCGGTTCCAGACTGTAGCGCCTAGAACCCTTCGGCCACCCCGGCCGGCCTAAATGCTTTAAATAAAACTTCTATGATGCTTAATGTATATTACAACGGTGCACCAATATTTGCCGAAAAAGTCATTTTTTTCGAAATCCCCTCTCTCTCACTATTTTGTATTTTATATCAACATTTCACTAACGGAAAACGTATATCATCATTAACATCAAATTCTGTCACTCATTATGAACTGAAATGATATCCCAAAGACGCATGTGCTTGTGCTTGGTGGACAAAATAAAAGTGCATTCAGCATTTTTTTGCTGTGAACAATTCTGCGCCTCCTCATTATTGTACAGATTTACAATAATGTTACAAGAATAATTTACAAACAATTTAAAATATAACATAATTAAATCCGCAAAAGTTACAACTTGAAAACAAAAAATATTGTGTGTGTGTGTATGTGTGTGTGTGTGTGTGTGTGTGTGTGTGTCTGTTTGTGTAAGACTTATTAAACAACCCAACATGACAATTGACATTGAAGTAGACACATATCGGGGGCCGCGTACAGCGATTAGAGATATCTCTACCTGATGTCTGACAAATCCGTCTTTGGAATACCACTTCATGATATATGATTGAATTTGATGTTAACGATGGTATACGTTTTACGATTAGTCAAATTTCTAAACGAAAAACAAAATAGTGAGAGGAAGGGGATTTCGAAAAAATGAGTTTTTCGGCAAAACTAGGTGCACCGTTGTAACGTACATTAAAAACCGCAGAACATTTATTTGAAGTTATTCCTATATCCGTCACCGTTTCAACTGTATTCGTTCAGAAAGATTAAATTCAATTTTTTCAAAGGGTTGTTCCATCCCTTAAACGGCCGGACAGGTAAGTATAAAAAAACACGTGTCTCTTGTTTTGCTCTACACCACCCTTGGGTAGGTTTACATGTTAGTAACGAATGCGTACATTCGACGACGTAGCAGCTGTGGACCTTAAGCGGCAAAAGCCAAACAATTGGAAACAGATTCATTGTCGGCGGAGTGGATTTTCTGAGGATGGGAGAGGAATTAGGCCGTGGCTTGGGAGAAACGATGGCACGAGCTGGCTCGGTTCCCGCCAGGGCTGGGATAAGCGTGTCGACTAGAAAGCGAATGATCGCACGGCCGTTGCGTAAGGCGTGAAGAAAGCGTGCGCTCTTCTTGTGCGCTTCACTTCTTGTGGGTCGCGCTCATCGCGGGAGGAGCACCAGCCTCACAGATTGGAAGCGATACTTTCTCGAAGTTCCGGAGGAGCCTCTTACACCGTGGCAGTCTTCTGAAACAATGCTCATGCGCCCAGTCGCCCTGAACCCTTACTTCTCTGAGAAACAGTTCTGACGTGTTTCAATAACTAGAAAACCCGCAAGAACCATTGTCACGAGCAGTGTAGTTTCTAAAAAGAATGACGGTACGTGATGTTATAGGTTTGTTTACCCCGCGGGAGAGGGTACAAATCTGACCTGACCGACATTTACGGAAAGGTGTCAAATAACTCCCAGAATTATTTTCTGTATTTGTGTCCACCAGTCCTGCAGTATTCTAGCAGGGGCAACATTTACCGCTTGGACTGTTATTAATTGTATTTATTCCCTGGAAATGGCATCTTTCTATCTTCTTTATCCTGGCATTTATCTCGTGTCTTTACTCGGTCGGCATGTGAATTATTGCATTCGGCAATGTTGGTGGTAAAGGGTGGCCGGATGGCCTCCGCCCGCTGGTAGAGTTAGCGTTCTGGCCCAGACGACAATCGCCGTGTCTGCCTATGCTAGTGACGTCATTTGGATGTGATATGGAGCGGCAGGGGGTCAGCACACAGCGTCCGTTTGTTGTAGGCTTTCTTGACGTTCGAGCCGCTATTTCTGAATCAAGTAACTTCTCAGTTGGCATCACGAGCCTGAGCGCACCCCGTTCCAGTTCTTCCCACCATGGAACAATCCTTGGCTGTTCCAGGAATCGAACTCGAACTCGCATAGCAGTCAGAGACGATGACCACTGAACTACAGAGGCCGTAGGAGGTACAAGTTTCTCCTTCTTACAAGAGGCATAACACGTTCTTTTCACAAACCTCAACACTGAAATGCGATTTCTAAATGAGAAACGTGCTACGAAAACTTTCGTTCACGCTACACACTTTTAAAGGCTGTAGAGTGGACTTCCTAAATCAAGTTTTACACGGCAACTCATGTCCGGAAATTTCATCCATAGACGCTACAGAGAGTCAAAGTTATAGGCACCGGCGCCTGTAAATGTATTTAAAAACTTTCCATGACGGTGGAGACGGAAAAATGAATCAGTTTGAGGTAAGGGTCCCTATACCGGAAACGATTGAGCCGAAAGTTACAGGCGAAAATGATACCTGACAATGGAATACATGTTCTAGTATTGTTGTTGCTGAGGTTTTAGGGCTGTCAGTTTTGAGAAGTGCTAGTACGGACCAAGACAAGAAAAAATGTCTAGTTAACATGGACTCTAAAATTCATACCTGAGGAGCTATGAGCACCTGTTCATTTTCGTTAGTGTGAAACACGTAGCCTCTATCGAACAAGTGCTTATAACTCTTAAAGTATGCACTTTAGAGCCCATGTTTACAGGACATTGTTCCTTGTTTCGGTCCATACTACCACCTCTGAAGCTGTCTATCCTAAAACCTTAGCAACAACAGTACCAGCACATGTATTCCACTGTCAGAGGTGTCAGAACGGTTTTCGCTTATAACTTTCTACTCGTTCGTTTCCGGTACAGGGATCCCTCCCTCAATTTGATATATTTATCTTTCTCCATCGTCCTTGAAAGTGTGTAACATCACCACGGAATCGCCCTGTATATACATACATTTACAGGCGCCGGCGCCTATAACAATGACCGGACATGTGTTCCTATTCAAAATATTATGTACTTACTCCCCTCTACAAGTCCTACAAGTCTGTAACGGGAATTTACGAACACCCTATATATAGAATGCAGGTGGAACCACTCCTACCTACAGTGTACGATTGTGCGTTAGAACGCGAATCACGTGCGTACCCAAACGTGCAGTACTTTTCACGCCAATTTTGTTTGCTACACTGCGTTGCTGTTTTTTAATGGCCAGCAGTGTTCACGCCGCCCTCTTGGCGCCGATTTTCCATACTCCGAGCAGGGCACTGCGCTCGAAGTTTAGCCTTATACTCGTAGAATAGCATCAACTCCCGTGATGTCATTCGTCGCCGTGCCATTTGCGTTCGCCAGCCGATAACGCGACCCAGCGTCCTCGGCAGCTGGCTGCACTCGCCTTCGGACACGGCCGACTACGTGTCATAATGTTTTGTTTATTTTCACTTCTGCACGAGCCTATTGTGCGTTCCGAACACTTTGCTTTGTGTGCAGAATTCGCTATTTACAGGTCTGTTTGGTCCCGCGGCGAGTAAACATGCCGACAGCAGGCGTGCCGTGCGTGCTGCGGAAGTAGTGACTGCTTTCCTCGGCGCAGTTCTCGTCCTTACGACGGCTTCCAGCGAACAGCCGAGGAAAAAAGTTTTATGAATGGATGTCGGGATTCCTACTAAACTCTCGTGTAAGAATAACAGGGACGATAGATGTCACTGTTACTTTATCTTTTTGTGAAACACTCACTTACATAAACAAATATGGCTTTCACGCGACCGTTAAACTGAAACGTCCGCTGGTTTCTGCCTTTAAAGTCACGCATACAGTGTGTCCCAATCGTTTAGCTTGATAATTATACAAATTGTTGAGGATCCAAAACTGAGTACTCTGAAATGAGGAACGAATGATAATTACTGTGTCGTATGACAGAAACAGTGGCGGACATCTGCAGCGTGACACATCGTTTAAATATTTAGGAGTTATAGCATAGTCTGCCCCGCCTCCGTAGTCGGGGTTTGAGATTTTATTTCTTTTCTATTTCTCTCTTTCTTTTCTTTCTTTCTCCTTCTTTCCTTCCTTTTTTTCTCTCTTTTCCATATTTATACAAGAACATGTACCATTTCCTTAGTGAAGAATGCCCGGTGGATGATATCGCTTAAACTCAAAAAAGGTGTATTTTGTGCCGTTTGAGTTATTTTCTTTTCAAAGAGTTTTGATTTCTCTCTTACATTTCAGCTATAAAAAAATGAAGTAAAACAAAAAATGCGAAGACGTGCCTGGATACACGAGGCGGGTTCGGCGAGGAACGCCGCCTCGGCGAGGAACGCACTCCATTATTTTTTTGTAGCGAAAGAAGCAGTTTACGCCAGTTGTTTGTATACCATAGATCACTTACCCGCGTCAGTTAAAGATCCCGAATTCCAGCCCCGATTTAAAAAAAAAAAATGAGAAAGGAAAAAATGTCGTTACCGCACTCCTGTGTGGTGGTGCTCAATTCGCCGTTAGAATCCTAGTGGTAGATGAAATTTTCACCGTCAGTATTTAGCCGGCTTCTGGAATATACATTGGTGTGACAAAAGTCATGGGATACCTCCTAATACCGTGTCGTACCTCCTTTTATCGGGCGCAGTACAGCAACTCCACGTGGCATGGACTGAACAAGCCGCCGGAAGTCCCCTGCAGAAATATTGAGCCACGCCCATAAATGTTCGATGGGATTCATGTCGGCCAACATGGGTGGCGAAATTATTGGCTCGAGTTGCCCAATATGTTGTCCAAACCAATCGCGAACAACTGTGGCCAGGTGACATGGCGCATTGTTGTCCATTAAAATTTCATCGTTATTTGGGAACATGAAGTTCATGAATAGCTGCAAATTGTCTCCAAGTAGCCGAGCATAACCATTTACAATGATCGGTTTATTAGGATCAGATGACCTAATCCATTCCATGTAAACACAGGCCACACCATTATGGAGCCACCACCAGCTTCCACAGTGCCTTGTTGACGACGTCAGTCCATGGCATCGTTAGGTCTTTGCCACGTTCGAACCTACCATCAGCTCTTACCAACTGAAATCGGTACTCATCTAAGAGTACTTCGGTTTTCTAGTCGGCTGGGTCCAACCGATACGGTCACGAGCCATGCACAGGTGCTGCAGGCGATACCGTGCTGTTGGCAAAGACCCTCAAGTCGGTCTTCTGCTGCCATATCCCGTTAACGCCAAATTTCGCCGCACTGGTCTAACGTATACTTTCGTCGCACATTGATAGCTGCGGTTATTTCACGCAGTGTTGCTTGTCTGTTAACACTATCAACCCTACTTAAATACTGCTGCTCTCGCTCGTTAAGTGAAAGCCGTCGGCCACAGCGTTGTTCATGGTGAGAGGTAATGCCTATAACTTGGTATTCTCGGCACACTCTTGACGCTGTGGATCTCGGAATATTGAAATCACTAATGATTTCCCAAATGGAATGTCCCATGCGTCTAGTAGCGATTCTACGGTCATCTTTATATGTGCGTATGGCTATCCCGTTACTTTTTCCACCTGACTGTATATGTAGATGATGTCATATCGACGAGCCTGTGTACTGATGCGTCATGCATCGCACTTATAGATTACCAAATGTAAAGACTCAGTAGTAATATACAGCTTAAAATTCAGAACGATGTCTGTAGCGGCACTGCATGCTCGACCTTTTGGTTGTTGAGAACTCGCTGAATCCAGCACATGTAAATCAGTCGTTGCACAGCATTACCGCACTGGACTCTTATGACATAGAGTAGTGTGAAACTCCCTCTTAATCTCAGACATGACCACCAGTTGCACCTAACATCTCGGAGGGCGAGGCGTAGCGGGTCCATCTGTGCACCCATGACGTTGAGAGAGAACTTTTGGAAACTCAGTTACGTCGTAGACACATTATCGGCGATGGCTGCAATCATTTGGACTCATTTGGAGACGACACTGCGTGTCGTCGGTGGGCTTGGTGATAAAACGTTGTGCTTAACACCGGTGACTCTTGTCTTCCTTCTGTTTTGCTACATCTACATACACTGGTGGGCGAACACGTTATGATCACAGCCCACCGCGAAAGTGAAGCCGACTAATGGCGTTGCGGTGAAGTGATGCGGTTAGGAAAGTCTCTAGACGGAGAACAGCGAATGGGGAATCGTTACAGCGGAGATACGGACGGCAAACGGGGAAATCCACTGACATAAGCGGCTTTGACGAAGGGCATATTGTAAGGCCCCGCGCCTGGGATCCAGCATCTCGTAAACAGCGAAGATGGTCGGCTATTCACGTGCCACTGTCATGAGTATTGCGGAAATGTGTTGAAGGACGGTGGGAACACAGATAAGCGACAAGTTATTGGACGTCTACACCGCATCATAGACCGCAGATGTCCGAGGCTTTTACGCTCTGTTAAGCAGGATAAGTTTTTATCTGTGGCAGATCAGACGACAGGGTTCGGTGCTAATACAGGAACGAATGTATCGCAACACTGGGCTCGTGTACATTGTAGAACGTTCTATGGACCACGTTAACATTGCTGTAGACCATGTGCGTCTTTTCAAGCTTGACGTCTTCCCTGAAAGCGAGGGCATCTTCCAGGAGAATAACTGGGTGGATGACGAGGCCAAAACCGTGCTATAGTGGTTTGAGGAGCATGATAGTGAACTCACATCGATCTCTTGGCTACAAAATTCTCCTTTTATGAACCTGTTGGAAGAAATCTGTGACACTACACGGCACCAGCTCCGTGCCAACAAACCACCAGCTCGTAATTTGCGGGAAGTACGTCACCTTCGCGTAGACACCTTGTGCCACATACCTCAAGAAACCTACCAAGGACTTGTCGAATCCTTGCCACGCGTAATAGCTGTTGTATTGGTTTCCAAAGACGGACGAACACGCTTCTAATCAGGTGGTTATAACTATATATCAAAAAGAGGGGGCAATCGGCGTCCCTCAACGTACTGGAACAGAGCCGTTGACGTTCACGAAATATATAAATGTCATGGCAGATATCTATAGCGCTACAAGACTATGCGCAAGCGACGTTGTTGTGTACAGGAAAAAAGCATCGTGAGAAACTTATAACGAAATGCAAAAAAATGGCTCTGAACACTGTGGGACTTAACATCTGAGGTCATCAGTCCCCTAGAACTTAGAACTACGTAAACCTAATTAACGTAAGGACATCACACACATCCATGCCCGAGGCAGGATTCGAACCTGCGACCGCAGCGGTCGCTCGGTTCCAGACTGTAGCGCCTAGAACCCCTCCCGTCACTTCTACCTGCTAATGAAATGCAGAGAGACTTCGGGATGGTCGTTGCCTGGTAAAAATGTTTGACGTCTGACTCTAAACACAGATAAATGTAATAAAATCATGTAAATAGCTGATAAAATCCGATATCGATCGAATCCGCGATTGGCGATCACTAGCCGGTTCCAGTTACAACCATCAGGCATCTAGGAAACTTCCTGGCAGATTAAAAAAAAAAAATGGTTCAAATGGCTCTGAGCACTATGCGACTTAGCTTCTGAGGTCATCAGTCGCCTAGAACTTAGAACTAATTAAACCTAACTAACCTAAGGACATCACACACGTCAATGCCCGAGGCAGGATTCGAACCTGCGGCCGTAGCGGTCACGCGGTTCCAGACTGAAGCGCCTTTAACCGCACGGCCACACCGGCCGGCGGGCAGATTAAAACTTTGTGCCGGACCGAGCCTCGAACTCGGGACCTTTGCCTTTCGCGGGCAAGTGCTCTACTATCTCAACTACCCAAGCACGACTCACGACCTGTCCTCACAGCTTCAATTCTGCCAGTACCTCGTCTCCTACCTTCCAAACTTCACAGAAACTCTTCTGCGAACCTTGCAGAACTAGCACTCCTGGAAGAAAGGATATTGCGGAGACATGGCTTAGCCACAGCCTGGGGGATGTTTCCAGAATGAGATTTTCACTCTGCAGCGGAGTGTGCGCTGATATAAAACTTCCTGGTAGATTAAAACTTTGTGCCGGACCGAGACTCGAACTCGAGACCTTTGCCTTTCGCGGTCAAGTGCTCTACCATCTGAGATACCCAAGCACGACTCACGACCCGTAGAGCACTTACCCGCGAAAGGCAAAGTTCCCGAGTTCGAGTATCGGTCCGGCACAAAGTTTTAATCTGCCAGGAAGTATCATATCAGCGCATACTCCAATGCAGAGTGAAAATCTCATTCTGTAGGTATCTAGGAGTTTCCAGCCGGAGCCATTTCAGGTTAAACGACCATAGATACTATCTGATGAATAGTATCCGGACACCTTTTAGCAGATATGAAGATAGGATGTGTCCACCTTTCGCCTATATTACGAGTTGAAATCTGCTGGGGATACTTTCAATTAGGTGTTTTAATGTTTGTGGAGGAATGGTAGCTCATTCATCATCAACGGACGAAACCAGAGAAGATAGTATGTTGGACGCCAGTGTCTGGATCAAAGTCGATGGCAAAACTAATTCCGGAGATGTTCCGTTAGGTTCAGGTCGAGATTCTCGGCAGGCCAGACCATTTCGGGAATGTTAGTGTTCTCAAATCATTGTCTCACAGGTACGGCTTTATGACAGGGTACAATCTCATGCTGATACAATGACCTTTTCCGAACTGTTCCTCTATTGTGTGTAGCACAAAATGCTATAAAATGTATTCATATTCTTCCACATTTAGTGTTTCCTTAAGCACAATAAGGGGACCACACACTAAGCACGAAAAATTACCTCATATCATAACACTACCTCGTCTCTACTTACTACTGGCACTACACAGGAGAGCTGGTAACGTTTACAGGCATTTGCGAACCGAAACACGTCCATCGGATTTCCACTGGATATAGTGTGATTCATCACTCACAATTTCTCGTTTCCAATCATCCACTGCCTCGTGCCATCGTTCATTAAACTACCTCAAGCATCGCTTAGTATTGACTAGAAATGTGTGGTTTATGAGGTGCTGCTCGTCCATTGAACCTCATTATTTTTAACTCCAGAGCTAGACTGCTGGTGGCACTTTGGAACTCACGAGTGATTTCTTCCGCTGACTTCGAGCGACTTTTTACAACCACCTTCTGCAGTACTCGACGGTCCCTCTCCGTTAGTTCATCAGATCTGCCTGATCTTGTTTTAGCTGCGGTTGTTCCATGACGTTTCCACTTCACAATTACATCACCAACAGTCGACTTGGGCAGCTTCGGAAGAGTCGCAATGCTCCTGATGAATGTGTTACCCAGGTGACATCCAGTCACTAGTCCATGTTCGAAGTCAGTGAGCTTTGTTGACTGACCGTTCTGCTGTTACCTCTTCTCTACTGACAAGACAATCCTTCCCGCCTCCTTTTATACTGGCAGGTTCGCCCCTCATCTAGTGGTCAATTCCGAATTACATAGCGCTGTCTGGATATCTTTGATCAGATAGCGTAAATGTAGTAGTGGGTAAGGCAGATGATAGACTTAGATTTATTGGAAAAGGATCTAAGGAAGTGTAAGTCCTGTACAAAAGAAGTGATTTACCAAACACTGGTTCGTCCAATTCGTGTGTACTTTTAGTCAGAGCACGTAGCAAGTTTGATTAGTGTTCTCGACGGGAAAAATTTCAAATAACAGCAGTACGTACGGTTCGTGTGCACTTGTACTTGAAACCCGTAGCAAGTTTGATTAATGTACTCGAGGGGAAAATTTCAAAGAACAGCAGTACGATTCGTCTTAGGTTTATTTACTCCGCGTTAGGCCGTCACGGAAATGTTCAACGGACTGCAGGGGAAGACATTTCAAAATGGTTCAAATGGCTCTGAGCACTATGGGACTCAACTGCTGTGGTCATAAGTCCCCTAGAACTTAGAACTACTTAAACCTAACTAACCTAAGGACAGCACACAACACCCAGCCATCACGAGGCAGAGAAAATCCCTGACCCCGCCGGGAATCGAACCCGGAAACCCGGGCGTGGGAAGCGAGAACGCTACCGCACGACCACGAGATGCGGGCAAGACATTTCAAGGAAGACGTTGTGTAGATTGGATACTCTTACACACAAAATTCCAAGTGCCCGAGTTCCATACCCAGTCAAGAAGCTTACGACTTCCTCCAACACACATCTCACGTAATGACCAATACCTTAAAATCAGAAGTATTATGGCTCGTACGAATGCAATACACTCTTCGAAATTCTGGAGGTAGCAGGGGTAAAATTCAGGGAGCGAAAGTTATTTGCAACTTGTACAGAAACCAGACTGCAGTTCTAAGAGTCGAAGGACATGAAGAAGAAGCAGTAGTTGAGAAGGGAGTAAGGTAGGGTTATAGCGTCTCCCCAATGTTGTTCACTCTGTACATTGAGCAAGCAGTAAGGGAAACCAAGGAAAGATTTAGAAAGGACGTTACAGCTCAAGGAGAAGAAATAAAAATTTCCCGGTTATATTATAAGTCTGTCAAAGATAGCAAAGGACTTAGAAGGGCAGTTAATCGGAATGGATAGTGTCTTGAAATTATAAGACTAACATCAACAAAAGTAAAACAAGGATAATGGAATGTGGTCGGATTAAATACGACGATACAAGGGAATTAAATTAGGAAATGAGACATGGTCATGAGCCTTAATATTTGACCAGCAAAATAACTGATGATGGCCGAAATACGGTGTATATAAAATTCAGACAGGCAGTAGCTAGACTAGCATTTCTGAAACAGACGAATTTATTGACAACTAATATAAATTTAAGTATTAACAAGTCTTTTCTGTTGGTGTTTATCTGGAGCGTACCTCTTACGGAAGTGAAACGTGCACGATAAGCAGTTCAGACAAGAAGAGAATAGAAATTTTTTGAAATGTGATACAGAAGAATGCTAAAGATTAGATAGGTAGATAGAATTACTAACCAATAGTTACTGAATCGAGATGAATAAAAGTAGGCATCGGCTCATAAGATGTATCCTGAGGCGTGAAGGAATCGACAATTTGAAAATAGTGGGAAGTGGAGGAGAATAAGAATTGTAGAAGGTCACCTAGGCACGTTTACAGTAGGTAGATTCAATTGGACGAAGATTGCAGTAGCTCTTCGGAGACGAAGAGGCTTGCAAAGGATAGACTAGAGTAGAGAGCTGCATCAAACCAATCTTCGGACTGAATACTATAGCAATAATAATGGCTCATACAGATGACTGACCGTGGTCTTCCTTCTCGGAATGGAAGAACAAGGGAGAAAATGGTACCGTATCTATATGAATCCCACGCCACACACCGAGCCATGGCTTGTCAATTACAGCAGTAGATGTAAATAAGAAGAGTATATTACTCGGCAAAGTGAACTGAAGATCTGACTGCGGTGGTAGTACCGTCGTGTTTATGCTCGTGTACAAGGAGGGTAGGCATTACAAGCGTATAAGTCTTAATACAAATTAAGCACTGCCAGATACTACACGTCTATACGCCAATTAAACACTGACCAGCTCATTTGTGTAACAGCACTCGCCGCACATTACATCTGTGACTACATTTGTTCACAGTGAAAGTGTATGATGCCACATTTCGTATGAATAAATCTCATCTTTAATTATTATGCTTCATTTTTTTCATAAAAAACTTTCTTGAAACTATGCCGTGTCGTTCACAAACGGACGACTCGTTTATTCTGGCTCAGAGTTTCATTGCTAGCCTTCAAGTCCAGTTCTGTGCCACAAAATCTGTAAAATTTTCGTTAAGATCGTACTGCTTTATGCTGTTCACAGGATCACAGAAATTGCAGCCTAATAACTCTTTTATGTGTATCGTCGATGGAATATGTATAGTGTGCACTTTGCTTCTTCTGGTTATTTGGCTTAACCGATCAAGGTGGCGCAGTATACTCGCATTCGGAACGACGTCCATTCGAATCGCCGTCCAGCCATCCAGATTAAAGTTTTCCGTTATTTCCCTAAATTGCTGAACGCAAACGGAATGTCAAACTCTAACCTTTCTTCCTCTCTTCCTTGGCGTAGATACTTGAATCCCACTCCGTTCGGTATCGTGTCCCTCGTTCCGTAACTTGAACATCATTGCTTCAGTCAACTTCCAATAGTTTCGTCGCACGTTCCGTTGCATTCTCCTTCGGTACTGTTACTCCTTTCTCCTACAAGTCGACAATAAATTTAAGAACGTTGACAGTAAGTCACGAGGGCTACGCATTTCCGCAATAACGCTCCATGCTTGCACTGCGAGGTTAACAACGTGCACCAGGTTGAACTGGAACGCGGTTGTAGAGTACTCACCTGACCGAGTTAGTTCCGCTACGGGTTTCACTTTGTCTAGTAATAATTCTGAATTGCAACTGGGACCTCGAGTGCACCGACATTTTCCGTTTTGATGTTTCCCGTACTTCTCTTGGTGGCCTAGTGGTAAAGTGCCATACTACAGATGCAAAGGTTTCTATTTAGATCCATGACTAGTCCTAGGATTTTCTCTCACCTCTATCAATGTTTGTTACCGTGAAAACTGTCGAATAGCAACGTCGTTCGGAATCCACGTTAGACTGTAGGCCTCCCAATAAATGGCTGGGTAAGTCAATTCAAAGGTCAGGGGAAGACAAGGGTATAGAACCTCCAATAGGAAAGCACTGTGGTGTTAAAACGTACGTTCGGCCATACATCTTTACCTAAATCCACACGTTGCAGCACCTCAGCTTCCTTCCTTTCATCATTCTGATCGATTTTCACATGCAAACCAGAGTTTTCTCGCCGTTTTTACGAGTCCGCCTGATTAATGCGACTGTTCTGTGCTAGCGAGGTCGTTGGGTGGTTTGATGTTAATAGAGACTCGACAGCAAATTTTCCGCTTCCACGGGCGCCAGAATTTTTTCTCCTCGCGTGGTAGTACCTGCTTACGACGTCAACAACAGCCAAGTAAACACCTGCCCCAGAGTTTCCATGCAGCCCGTCAGACGTAATAACACCTGCAAGAGCACGCCTGACGCCGAGGGAAGCGAAACCTGGATAATCCCGTTGGGCCAGGTTCTTAGCTTCCGCTGCAACTACGCGTCAGCCTTCAGCATATTTACTATATGTAGATACGTTATCTATTCCCAAACATCGGCTCTTGTATCATCGGCAGCAATATTGCTAGGGTATCGATCGTTCCGAGCCAATACAGTTTCTAAATAAACATTCCGCCTAACCAACACGTAATGTTTTTCCCCTTCCTCTTTACTTAACCTTTTGCAAAATAAATTTCAAAAACAGTTTCTTTTTTCGGGAAGAAGTATTTCGTCTTCGTTTACGAGAGTCTTGCAATAACGGCAGGCATAAACTGAACTTCATGTATTTCTTTTTTTTTTTTTGCGAACTCTTTGCATAGCGAGCTGAAACATCTGATTTTTATACTTTCTACAGTTTTCTTTATAATTCCCACTTTCTGTTGGCAAAAATTTTCCGGTTGTGACTTGAAATTCTATTCTGTGTTGTTAAAAGAAAAGCTACAGTAGGAGGGATCGAAGATCAGCTCATTCAGCGTAGAATAGTCTCGTCGCAGGAACTGTTCCGATATGCGGCATAAACGAAACAGGTAAACTAAACAGAAATTAATTATGTCAGTTTGGGCAAGTTTCTCGTAGACGTTATTACGGGATATACGGTTGAAAAATGAGTTCCGCTAAGATCGTAATGAGATGCTATCGTTGGGTATTAACAGTAGATTCGAATAATGCCCTCACAAAAAATCGCTTTCATTTTTTTAAATATTGTTGTTGTAGTTGTTATGGTCTTCAATTCGAAGACTGGTCTGATGCATCTCTTCCCGGTTCTCTATCCTGTGCGAGACTCTTCATCTGTGCATAACCACTAATCTTCAGCATTTTTCTGTAGCACCACATGTCAAAAGCTCGTGCTCTCCATTTGTGTGAAATGCTTACGGCCCACGTTTGCTTCACTTCCATAAAGGGGTACGCTACAGACAAATACCTTCATAAAAGACATCCTAATACTGAAGTTTATATTCGGTGTTAACAAATTTCTCTTTTGCAGAAACATTTTTGCTGCTCTTGCCAGTGTGCACTTTTTATTCTCTCTGCGTCGGCCGTTGTCTGTTATTTTGCTGCCCGAAGAGGAAAACTAGTCTTCTACTTTTATTATCGAAATTGCTAACTTAAACCTCCAACATCGTCTGACTTAATTCACCCACGTTTCATTACCCTAGTTTTACATTTGTTTATATCCATCTTATAACCTCGTTTCAAGAAACTATCCGTTCCAGTCAACTGCTCTTCCAAATCCTTCGCCGTTTCTGACAAAATTACAGTGTGATCCGCTAACCTCAAAGTTCTTATGTTTTCTCCCTGAACTCCAGTTTTCTTTCAAACCTTGTCTTTGGTTTCCTTGACTCCTTCCTGATTGTACAGGTTAAATAACATCGAGGGTAGGCATAAACTTTTCGCAGTTCCTTCGCAACAACTCCTTACTTCTCTTGCCCTGCCACTCATATCACAGCAGTCTGGTTTCTGTATAAGTTGTGTCCAAACATTCGCTTCCTGTATTTCAAAGCTGCTAAATTCTGAATTTCAAGAAAGGGGAGTCCAGTCAACACTATCCGTGCTTTCTATAAATCTACAAATGCTGTAAACGTAGTTTTGGCATTCTTGTACGTATATTCCAAGATAAGTCATAGGGTCCGCATTGCCTCGCACGTGCCCACACTTCCCTGGAACGCAAGTTGATTTTCCCAGAGGTCTTTCTCTACTAGTCTTTCCATTTTTCTATAAATTATTCGTGACAGTATTTTGAAACCATGAATTATGCAACTGTTGGATCTGTACTGTTCACATCTGGAAGCACCGGACTTCTATGGAACTGGAATTATTGCAGTCTTGCTGAACCCTAAGGGTATTTCGCATGCGCCATATATCTCGCATACCAGGTGGAACAGTTTTGTCATTATTAGTTCTCCCAATAACGTCACATTTTCGTACTTGTGAACCATCTTCTCGTACAATGCAATGCTTAGAGCTGTACTTAGCAAGACCAGATGCGTCTGGAATAACGACTGTAGGTCTGCGACACTGCTCTGCCTGTATGTGCTTCATAGACAGTTTTCTACTTTCTTTTAGCCAAATGGTAGGTTGGTTTCCTATTTCCACCTCATGTAGATAACACAGACAGTGGAACTATGAAAATACATGCAGTAAATTTCACTATTAAGACAGACGGCGTAGGTAACCTCACCACTCAACTGGTTCAAGATGATGTGGTGCCCAGAAGGAAATCTATAAACAGATTCAGGTGTGTAAGTACAGTCAAAGAAATGCAAGGGCAATGCTAGAAATGGTGCATGAATACGAATCTGTACGTATTTGTGCGTATCTGTTGTACACACGTGAAATTCCTTTTTTTAGGAAAAAACTGATCATGTAGCAAATTTTGCAAGTCTGCTGTTTAATTTCACTAATTTACATCTAAAAGCAGTTCAAAAAATGTATGACACAGCGCAAGCAAACTGTTCTGAAAGAAGAACGAAAAACAATTTAAGCTGTTTAAAAAATAAATGTTCCTGTGGATACAGCACATCGCTGCTTAAAAAATATATGTCACTGTCGATACAAAATGATCACCGCTAAGGTCGGTCTTTTTTATTGTCACATTATCATTATTATTAATTCCTTGTTCAAGGTGAGCGATTTGAAGGCTATACTGATAATGGTTAAGCTATACGTCAACATCTGTAAAACTTTGAAATTCTTGTGTTTCTGTTCAGTAAAGGATCAGTTAAAAACAATTTGATCTAGCGGGTAGAGCACTAGTCTCCGTCCCTGCAGGTCCCGGGTTCGAATCTAGATAGTGGTTTTTAGGCATTTGAGTAGAGCTCTGTGCAACAGTGGAGATTGATGACTCTATTTAGACACGTAGGATTCAGCGTTAAAAAATATCGTTTTGTTACATGTGCTAAAATTTGCATTGTACGTTTCCGCTAATCAGTACCTAATGTCTGCTAATACACTCCGAAATCCAACGTGCGCTGTGTGGCAGAGAGTGCATGGTGCAGGAGCGTCATTTTCTTCCTTCTTGCCCCATCCGCGGAAAGAAAGATTGTTCCCGAAACTCACTGTTTTTAGCATCGTGGTCATTACGTAAGAGGTATTTTGGAGGAAGTAATATGTTTGACATTTTTTAGAACGTAGGCTCTCGGAATTTTGTTAGGAAAGTTTTCTTCGATGCACAGCTTGTTTCTCGCAACGTCTCAAGCTGCAATTTCGACGTCGTCGTCTCACTTTTAAGGATGAGGTTACTGCCTGTTCCGAATTCGCAAGCAAAATTATTCCCATCTTTTCCGAGGTCTTCCAATATCTCTTTCCCCATTCTGCTAGTAGTTCATTATATTCTGCAGAGTTCTATTACCTAGCCTTCTCATGAGCTGTTGTTCCCCATTCCACGTTACTTTTCAGTTTTTTTATTCATGTTGACAATGTTTAATTCTCTTCTGACATCTTCATTTTAATCACTTCTCTTCTTATGCTGGCCTTTGTCCTCCTCAGGAACCTCACCCCTACCTTGTGAATTTATGTTCTTGTTTCTTTTTGTGATAATCCAGCTTTCACTTCCACAGAATTTCTCTTCTTGCACTTTATGGCCCAATGTTTTGGTAATTGTTCCACAGCCAGTTTAAAGTTAGTGTATTTTATTTTCAATACGTGAATCAAAATCAGAACTAACATTGCAGCCTGAGTAAGAGATTCGAGAGACTTGTTCTAAAACTGAACCATCTAAAACTGTTTTTCGTCTGACTGGATATTTTCCTCGGAATGTCGTTATTTTCGTTTTATTACTACAAACTTTTCACTTGTATTCCTTGCATATTTCATTCAGCTGGTATACTGATCCTTGAAAGTCATCTTCAGTCTTTTGAGTAATAACGATACAATCTGCAAACAGAACCACATTCAGGTGCTCATCATTTGCTATCTTAATTCCTTTGTTTAGTTTACATTTCTGCTTAAGAGAATGAAGTCAATGTAAATATGATAAAGAGTAGGCGACAATCCACACTCTTGTCTTACACCTGTCGGTTCACGCTGAATATGTTGAGCATTTCTGTGACAATCCTACGCTGACCAAAAATATAGTGACGAATCGTCCAGCGATGTCTCGGGGGCTCAGTGGTAAATTAAGCCGTATTGCGTGAAATGTCCCTTGATAGACAAGCTTGCACACAAGTTCATTTGCAGATACCAAAGCGAAATTTGGAAGTGAACTACGTAAAAGTTTGCAATTCTGACTACACCCTATACCCAGAAGGAAAAAACAAGTTTCATTTGGCGTCCCGGTCAAAATGGCTACTAGGCGATTACAGTAAAATCTGCATCCCTACAGAATTGTATAATGTATCTCACGGCGGAGAATCAAAGTATAAGAAGACATAAACATTACAGCGGATGGCGACAAATTTTCTAACAGCTGCAGTTCCTATAGAGTAATAGTCCACTTAACAAAGAGTACTGTTAGGTGCGACAAGTCTTTTATACCCTAAACTTCAGGAACTCTCCGTCCGAAGGGGCCTCGTAAAGCCAAACGGTACCGACCGAACGCCGTGTCGTCCTAAGCCGATAGGCGTCACTGGATGCGGGTATGAAGGGGCATGAGCTCAGCATACCGCTCTACCGGCCGTCGTCAGTTTTCATGACCAGAGCCTCTACTTCTGAATCAAGTAGCTCCTCAGCCGGCCTCACAATGGCTGAGTGCACCCCGCTTACCGACAGCGCTCAGCAACCAGGGCGGTCACCCATCCTCTTGGTAGCCAAACGCAATAGCGCTTAACTGCGGTGATCTGACGGGAACCGGTGTTACTACTGCGGCAAGGCCATTGGTTGAGCTTCAGAGGTGAAACAGTGTGTGGTGTTACGACTTTTACTGCTAATTTCACGTTCGAGCTAAAAGTGAAGAAATCTATCGATTAGTTTAAACATGCCGTAAGACATGCGTAGATGGAACGGAAGAGCCAGCTTTTTATTTGCCTTAACTTGTACGTATCCTTGTCATCCAGCTGGACTAGACTGAGCAGTCTTATTATGGGACGGGATTTTGGGTATATGCATGTTCCGGTATATTTTAACTCTAGGTTGAGAGATTACAAGAAACTCGAGCCTTCAGTCGTCAAATCATTGAAGAGAGGTGAGCAATGGAGTACTGTTGTCTAAGAGAGGTTTCTTAAGGTTACAGATATTTCTACTTTACTAAAAGTAATTTTCAAAGAAAAAATATAAAATACAATAAAAATTACTTTCTCACTTCCCGTTATTATCTTAAATAATCGCCAAATAGACACTATTTTAAGTTAGGAAACTCTTCATTTATGCAGAATGTTAAGCTTCAGCATATTTGATAGCCATAATGCACGTTTACAAAAGCTGTTACGCCAGGAAGAAAGAAGATTGGCTTCTATGTGAAAGAGGACTTCCATAAAAAGCAGCAAATTTAGTCTCAAAGTGAAAGTTATTAGCTAAGAGAAATATTTTCACAATCACCGTTATAGCGTACGAGACGATGATTGTTTGTGTTAGCATGACAATACACCCAGTCATAAGAGAGCATCTGTGAGGCAATAGTTTGTGGATTGAACCCAATGGAACATCTTTGGGGCCGGCCGGTGTGGCCGAGCGGTTCTAGGCGCTTCAGTCTGGAACCGCGCGACCGTTGTTCCCGTGCGCTACGCAGCACGCATTGCTGTAAAATGTGTTCATATCCTTCCGAAATTAGCATTGTCTTAAGCGAAATAATGGGACCACACCCAATCGCGAAAAACACCACATACCATAACACTACGTCCTCCTTTCTTTTCACGCTACACGTGATGGCAGGTATCGTTGTCCAGGCATTCACGAAACTCAGACCTTTCCATAGGGCTGCCCCAGGTTATAGCATGATTAATCACTTGTTTTCAGTCATTCTCTGTCCAGTGGCGTCGCTCTTTTCACCACCTCAGCCATCACTTAGCAGTTTCTACAGAAAAGCGTGGCTAATAAGAAGCTGTTGGACCAATGTACCCCGTTCTTTTTAACCCGCTACGCACTTGCATGAGGTTTGCCTGTTCTCGGTTAGCTGCGATTGTTCCTTCGCGTTCCTATTTCATAATCATACCACCAACAGTCAAATTGGGCAGCTTTAGAAAAGTTAAAAAAAAAGGTTCAAATGGCTCTGAGCACTATGGGACTTAACTGCTGAGGTCATCAGTCCCCTAGAACTTAGAACTACTTAAACCTAACTAACCTAAGGACAACACACACATCCATGCCCGAGGCAGGATTCGAACCTGCGAACGTAGCGGTCGCGCGGCTCCAGACTGTAGCGCCTAGAACCGCTCGGCCAATCCGGCCGGCCTTTAGAAAAGTTAAATTGCCCCAGATGTGTTTGTCATTCTGGTGGTATCCAGTGACTAGTCTATGTCCGAAGTCACTGACCCTTCCTGGCCTGCCTATTCTGCTGTTAATGTTTCTCTACTGACAACACAACAATCCCCATCCCCCTTTATACTGCCCCTTGTGACATCTAAATGGCTCTGACAAGGAAACCTCCCCATCGCACCCCCCTCAGATTTGGTTATAAGTTGGCACAGTGGATAGGCCTTGAAAAACTGAACACAGATCAATCGAGAAAACAGGAAGAAGTTGTGTGGAACTATGAAAAAATAATCAAAATATACATACTGAGTAGTCCATGGCAAGATAGGCAACTTTAACGACAGTATGAGCTCAGGAGTGCCGTGGTCCCGTGGTTAGCGTGAGCAGCTGCGAAGCGAGAGGTCCTTGGTTCAAGTCTTCCCTCGAGAGAAAAGTTTAATTTTTTATTTTCAGACAATTATTATCTGACAAACTCTTATGTTTTCATCACTTTTTGGGAGTGATTATCACATACACAAGAAAACCTAGATCAGGCAAGGTAGAAGAATCCTTTTACTCATTCGCCAAGTGTGCAAGCTAGGTGGGTCGACAACATATTCCTGTCATGTGATGCACATGCCGTCACCAGTGTCGTATAGAATGACGTGTTTTCCTGTGGAGGAATCGGTTGACCTATGACCTAGCGATCAAATGTTTTCGGTTCCCATTGGAGAGGCACGTCCTTTCGTCTACTAATCGCACGGTTTTGCGGTGCGGTTGCAAAACACAGACACTAAACTTATTACAGTGAATAGAGACGTCAATGAACGAACGGACAGATCATAACTTCGCGAAAATAAAAAAATTAAAATTTTCACTTGAGGGAAGATTTGAAGCAAGGACCCCTCGTTCAGCAGCTGCTCACTCTAACCACGGGACCACGGCGCTCCTGTGCTAATATGGTCCTCAATTTTGCCTATCTTGCCCATGGACTACTCAGTTTGTACAATTTGCATATTTTTTTCATAGTTCCACACAACTTCTTCCTGTTTTCTCGATTGATCTGTGTTCAGTTTTTCAAGGCCTATCCACTGTGCCAACTTATAACTAAATCTGACGGGGGTGCGATGGGGAGGTTCCCTTGTGAGCACTATGGGACTTAACATCTATGGCCATCAGTCCCCTAGAACTTAGAACTACTTAAACCTAACTAACCTAAGGACATCACACAACACCCAGTCATCACGAGGCAGAGAAAATCCCTGACCCCGCCGGGAATCGAACCCGGGAACCCGGGCGTGGGAAGCGAGAACGCTACCGCACGACCACGAGATGCGGACTCCTGTGACTTCTGTTGGGCACTTACGCATTACACAAGGTTGTATTGATACTTTTGACCTGATAGTGTATTTACACGCACTGCATTACGTTTACTAACGTTTCAATTCAGCTGCAATTCTTTGCACCAGGTGCTGATTATCTGTAAGCCTCTTTGCATTTCGGAACAATTTTCAAAGGATGTCACCTCCCTGTAAACATTTGTGTCGTTGGTGAATATGTATATATGTCACGCACAGTGTAGGCCCTACTAGGCTACCTTGAGGTACACCGGACGTTTCCTTTACTCCATACGAATCTCTCTCTCTTAGCGTTTGTCCCGTCGGACCGGGTCCGCTGTTTTCATAATTTGAAACTTTTTTTTTAAGATTTTAAGATACGTGTCTGAAGTCCTCGCATACTGTGAAAACCGCACGCCACAGTACCACAGCACGCTGACGCTGCTAGAGGAACGAGAACTAAACGGCTTAGCCCATTGATAAAGTAGGTTGCCGAGCGGTAATTTGTTTTCGGTAGAAGCGGAAGTGTCGGGCCAGCCCAAGTGACTTTACAGGAGCCATAACTGCCGCCGCTGCCGCCGCCGCCGCCGTCTTAGCTGACAGCTGAAACATTTCCGCTACAGCTGAAAACCAATCGCCGCACGATAATCCAGTTTATGTTTTGAACCCTCTAGCGACGTGCTTCGGTACTGTGTTGCGAAGATTTCAGTGTGTACCAGATGCATCGTTGGTTTTAAAGTCTGTTGACATTACAATGATACGACAGTTCCAAGCGTGTTGCTGCCACGATCTCTCACATACATGACGTTATCGCACTGGTGACGGATGGTGGTAACCATGGAATTTACATGGGCGTCAATAGCTTGTAACGTACAGGATATATACTACTAAGTGACTATCCTGAAATCCGGAACCTCTCGCACGTTGCGTATCTAACAGCTTCCAGGAGTAACAAAAATTTAATTTTAATTTTTTCGCATAGTCACTAAACGAATTTAAAAATTTAAAATGCTATCCTTTATTCTCATTAATAGATAGATAACCTCATGTTAAGAGCTTGGCGCAATAAGACCATAATTACAGTTAGAATTTTCTCTGCCTCGTGATGACTGGGTGTTGTGTGCTGTTCTTAGGTTAGTTAGGTTTAAGTAGTTCTAAGTTCTAGGGGACTGATGACCATAGATGTTAAGTCCCATAGTGCTCAGAGCCATTGGAACAGTTAGAAACTGTGTGTTTGTCTTGAGGCAGGGTAACCGACGACTCGCAAATACCTGGACTCTATTCATCAACTAATTGATAAAGGACACTGAGCTACTACAACAAACGTTACATATGAATTCAAACCTTTATGAAACTTTTTCTCACTAACAACCACTCTACCACCCCCACAAAATAATGAAACGAATAAAGTTTATCGCTTGCAACATTTTCGCTGCTCATGCAGCAAAGCTTCAGCATCACACATGACGTTTTAATTTATTACTTCTTTACTGCTAACTCTATTCGCAACACACTTTGCAGACAGTATCTACATATATCTCTTAATGTACGTGTAAAAGTATATCATCGTACGACCCATACTTCAGGAGACATGTCGTCATAAACACTGAGATTCCTGAAAAACTAACTTTTGCTTAGAATGGAGCGCAAATTACCCAAAATCCAGTCTTTGATACTGAGAGACCTTAGAGCTTTCAACAAACTTTAAATCATAATTTTAAACATTTCCCGAAAGTTTTTCTCGCTTACATGCTTAAAGTGAAATATCTAACGCATTTGTAAAGTAATCAGACGTCTGAAGCCGTTTTATGCATGGGAATTTGGTTCTTTGCGGAATTTAGGGCGTACTGGTTGTTGCTAAAACTGTGAATCCCAGATGTACTTGAAATATTCGCTAGTATTATCGGTTTGTGTAAATACGACAAGTCGTATTTGAATTTCATACAATTTATTGCACCATTAACTAGTTTTCGAGACACTTCAGGCATAACATCAGATGGAGGTGCCACAGGAACATTATTTTCTGTACCATGTGCAGTTAAACGTTAGGATTGTCGCGCTGGCGGATATAACGGAAATTTAGCCATTAGTTATCAAAACGCTTACGAAACGAAAAGATCGTTAGGTCCTATGATTCTTACATAGCACTGCCTCGTGGTATCCTTTACGAATTAATCCCAATAATATACATATTAGCCAGGTTAAACACACACACACACACACACACACACACAATTTAGGTATACTTGGTTTCACAGTAAATAAACACTGAGTGGAAGTACAAACAGTATGAAAATGCTTGATTTCACACTTTGCCACATCATGATCCTTGACAAGAGAGGTATTACATTATAGAATAAAATATTTACAAGCATAGATAACGGATGTAAGTGAATATTGCAAGGTGCAATTGTCTCAATACGTTGACAATATACATGTGCTATCGATTACAGATAAAAATATTGCAGTATTTACTACACACAGTAATTAAAGAGTGAATGAGTTACTAAAATATGTGAGAGACGTATCCTGTCAGCCCGAAAATTATTTCGAGACTGTATCAACCAAAAAAAAAAAAAACAGATAAACTGTGGTGTTTCCGCCAGACACCATACTTGCTAGGTGGTAGCTTTAAATCGGCCGCGGTCCATTAGTACATGTCGGACCCGCGTGTCGCCACTGTGTGATCGCAGACCTAGCGCCACCACAAGGCAGGTCTCGAGATACGGACTAGCACTCGCCCCAGTTGTACGGACGACTTTGCTAGCGACTACATGGACGAAGCATTGCTCATTAGCCGAGCCAATAGTTAGAATAGCCCTCAGCTAAGTCAATGGCTACGACCTAGCAAGGCGCCATTAGTAACATTGCATGTATCTATGGAGTCTCACTTACATCGTCAATAGCGGTGTACCAAGGATGGATTAAAGTTAAGTATTCCAGAAGCTACGTACTTTTCTTTATAGCATTCATTACGTATCCTGTTACAGACCTATCTCTTGCCTGCGTGAACTAAACGCGTGCCTTTCGGCTACTTCCGTGGCGTGGCTGTCTTGCTACGCCACAACATAAACATGAAGAAGGTGAAGGCTTCCAGAAAAGATGGTGGTTTTTATGCTTAATGCATAGCAAGCTTATAGTCTCCCATCACTTGGGTGCAACGCACAGGATTTTCATGCAACAGTGTAAAACTGACAGAAAAGTCCATCTTTAGGGTGTAGTTCAACTCGCACGTTACATTGGTTTGGATAAGTGTTGACTCTACCTGTGAATTTCAGCATTTTGTCATTTTGTGGTAGGTATAGATAAGGAAGGAATTGTCCGCTTTTTGCCTTTCGATCAAGGCGCGGCAAGCGCCCACGCATCCTTGTTTTTGTTCAGGAGTCAAGTTGTTCGGGACAAACTTTGCACCCACTTTTACCGAGCGGGATAGCGCATTGGTTTACACACTGGACTCGCATTACGGAGGAGGACGGTTCAAACCCGCGTCCGGCCATCTCGATTTAGGTTTTCCAGTATTTCCCTAAATAGCTCAAGTCAAATGCCGGGATGGTTCCTTCGAATGGGCACGGCCGCTTTCCTTCTCCATCCCTCCCTACTCCAAGCTTGTGCTCCGTCTCTAATGACCTCGTCGTCGACAGGACGTTAAACTCTAATCTCCTCCTTCTCCCCCTATGCACACTTTTCTCTTCATCAAAAAACTCTGGAGAATATCTTGATCACTTGATTCAGAAATGTTGCTCCATTGCGATTTGTGACACAACACTGTTGACACGCTATGGTCGCACGTCCACTGCTTAACACTGCCGCTCACAACTGCCTGGTCGAAAGGACGTCGTGATTTTTACAGTTGTTAGTTAAAGCTGCTACCGTAGTTACTGCACTAATCTCGCTTATCGCTTGGAATGAAATCTGTCTCGGTACTTTTTGATGGACGCTATAGATGAACATGATAAGCTGTACGTGTGTATATGAATTGAGCTTATGTTTATGTAACGATGACAGTACAAAATAATAAATAATGGAACAGTTACAGGTAAACTAAAATGGTGAAACAGTTGTTTTATGAATAAAAGAATGGAAGTTTTACAAACATACATGGCAGACAAAAATTAACATGGAAAGCTGTAGGTGTGTAAATGGGTTGAATTTCTGGTTGTATGTTTGTAGAACAACAAATTAAGCAGGAGGATGACTACTGTCATTTCCGAGGTGTTTTGGTGCCAGGACATACTGAAAATTGTGGAAGATTTCTGTGCCGATTCAAACGAAGTTTTTTTAGATTGTGAATGTAAATCTCTGACCGTTCACAGAGACTCACCTATGACCCTTTGTCTCAAATTAAAAAAACCACTTGTTGCAAAGTAAATCTTCCTCTACCATACAACATCAGGAAAATTTGTAATTTCAACCTGAAAACTCCTGGAAACCTCAGGAAATCTTTTGCTGAATCAAAATCTCTATCCAATTTTGCAAAGCAATAGCTTCTTGGACATGAGTGATAAATGTTACGATAATGGGGCTGCGGACCCGCAGAGCGTTGCGGTTGAATGGGCCGGGTTGAATGGGCCGCTGCCAGCTTCCCAGGCAGGTGGCTGTGTGGCCGGCGCGTCCGCATTGTTTAGGCTCGCGCGTCGCGATCCGACGAATGGTTGGGCAAGCGTAGCCGGGCTAGTGGGCGTGGTTTTAAAGTCTGTTGACATTACAATGATACGACAGTTCCAAGCGTGTTGCTGCCACGATCTCTCACATACATGACGTTATCGCACTGGTGACGGATGGTGGTAACCATGGAATTTACATGGGCGTCAATAGCTTGTAACGTACAGGATATATACTACTAAGTGACTATCCTGAAATCCGGAACCTCTCGCACGTTGCGTATCTAACAGCTTCCAGGAGTAACAAAAATTTAATTTTAATTTTTTCGCATAGTCACTAAACGAATTTAAAAATTTAAAATGCTATCCTTTATTCTCATTAATAGATAGATAACCTCATGTTAAGAGCTTGGCGCAATAAGACCATAATTACAGTTAGAATTTTCTCTGCCTCGTGATGACTGGGTGTTGTGTGCTGTTCTTAGGTTAGTTAGGTTTAAGTAGTTCTAAGTTCTAGGGGACTGATGACCATAGATGTTAAGTCCCATAGTGCTCAGAGCCATTGGAACAGTTAGAAACTGTGTGTTTGTCTTGAGGCAGGGTAACTGACGACTCGCAAATACCTGGACTCTATTCATCAACTAATTGATAAAGGACACTGAGCTACTACAACAAACGTTACATATGAATTCAAACCTTTATGAAACTTTTTCTCACTAACAACCACTCTACCACCCCCACAAAATAATGAAACGAATAAAGTTTATCGCTTGCAACATTTTCGCTGCTCATGCAGCAAAGCTTCAGCATCACACATGACGTTTTAATTTATTACTTCTTTACTGCTAACTCTATTCGCAACACACTTTGCAGACAGTATCTACATATATCTCTTAATGTACGTGTAAAAGTATATCATCGTACGACCCATACTTCAGGAGACATGTCGTCATAAACACTGAGATTCCTGAAAAACTAACTTTTGCTTAGAATGGAGCGCAAATTACCCAAAATCCAGTCTTTGATACTGAGAGACCTTAGAGCTTTCAACAAACTTTAAATCATAATTTTAAACATTTCCCGAAAGTTTTTCTCGCTTACATGCTTAAAGTGAAATATCTAACGCATTTGTAAAGTAATCAGACGTCTGAAGCCGTTTTATGCATGGGAATTTGGTTCTTTGCGGAATTTAGGGCGTACTGGTTGTTGCTAAAACTGTGAATCCCAGATGTACTTGAAATATTCGCTAGTATTATCGGTTTGTGTAAATACGACAAGTCGTATTTGAATTTCATACAATTTATTGCACCATTAACTAGTTTTCGAGACACTTCAGGCATAACATCAGATGGAGGTGCCACAGGAACATTATTTTCTGTACCATGTGCAGTTAAACGTTAGGATTGTCGCGCTGGCGGATATAACGGAAATTTAGCCATTAGTTATCAAAACGCTTACGAAACGAAAAGATCGTTAGGTCCTATGATTCTTACATAGCACTGCCTCGTGGTATCCTTTACGAATTAATCCCAATAATATACATATTAGCCAGGTTAAACACACACACACACACACACACACACACAATTTAGGTATACTTGGTTTCACAGTAAATAAACACTGAGTGGAAGTACAAACAGTATGAAAATGCTTGATTTCACACTTTGCCACATCATGATCCTTGACAAGAGAGGTATTACATTATAGAATAAAATATTTACAAGCATAGATAACGGATGTAAGTGAATATTGCAAGGTGCAATTGTCTCAATACGTTGACAATATACATGTGCTATCGATTACAGATAAAAATATTGCAGTATTTACTACACACAGTAATTAAAGAGTGAATGAGTTACTAAAATATGTGAGAGACGTATCCTGTCAGCCCGAAAATTATTTCGAGACTGTATCAACCAAAAAAAAAAAACAGATAAACTGTGGTGTTTCCGCCAGACACCATACTTGCTAGGTGGTAGCTTTAAATCGGCCGCGGTCCATTAGTACATGTCGGACCCGCGTGTCGCCACTGTGTGATCGCAGACCTAGCGCCACCACAAGGCAGGTCTCGAGATACGGACTAGCACTCGCCCCAGTTGTACGGACGACTTTGCTAGCGACTACATGGACGAAGCATTGCTCATTAGCCGAGCCAATAGTTAGAATAGCCCTCAGCTAAGTCAATGGCTACGACCTAGCAAGGCGCCATTAGTAACATTGCATGTATCTATGGAGTCTCACTTACATCGTCAATAGCGGTGTACCAAGGATGGATTAAAGTTAAGTATTCCAGAAGCTACGTACTTTTCTTTATAGCATTCATTACGTATCCTGTTACAGACCTATCTCTTGCCTGCGTGAACTAAACGCGTGCCTTTCGGCTACTTCCGTGGCGTGGCTGTCTTGCTACGCCACAACATAAACATGAAGAAGGTGAAGGCTTCCAGAAAAGATGGTGGTTTTTATGCTTAATGCATAGCAAGCTTATAGTCTCCCATCACTTGGGTGCAACGCACAGGATTTTCATGCAACAGTGTAAAACTGACAGAAAAGTCCATCTTTAGGGTGTAGTTCAACTCGCACGTTACATTGGTTTGGATAAGTGTTGACTCTACCTGTGAATTTCAGCATTTTGTCATTTTGTGGTAGGTATAGATAAGGAAGGAATTGTCCGCTTTTTGCCTTTCGATCAAGGCGCGGCAAGCGCCCACGCATCCTTGTTTTTGTTCAGGAGTCAAGTTGTTCGGGACAAACTTTGCACCCACTTTTACCGAGCGGGATAGCGCATTGGTTTACACACTGGACTCGCATTACGGAGGAGGACGGTTCAAACCCGCGTCCGGCCATCTCGATTTAGGTTTTCCAGTATTTCCCTAAATAGCTCAAGTCAAATGCCGGGATGGTTCCTTCGAATGGGCACGGCCGCTTTCCTTCTCCATCCCTCCCTACTCCAAGCTTGTGCTCCGTCTCTAATGACCTCGTCGTCGACAGGACGTTAAACTCTAATCTCCTCCTTCTCCCCCTATGCACACTTTTCTCTTCATCAAAAAACTCTGGAGAATATCTTGATCACTTGATTCAGAAATGTTGCTCCATTGCGATTTGTGACACAACACTGTTGACACGCTATGGTCGCACGTCCACTGCTTAACACTGCCGCTCACAACTGCCTGGTCGAAAGGACGTCGTGATTTTTACAGTTGTTAGTTAAAGCTGCTACCGTAGTTACTGCACTAATCTCGCTTATCGCTTGGAATGAAATCTGTCTCGGTACTTTTTGATGGACGCTATAGATGAACATGATAAGCTGTACGTGTGTATATGAATTGAGCTTATGTTTATGTAACCATGACAGTACAAAATAATAAATAATGGAACAGTTACAGGTAAACTAAAATGGTGAAACAGTTGTTTTATGAATAAAAGAATGGAAGTTTTACAAACATACATGGCAGACAAAAATTAACATGGAAAGCTGTAGGTGTGTAAATGGGTTGAATTTCTGGTTGTATGTTTGTAGAACAACAAATTAAGCAGGAGGATGACTACTGTCATTTCCGAGGTGTTTTGGTGCCAGGACATACTGAAAATTGTGGAAGATTTCTGTGCCGATTCAAACGAAGTTTTTTTAGATTGTGAATGTAAATCTCTGACCGTTCACAGAGACTCACCTATGACCCTTTGTCTCAAATTAAAAAAACCACTTGTTGCAAAGTAAATCTTCCTCTACCATACAACATCAGGAAAATTTGTAATTTCAACCTGAAAACTCCTGGAAACCTCAGGAAATCTTTTGCTGAATCAAAATCTCTATCCAATTTTGCAAAGCAATAGCTTCTTGGACATGAGTGATAAATGTTACGATAATGGGGCTGCGGACCCGCAGAGCGTTGCGGTTGAATGGGCCGGGTTGAATGGGCCGCTGCCAGCTTCCCAGGCAGGTGGCTGTGTGGCCGGCGCGTCCGCATTGTTTAGGCTCGCGCGTCGCGATCCGACGAATGGTTGGGCAAGCGTAGCCGGGCCAGTGGGCGTGACGCAAGGCCCCCCTTGTCGCAACGGAACTCGGCACGGACAAGGTAATGCGCGCGTGTCTCGATTCTTTATCACACCGCGCAATGCCAACACTGCCACGGCACCTCGCCCGTACCGCGACAACTAATCGGTACCGCAGTTGCAACATTATGGTGGAAATGCCTTCTTGCCTTGACCCAGCGGAGTGCCCACTGATCGTGTCTTACGTATTGTTGGCTGGCTGACCCTGAGGGGTAAATGGGTTCCCTCGCCTAATTCCGAGTGGCGATTTGTCTGGAAAAAAGAGGAATTCTCGGGGGAATCGGATTTACCTGAAAAATCATGGCTCTCTGACAATTCTGAAAGACTCTGGGAAATTCTTAAGAGATTCCTGGAAGAGCTGGACTGTTCGTTGACGGAAAGAGATGTAATCAGTCGTTTTGTTACAAATCACTCAGAGATTCTGCTTCGGAAGAATCGGATATGGAGCTACGTAAGGAAAGGTGAAAACTTCACTGAATTGTTGTAATGTTTGTTGCTATCTCCGGTGCGTCGCCGACATCTGGATTCTTCGTTATTGTCCGTGGGTTCCTGGACTCCAGGTCCGTTGCTCCGCATTGTCATGATAGCGAGTCTGATAGAACATAACGTGCGCGTGAGAATTCGTCGCGAAGCTGTGAATTCGTTACTCACACAGAAGAAAATTTGACTTTTTAACTCTAAAAAAATAAAGGTACGGATCAATATTTGAACACGCATCGGTTCTTTATCAATTTCAATGAGAAACAGTACTTCACCTCAGTGTAACGCTTCAAGTTACCAATTGCCACAGTATGAAGAGCGTCCGGTTTGAAACACAATGAAACACGATGTGTCGTTAATATCGAAATATACTGATACCACCTTCTATTGACAAAAGCTTGAAGCACTTTCCTGATGATTTCTTGCACACCTGAAGTCGCACAATAACACGGCTTGGCACGGAATGAGGACGACGAATGCGACCATGGAATATTCATTTTAACTTTATATGGAATAACTCTGATACAAAGTATTATGACTGAACCTTATTTCTTGAACAGTAAAACAATCATCAGTTTCGTATATATGTTTCTTTCAATCCTAGCTGAACTTAGAATAGGTACAATCACTAATAACTACACAACAATTCAAATAATTTAATTTGCGGCAGTGAGAACTAATGAAGATAGATTTCCTCCTACATACAACAAAAATTCGGTCAGGATAATTTGGAATTACTAATTGGAACGATCTGAAAATCTGACGGAATTGTCGTGCAGCAAACACTCCATCCTGTAATTGAAAATGTTTTCTTTTCTTCGCGGATAATGTTGCCTTTTGTTAATGTTGTTTAAATTTCCTAATGTTTTTTGTATGTATTTCTTCATTTCACAGCATGTTTGGGCTACTGTCATCTTCGTATTCTGTAATTAAGAACGAAAAATGGGAACACTATTTATACATTGCATCACCAATTTAGCACAAGTACTCTCAGCACCAAGAATAATTTGTAAATAACAGCAGCATGTGAAGACAAAATACAATTGAGATAAGAAAATAATTATAAGTGTAATGCTATAAGTATACACTACTCCGTAGGTTGAGTTGAGTTGTTTCGGGGAAGAGACCAAACAGCGAGGTCATCGGTCTCATCGGGTTTGGGAAGGATTGGAAAGGAAGACGGCCGTGCCCTTTCACAGGAACCATCCCGGCATTTGCCTGGAGCGATTTAGGGAAATCACGGAAAACCTAAATTAGGATTGCCGGACGCGGGATTGAACCGTCGTCCTCCCGAATGCGAGTCCAGGGTGCTAACCACTGCGCCACCTCGCTCGGTACTCAGTAGGGAACAGAGCACTAGTCACTAAGTGAAGTTCAAAATTATAAAAGTGAATGTGTTCAATGCTAAGGCACGATACTAAATATTAAGTGTAAATGAGCATCACAACGTAGAATAAAAGTAGAAGAAGTTAAAAATAATTTTTGAGACATAATTGTGATTAATCCTCTTCTTTTGATGGGAAGTGCGCTGAACATATATATGGAAAGAGGCATCTTCATATTGCATCTCTCTTGCTCTGTCTGATTCTCTCGTTGCAAATGTATATTTACTTTACGCACAGTACAATAACAGTAACTGAAATATATTTAATGAGTAATTTACTTAACTACAGAAACCTGTTTGTTCAAATTTTACAGAGAGAATTTATTGCTAAATACGATCTGCAGCCGGCCGGAGTGGCCGAGCGGTTCTAGGCGCTACAGTCTGGAGCCGCGCGACCGCTACGGTCCCAGATTCGAATCCTGCCTAGGGCATGGATGTGTGTGATGTCCTTAGGATAGTTAGGTTTAAGTAGTTCTAAGTTCTAGGGGGCTGATGACCACAGCAGCTAAGTCCCATAGTGCTCAGAGCCGTTTGAACCATTACGATCTGCATTAGCACTCTGCAAGTTACAAAAATAAATAAATAGACTAAAAAATTGAAAACTTTCCTGTAGTTGTTAATATGAATGGCGGGATAGATCCTTCATAAAGGACACGGCTGATTTCCTTCTCAAGAAATGTTCAAATGTGTGTGAAATCCTATGGGACTTAACTGCTGAGGTCATCAGTCCCCAATCTTACACGCTACTTAACCTAAATTATCCTAAGGACGAACACACACACCCATGCCCGAGGGAGGACTCGAAGCTCCGCCGGGACCAGCCACACATCCATGACTGTAGCGCCCTAGACAGCTCGGCTAATCCCACGCGGCATTTCCTTCCCCACAATTGGCCAACGTAAGCTCTGCTCCATGGCAAGATATTCTTCCTGACATGAGGCAAAGGATGACTAGGCGACCCGTCAGCATTGTACAGACCTCTGCGCCTGATCTCAGATTGTAGTTCTAGTTAAGAAGAAGCGATATGAAATGGGGGAAATGTGTAAAATCTTGTTAATCGAATATATAGATTTGTTGGAGTCTGTACCAAGCAGACACTGTAAGAATTCAGAGTTGCGCCGCTAGGGTTGTAAGAAGTCGGTAAAGCACGGAATGAAAGTGCAGAGGGAAAACTTAAATCTGGATGGTAGAATGTTTCCGACTGTCAATCCAATGTGCTAACCACAGCACCTCCACAATCGGTTCCGTGCTCTTGAGTTGCCGCGAGTGCGTCGTATGGCGGGTGTAAACACGCTTAATTTGCAGCGCGTCGTCCCGGGGAGGTCGCAAGTGTCACAAGTCGTGGAAGAATGGTGGGTCACGGTCGGCGACGACTTATAGCTGACCGTCAACTTCCATGGCCGCGAACACAGTGACGGCGGACGGCCTTTGCATTTGCTGGGATACTCCAAGAGCCTTCTTTTGCTATTTGTTTCGTGGTGTGAATAGACACCGGACCAAATATCAAAATCATGTTATTCATCCCCAGTACGGAAAGAGGAAAAGGTAATAAATCCTACCACCGTACAAACTGGTATTGTATTTGAACTGATGTACAAAATGGTTCAAATGGCTCTGAGCGCTATGGGACTTAACTGCTGTGGTCATCAGTCCCCTAGAACTTAGAACTACTTAAACCTAACTAACCTAAGGACATCACACACATCCATGCCCGAGGCAGGATTCGAACCTGCGACCGTAGCGGTCACGCGGTTCCAGACTGTAGCGCCTAGAACCGCACGGCCACTCCGGCCGGCACTGATGTACAATAAGAGTTATCATACAGTATTTACAGATAGCGTATATAAACATTTATGGAGTTTTTTATGTAAAGCTAATAGTCAGAGGCGAAAGTATTGCATTTCAGAATCAAAACTCTAAAACCAAAATATGTTTCATTTAATTATTAGACACCATGGTAACTTACCAAGTGAGTTTGCAAATGACCATTTCGATTCCTGTTCACACATTACAGTAACTCTGAAAAGTTACCAGTGATTAATCAGCTTTAAAACGAAATGGTAACATTCAGAGGAAGAAAAACGATTAGGAACTGAATGTTTAATTAACGCACTAAATCATATGAGATTGACTATAATTGCGATCGCGAAATTAAATAACTGTGGCAAGACCCGTTGTGGAGGCAATACCAACAGACATCATTAGATCGTAGGACGACCTGAAGTTCGAGAATTACAATCCATTACATATTAATAAAGCTATATCACGTCATAGAGATAGTACTACAGAAGTCTGTCTCTACAGCGATCGAAAGCTCGAGCAAAGCCTGAGAATTGTCGACGTCCTGACGTCAACTGCTCGAACAGTTCGAGTCGAGCGCAGCGACCACTTGGAGCACTCCAACTTGGTTAATCATCCCTCGTCTCATTTTCGTATTGAGTGGTTTCGTTTCTTAATGAACAAAAGCTGGTTGTAACGCATTGTGTTCATAGTTACGACTACATGTGTGCACTGCGCTCTTTCAATTTCACCCTAAATATACTCCTGGAAATTGAAATAAGAACACCGTGAATTCATTGTCCCAGGAAGGGGAAACTTTATTGACACATTCCTGGGGTCAGATACATCACATTATCACACTGACAGAACCACAGGCACATAGACACAGGCAACAGAGCATGCACAATGTCGGCACTAGTACAGTGTATATCCACCTTTCGCAGCAATGCAGGCTGCTATTCTCCCATGGAGACGATCGTAGAGATGCTGGATGTAGTCCTGTGGAACGGCTTGCCATGCCATTTCCACCTGGCGCCTCAGTTGGACCAGCGTTCGTGCTGGACGTGCAGACCGCGTGAGACGACGCTTCATCCAGTCCCAAACATGCTCAATGGGGGACAGATCCGGAGATCTTGCTGGCCACGGTAGTTGACTTACACCTTCTAGAGCACGTTGGGTGGCACGGGATACATGCGAACGTGCATTGTCCTGTTGGAACAGCAAGTTCCCTTGCCGGTCTAGGAATGGTAGAACGATGGGTTCGATGACGGTTTGGATGTACCGTGCACTATTCAGTGTCCCCTCGACGATCACCAGTGGTGTACGGCCAGTGTAGGAGATCGCTCCCCACACCATGATGCCGGGTGTTGGCCCTGTGTGCCTCGGTCGTATGCAGTCCTGATTGTGGCGCTCACCTGCACGGCGCCAAACACGCATACGACCATCATTGGCACCAAGGCAGAAGCGACTCTCATCGCTGAAGACGACACGTCTCCATTCGTCCCTCCATTCACGCCTGTCCCGACACCACTGGAGGCGGGCTGCACGATGTTGGGGCGTGAGCGGAAGACTTCCTAACGGTGTGCGGGACCGTAGCCCAGCTTCATGGAGACGGTTGGGAATGGTCCTCGCCGATACCCCAGGAGCAACAGTGTCCCTAATTTGCTGGGAAGTGGCGGTGCGGTCCCCTACGGCACTGCGTAGGATCCTACGGTCTTGGCGTGCATCCGTGCGTCGCTGCGGTCCGGTCCCAGGTCGACGGGCACGTGCACCTTCCGCCGACCACTGGCGACAACATCGATGTACTGTGGAGACCTCACGCCCCACGTGTTGAGCAATTCGGCGGTACGTCCACCCGGCCTCCCGCATGTCCACTATACGCAATCGCTCAAAGTCCGTCAACTGCACATACGGTTCACGTCCACGCTGTCGCGGCATGCTACCAGTGTTAAAGACTGCGATGGAGCTCCGTATGCCACGGCAAACTGGCTGACACTGACGGCGGCGGTGCACAAATGCTGCGCAGCTAGCGCCATTCGACGGCCAACACCGCGGTTCCTGGTGTGTCCGCTGTGCCGTGCGTGTGATCATTGCTTGTACAGCCCTCTCGCAGTGTCCGGAGCAAGTATGGTGGGTCTGACACACCGGTGTCAATGTGTTCTGTTTTCCATTTCCAGGAGTGTATATTGCTCGTATACTGTTCGATTTTTGCTCGCATCTGTATTACTGGGTGGGGTAGATGAAATTTTGTTTAGAATGCATGGTATGCAGGGTGTGTCACAATTCGTGTTACACAGTTCTAGAGGTAGTAGAGGGGACTTAGTAGGTCAAGTTTTACACAGAAACCCATGTCCAGAAACATTATAGGCGCCGGCGTCTCTAAGTGTATGTATGTACGAGGTCATTCCATAATGATGTTACATATTGTCAAGTATGATGTAAGTGGATGGTTCAAATGGCTCTGAGCACTATGCGACTTAACTTCTGAGGTCATCAGTCGCCTAGAACTTAGAACTAATTAAACCTAACTAACCTAAGGACATCATACACATCCATGCCCGAGGCAAGATTCGAACCTGCGACCGTAGCGGTAGCTCGGCTCCAGACTGTAGCGCCTAGAACCGCACGGCCACTCCGGCCGGCTGATATAAGTGGATAAATGTATCAACCTAAAGTCAGGGTCGCTCGTTCGGAAACGAACGAGTCGATAGTTACAAGTGAAAACCATTCTGATACCTCTGACAATGCAATACATGTACCGGTACTGCTCTTGCTTAAATGTGTAGGGCAGGCAACTTTCAGAGGTGGTAGCATGAACCAAAACAAGAAAAATGTTTAGTAAACATAGGCTCTAAAATGCACACCTAAGGAGCTATAAGCACTTATTCATCTTCGCTACTGTGAAACACATCTCCCACACCGAGCGAGGTTGCGCAGTGGTTAGCACAATGGACTCTCCTTCGTGAGGACGATTGTACAAACCCGCGTCCGGCAATCTTGATATACGTTTTCGTGATTTCCATAAGTCGCTTCAGGCAAATGCTGGGATGGTTCCTTTGAAAGGGCACTGCCGATTTCCTTCCCTATCCTTCCCTAATACGAGCTTGTGCTCCGTCTTTAATGACTTCATAGTCGACTTGACGTGAAACACTAATCTCCGCTTCCTCTCCTCCACATCTACACCACTGAGCAAGTGCTCATAGCTCCTAAGATATACATTTTAGAGCCTACATTTACCAGACTTTTTTCTTGTTTTGGTGCATGCTACCATCTCTGAAAGTTGCCTACTCCACAACTTAGCAACAACAGTACCGGCACATGTATTCCACTGTCAAAGGTGTCAGAACGGTTTTCGCTTGTAACTTTAGTCTCGTTCGTTTCCGGTACAGGGACCCTTATCTCATGTTGATATATTTATCCTTCTCCTTCATCCTTGAAAACTTGTGACGTCATCACGGAATCACCCTGTATACACAGACATTTACAGGCGCTGGTACCTATATCTTTGACGCTGTGTTGCGTCGTTGAATGACGTTTCCGGACATGAGTTCCTATGTAAAACTTGATCTACTAAGTATCCTCTACAGCCTCTAGAAGTGTGTAACAAGAATTGTGAAACACCCTGTACAATATGTTTAAGTATCGATCGGTATTCATTATTATTAAGGTTAAATAGAGCAAGACAAAGCAGAACAGTTTCAATTTATCCTGTGATTTGATTTTATTCGACTCCTCCTTACATAGTTAGCAACAGCTGTTCATGAAATATTTCAATGTTCCCTCACATCATTAATTAAATTTCTCTTAATTATCCTTAGCACATCAAGAAATTAAATATTTTTCTGCAAAAGTAGACCCAACGATTGTCATTTTGTTGCCCCATTTGTCCATTTCACGCTCTTTGTTCGGCTATTAAAAAATCGGACAAAAATTTTCCTCAAATCACTAATTAAGGGTTTCTTACTTACCCAGATTACTTTTAAACAATTAAATCTTTCTTTGCAGAAGTATATATCATGTTGATCAATTTGATACCCCATTTGTCGATCTCTTACTCTTCGTTTGGCTATGAAGATTCGGATATAAACTTATGGTGTACTGTCCAGGTTTTGCCTTCGCTCCGCTCAAACATTTCACAAAACAAAAAAACAGAAAATTAAGTATGCCCAATTCTCCACTGAAGGGATAAGTATGAGTTCGAAGTAGCACTAATAGCTACAGGTTAGTAAAGAGTACGGATACTACCCGTACAAAAGATTGCAATGAAGTGAAGGGGAACGGAGGCTGCTCGCTTGACGTGAATAGACGCGGGCAGGGCTGGTTACGTCAACAAGGTGTGAATTGGCTGAGCGTGCTATTTGTCAGGCACGTGGCCAGGCACACGTCTTCTAACGGAAAACTATAAAACTTTGTAAAATACGCACTTCCTTGACAAAGTTACCCTTTTCGTAGAGATGGATTAGTGTGTATTTCATTTCGACAAACCGTCTAATAATGTTGACAGAAAGAATTTATCGGGAATAGTGTGCAAAAGAGGCAACCCGGAAACACTTGACCCAAATGATTCAGCCTTTTTACGAATACTAGAATCGATATAAATACTGGAAAGCGGTTATCGTTAGACAGACATAAAGTTAGATATTCATATAGTATTTCTCCGTCGCTGTTTGCCATCTGCATAGGTGTCGCGATAAAAACCTGTAAAGACGACTGTGCTCCTTTGGAAACCAAACTAGGAAGCCAACAGTATGTAAACATCTTACTCTGCGCAGACGATCAAGTAATGATTAAAGGAAGTGAAGACCAACTGAGTAGGGCATCATGAAAATGACATCTCTTAATATGTGCATTTAATTTAAAGATTTAAACAGCTAACTGGCTTTCTTCGGAAAGGAATCAGTAAAATAAAAAATCTGTGTCGATGACAAACATTGAACCAAGTGCCTCATGTCTAGTTCTTCGGCTCCGACAAACCGATGAAGAGGATAAAATAAAGCAAGCTTGCATCAAAGAACATGTGGGATAATCACAAGAACACTTAAAAGATAAATGAGGAGATAATTGCAAATGAAATTTTACAAAGTACTGGCAGTTTTCACCTTCATATTCATCATGCCCTTCGTGTTATTGTGAACTTAAGATTTGATCCTTCCGTAGTTTCTTGGCCTACCCACTCTGCGGAACGCTGTAGGCTTCTAGGAGGGCGTGCTGAAAAGCAATACCTCCGAATTTTGTATGTGAAGTCTCTTAAGACTTTTTAAATAAAACAAACGTTATTAACATTCTACACTTTTATTCATCATGTCTACATATTTATTTCCAACATAGTCACCCTGACAGTGAACATGTTTCTACCAACGAGAGACAACTTTGTTGCTGCCGTCACAGTAGAACGTTTGACATAGTAAACGGAGCCACAAACTCACCTCTGCTTGCACCGCTTCATCACTATCAAAGTGAAATCCTCGAAGGTGTTCTTTAAGTTCTGAAAAGAGATGAAAATCGGGACTGTATGGAGGATGATTGATGACAGTAAACACGACGCGTGGGGTTGTTGCAAACGTTGCAGAGCTCGTGTGTGGTCTGGCAATGTTATGCTGAAGGGAACGGTGCTCCATGTGTGAACGAACTTTTCAAATTCGGAATTCGATTACAGCACGCTATTTGTCACGCACTGGCGTAATTACGCTACACACCGCCATGTTACACGCTACAATTCGGAGCTCTCTAGCGACAGAGAGCTGCACAAAATGTAGAATGTTAAAAACGATTGTTTTATTTAAAAAAGCTATAAGAGTTTTCAAGTAAAATATTAGGAGGCATTACTCTCCAGCACGCTCTCGTACGTGTAGACCGATTTTGGCAAACATTCATCGGTTACACATTCCACATGACAGTTTCAGTTTTAACAATATTCTAAGATTTTTTTATTGAAGCTAAAAATGTTGAATGTCCGTCGTATGTCCCCATTTCTTTTTCCGTCCCTGTCTGTCATAGACACAACTGATCGAAGAAATCGTACGTCAAAGGTTTGGACTCTACTTTTGCCCTTTTTAGTGAACACTCACGCTTCAGTCCCGTATAAACCAGCATTACTACCTTCCCTACTATGGTTCTTAGCGCCCAACTTATTTACCATGTTGCTGTTATGATACATCAACTCGCGTCCAACCTCTGGTGATACAATGAAAGATGAATCTCCATGCTCTCCTGGACGACGTCTTTGTCCTCAGTTCTATTCGGGTCATCACGACGCTTTCTTTCATCTCCTCTATCCACGTTATCACAGGTTTTCTTCTTAGTCTTTCACCTTCAGTTCTTCCGAGCATTATAGACTTTTCTAATGAATCATCAGCTTTCATGCTGTGCCCGAAGTAGCTTAATTTGAGCTGCAAAATCTTAGCCTCCCAAGATTTGTTTTTTCTTGCGCACTATTCTGTTAAGTTTTTCAGTTTCCCTTCCAATACAGAGTTCTTCAAATAGTGAGAATGTACGAGGATAGAAAATTGATTTATATGTATAACTGGTTTGATATTAACAACCCAACTGCAGCGGACTTGAGATAGACCACAAAATGCAATGGAGTCTGCTTTATGCAGCGAAATTTCAAAATTGTCCTGCCCCATTACTTTATTCCCACGTCAGACCACCGAAGTTAAACGCTGTATGGCTTGCCTAGCAGTTGGATGGGTCACAGTCTGGGTCTGCCGAGGGCTGTTGGCAAGCGGAGTGCACTTAGCCCATGTGAGGCCAATTTCAGAGCTACTTGATTGAGAATTAGCGATATCGGTCACTAAAACTTACAACGGCCGGGCTCATCACATGCCCCTCCGTATCCGCATCCGGTGACACCTACGTGTGAGGATGACACGGCGGCCGGTCGGTGGCATTGGGCCTTTATTTAGTTCTAACAGTCTCGGAGTGGTATGTGCTAAGAATCTTAAACTGCGCAGGGATTTCAGAAAGAAAGCTACACACGTCCCTCGCTAAGACAACTGCGCATTGTCAGAAGAGACTACGTTTTCCGGGTTTGCTGCAGACACAGTTCTGTTGCTGTACGGATAACAGGTGCACTGCAGCGTGCAAGTGAAATGGCGCGACAGCTGGAAAGTACACCAAAGGACAGCACCATGCTTGTCGGCAAAACTTGTAAATTCACCGTTGAATTCTGGCTATATATGGATGATGCTGGGTGATGCTGATCCGGAAAATTATGTCTTGCACAGTGCGATTCCTATCATTTCGGCAGGTTGAAAGAACGTCTGGGGGGAAAGAGATTTTCCAGCGACAAGGACGTCCACAAAGTGATTTTTGAGTGGCTGCATGATCTAGTTGCGAATTCCTATCGTTAAGAATTGAACTATTGGTAGAAATTTCCGACCGTTGTTTGCAGAGATTTGGTGACTATATTGAAAAATAGTGTGATATAACTGTTGCACTTTACAGTGTAGCGCAGTACTCAATAAAATTTACTTGGCCCGACAAAATTACGTATTGTGTAAGGTGACGGTGACTGACTTATTATCAAGTATTGATTATCTTTTGACATAGTCACTTTTTAATGACACAATCTTAACCAGTTTCGGCCACAACGATCATCTTCAACTGCTAAGATCAAACTGACGATGCGTGAACATTTACCGCTCTTAGCATCTGAAGATGGCTATTGGGGCTGAAACCGGTTAAGATTGTGACATAAAAAAAAAGTTATTGTCTCAAAAAATAAAGAAAATAGTATAATGAAGCGAAACTTACTTTTTGAAATTCCCCCATATTGCCTGATCCCAGATTTTTTTTTTTTTATCCCGGTGAAACCTGCCAGCAGTAGCAGCCGAAACAGTCACACCTACAGAAGAATTTTACTGAAATGGACTGCGGTCGCGAAAACTCGCGCTCATATGTTACCTGATCGTTGGCAAACAAGAGCGTCAAGACAAAGCTATCGGTTTTTATGTATCGTCAAAGCCTGACTATACAATCACACAATACACGCTTTTACGGCCGGGATTTACATCCCTGATATTTCTGTTTCATGGAACTGAAACATAAACCGCCAAGGATTTAACTGTAGAAGTTTTCTTTTCCATTCTGCAATAGCGTCGTCTGTCTATTAAAGTAAATTAAATATGCGACAGCCGGCCGCGGTGGTCTCGCGGTTCTAGGCGCGCAGTCCGGAACCGTGCGACTGCTACGGTCGCAGGTTCGAATCCTGCCTCGGGCATGGATATGTGTGATGTCCTTAGGTTAGTTAGGTTTAGGTAGTTCTAAGATCTAGGGGACTGATAACCACAGCAGTTGAGTCCCATAGTGCTCAGAACCATTTTTTGAAATATGCGACAGAGTGAAGCCTTGTCGTATGCCCATGTTACTGTATCCTGAAATGAACCTCGTCTTAGCACATATCTTTGTTAATGTACAGAAACTCCACTACGTGTACTATCTAGTTAACTACTACTTCACAACTTTTGTAATGACGCTGGCGCAGAGAAGAGCTTTAACCATTAACGTGTTGGGATATGGGCAATGAGTATTTGAAGTTGCTCTCGTCAGTAGAGGGAAACTGGTAGTTAGTGAATAATACACGAACTGTGACTGTTTGTCTGTACATTAATTTTTAATCGTCGATTTGGCAAATATTTGCTAAACGTACCTCTGGTTTCCTCAAAGTTTTTCAGTAGTTCGGAGAGTTGCTTCAATATTCTCCTTCCGTCCTATAGCTTGCTCTGTAAAAAGCGTCGACGTGGCCTATAAATTCAATGTAGGTTCTTTCTCTTTTCTCTGTTATCTGCTTCATGGAGAAAACTTTATCAGCACAGGACCTACCCTGTTCTTGTCGCAAGGCAGTCTCGATGATTGGCCGAAAGGAGAAGCGAGTATCAAACCATAAAATTTGTAACCAGAGTTCAAACGGCTGATCCCTATGCAGTTATTTTGATCATTCCGGACTGTTTTCTGGAGTATGGGAGCTGCAACAGCTTGCTCCCACTGGTTTTTCCAAACATTTTTGATGACTTTACACAATTTTTTCCAAAACAATGTTCATCAAATCGAGACCTCTGCTCGTCTTGACGAATGTGCGAGTTGCCATCAAAGGAAAACGTCTTGGATTTTTGTCTCGCAAAGTTCTCTTCCTTCATGACAATGCTCGCCCGCGTACCAGTAGAATGACACAGGCGGAGCTCGGAAGATTCAACTGGAAAGTGTTCCAGCATCCTCCATATTGACCAGATCTTGCCGCAACTGATTTTCGCATGTTACGCCAACTCAAAGGTCATCTTGGAGTTAAGCACTTCAACAGCGATGATGAAGTCACATCAAGAGTGAACAAGTGCTTACAAGCACAGGATCCGACCTAGTACAATACTGGTTTGGAGAAACTTGTGTCACGTTACCAAAAAATGCTTGGAAAAACATGGGGACTATGTAGAAAAATAACAGAAGCATTGTGCAATGTCAATTAAATTATTTCAACGTGGTAAATTTTGTTGGCTCAAATGGCTCTGAGCACTATGGGACTTAACTGCTGAGGTCATCAGTCCCCTAGAACTTAGAACCACTTAATCCTAACTAACCTAAGGACACCACACACATCCATGCCCGAGACAGGATTCGAACCTGCGACTGTAGCGGTAGCGCGGTTCCAGACTGTAGTGCCTAGATCCGCTCGTCCACCACGGCCGGCGGTAAATTTTGTGATGATGTTTGGTTTCTGGGGCTCTCAACTGCGCGGTTATCAGGGCTGTACTAATTCCCAGTCTTTGCACTGTCCAGTCTCGCCACTTTCCCGAATGATGATAAAGTGATGAGGACAACACAAACACCCAGTCCCCAGGTGGAGAAAATCCCCGTCCCGGCCGGGCATGGAACTCGGGACCCCGTGATCCAGAGGTGATAAATTGTATGTTATTTTTGTTATAAATAGGGAACCTTTCTTATTGGACACCCCTCTTAGATTCATATCGAAGATCCATATTAAGGTTATCTCTCTTAGGAGCTTTACTGTTTCGACCTTCAGGTTGTAATTCTTCATAATCAATATAATCGATATTACCAGTTCTGCCCACCAAGATGTCTAATCGATCCCTCATCAGTATCGCCCGTTCTGGACACCAGAGTGTGCAGTGGTACAGCCAATCGCTGTGGCGCGAAAGTGAGGTTTCTTGTTTCTACTAGACTCATTGCGGAGTAGCAGACTCTTCATTACACAGAAAATATGGATGCGCGGTGATCGCTTTATAGCCGTCCGGTGTGGCCGAGCGGTTCTCGGCCGAACATCGCTGCTGCTATGGTCGCAGGTTCGAATCCTGCCTCAGACATGGATGTGTGTGATGTCCTTAGGTTAGGCAGGTTTAAGTAGTTCTAAGTCTAGGGGACTGATGACCTAAGATGTTAAGGCCCATAGTCTCAGAACCATTTGAGGCATTTGATCTCTTGATAGTTAACAATTTCGGTCCGCATCAGGTCGTTGTAAATTGTAGAACACACCAAGAGAAAAATCAATATAGACCAAGGTCAAGCAAATCTGTCAGTAATCCATAGAACAGTAATTCAGAACATAATTCATGTGAAACCCCGTAAATAGTCAGGTGACAAAAGGACGGTGTAAGCGACTTCGGCGCAGCGCGCTTCGAAGTCTCTTGCAACGGCCCGACGGTTGGGTTTCATTTCCAGTTTGACGTCAGCGACCAGGCCCACGTGACTGCCCGCTGGCGCTTATCGGCCACAGGAGGAGTCGTTGGTTGTGAACATAGTAGAGTATGGACCTCGCTGTCGGATGACAGATATATAGCAGTGACCTTTTCATCCTGGTTGAGGGGCTTATTTTGTATGCTGAAATCTGTTTCCCATGTCACACTGCGTTCAATGTTTGACACATGAACGACCTTATTATACATAGAAAAAAGTTGGGCTGCGAAATAGAAAGGTGTTAGATAGACGGAAAAATCAGAAATTAAGCCCTTAGAATGTGTACAACGTTGCAGCAGATAAGATTTAAGTACGAAATCTATAATAGAGGAAGTTGCACAATATAGAAAAGAATGGAAGGAACGTACTCTGCGTATGTCAGACACAGGACGGCAAAGCAGATATTACACTGAAAAAAAAAATCTGCAATGTCACATTTATAAGGTCTGTGGCTAATTTTTGTAATTATCAACAGTGCAATTCACAACGGAGCCTCTCGGATACCTCGTATACTACTGCACGAAACCACCAGTTCTCACCACTAAGAACAGCGACCTGAAAGATGCCATCGAAACGCACAGCCCTCAACGTCATAGTACAGTGTTCGGATCAAGTATAAGATGATGACACTGGAACAAGTTTATCTTAGCCTTAATTTGGAAACGTGAGAAGAAAAAAGATTGACGCGTTATTTCTTTTCGGTCGTAACTGTAGACGAATTCCAACATGAATGAACTGCAAAATAATTTTGCACAATTGTAGGAATAAAGATATGCTTTGTATTAAAAGAAAAGAAATTATTGCAGCCAAATAATATAGGTTGTAGATGTTGAAAGAACACGTGTCGCGATTTCAGATTTGATAGTAAATTTGAGCTATGGCTTTTCCAGGTATTTGCGTTTGTGTTACATTTAACTCTAAGATGCTGCTATTTATGTAAATGAATATGCAGGTATAACCTTAAAATAGGATCAAATTAAATTATTAACTATACATAAGAAAGTAACGAAGGAGAATCAAAAACTGTGTAAAAAGAAGCGCTGTCTTGCTTTTTTCAGGCGTAAGTCTTTTTCTTCTGTTATGGCTCGACTTCTAGAAATTCTCTTGCGCAGTCTAGCTGCAACTAAACTCCATCTTATGAAGTTCCCAGTTTTACGTCAGACGTTTTGGCTTCACAAAAGCGTTTTCGTATTAGAAGAGGGTCGACAATTGTACACATTATGATAGCTTATCTTGATTTGCCTTTCAAAGAAAAGCTATCTTTTTACTTAAATAAAAAAGGACACACAGAGAAATGAATAAGCGTCCGTGGAAGAATAATTTATACACTCACTTGGAAAGCAATATTAGGTCCTAAACATATAGATAGTGTTGTGTGTTCGTTATCTAGAAGAATACAGGCCATTACAGAAGCACAGGACTCCTTATGAAACGTTAGAAACTGTGGAAATCCTGATAATGCAGACTGTGTGACTATTTTTTCTATTTTTTCCAAACAATGCTTTTCTCCCCTTCATTATTTAGTTTTGTATAGAAATCATTTCTTTGAATTTCAAGGTTATTTCCACATGTCTTCTTAAAGAAATGATAAAAAAGTTTGGGTTAAATCTGACACAAATAGCAATAAGTGGAAAAGCCTGTGTATTTTTACCAACAGACGATAAATAGAGGAGTAATATTCATTAAACTAGGTAATAATAGATCACAATATTACTAAAATATAAGTTTACCATTTCCAATTATAGGTCCAAGGATCCGATGTTCATTTTCTTTTACTGCTCATCCTTGTTACATCATTCTGAAATTGCAACATTGGCCGTAGGGCGCGACAACTGTGAGACTAAGAAACTAATGCGACCATGACCGAAGTAGGGAAATACACAGGAATGCGTAACAGTTAAGTCGAAAACAGCAATGCAACGGTAGCGTTGTGTGACTGAGTCACGGACGGGCAGGAAGTACGCTTTCGTTTGTGGTCACGTCGTTATGGCAACACGCGTTATTTACTGTCGTACACACACACACACACACACACACACACACACACACACACATATATACATACTGTCCTTACCACAATGCAAGCAGTGCGCGGAGTAGCGGGAAGTGTTGTACCTTGAGAATAGTGTACCTATGAAAACATGATGTTTCTTGGTCAATGTTGCAGTCTAGTGATCGATTTTAAAATCACATCAAGTTATACGCACTACAGACCGCCGTAAGCAGTCCTTTCCATTTTCTAGTTTCTGTTGTGAGACATGAGATTGTGTTTTGTGCAGCACTTGTAAATATTCTTAGTTCTATACATTTAGGCCCTTTATGATATATTAAAGGTGTTTGGGAAGTACTGTTAATACTTTACTTACAGAATTTTATGGCAAGTAAAATTCCATATATTTTTAAAACTAGTTGTGCAACGTATGGACAGTTAACCCATTCTTCGCCGGTCGTGCATCGTGAATCATCTTGCACCCTAAAACGGAAGGTCTCTTACCAAGGATCATATGAATTCGCAAATTCACTCAGTTTCTTTACTCTTTTAACAACTTTACCTGTGTTTGGAATGAAAATTTGTGTTGATTTCCAATAACTTTTGCTTAAAAACCTATTTCACTTGTAACTGGGTTTTGTTAATACTTCAACTTAATTTGACGCCTTTTACTGATCGTTGATGTGTAGTAGGGTAATAATGCAACAGGTAGGCTATTAAATGCGATATTGGAAAGATTTTCTTGACTGCAGCGCTTTTAAATTTCAATAGAATATTTGTTCCAAGGTATAAGACCACGTTGAACCCTGGAACATTTTTTTCACATAAAAAAGCTTAATTTTCCGCAGCAATTGTTGTAATTGCAGAAAAACACAGCAGCGATTGCCATCGTTTAAAAACGGGACGAGCGCGAGCAGGTTTCGCGCTCTTAAGAGTTCCGTACAAACTTAGTTATGTATACGGGGTGTTCGGAAATTCCCGTTACAAACTTCCAGGACTTGTAGAGGGGAGTGAGTACATAATATTTTGAATAGGAACCCATGTCTGGAAACGTAAACACACAACCTTACAGAGTTTCAAAGCTATAGGCGCCGGCGCCTGTAAATGTATGCATATACAGGCCAACTACGTGGTGGTGTCATACACTTTCAAGGATGATGGAGAAGGACAAAGGTATCACTCTGAGGTAAGGGCTCCTGGCTCGAAAGCAAATGAGTCGAAAATCGTTCTGATACATCTCACAGTTGAATACATGTGCTAGTACTGTTGTTGCTGAGGTTTTCGGGTAGGCATCTTTCAGAGATGGTAGCATGCACCAAAACAAGGAAGAAATCTTCAGTAGACAAGAAAAAAATTCCAAAATGCATACCTGAGGAGCTGTGAGCATTTTCTCATCTTCGCTATTGTGAAACACATCTCTGTTGAACAAGTGCTCACAGCTAATGAGGTGTGCATTTTAGAGCCCATGTTTGTCCACATTTTTTCTTATTTTGGTCCATACTACCACCTCTGAAACTTGCCTACCGTAGTATCTTAGAAACAAACCGGTAAATGTTTTCCTCTATGAGAGGTATCAGGAACGTTTTTCGCTGGTAGCTTTCGACTCGCTCGTTTCCGATACAGGAACCCGTGGCTCAAATTGGCACATTTAACCTTCTCCATCAACCTTGGAAGTTTGTAACATCATCACGTAATCAGCCTGTATATACATACATTTACAGGCGCCGGCTCCTATAACTTTTACGCTCCGTAGCGTCGTCCAGACAAGTGTTTCAAAATATTATGTACTCACTCCCCTTTACAAGTCCTAGAAGTTTGTTATGGGAATTTCGGAACACTCTGCATAGACAGTTCGTACATAGGTATTGACAAGTGAGTTTGCAAAAAAATGGTTCAAATGGCTTTAGGTACTATGGGACTTACATCTGAGGTCACAGTCCCCTAGACTTAGAAATGGCTCTGAGCTCTATGGGACTTAACTTCTGAGGTCATCAGTCCCCTAGAACTTAGAACTACTTAAACCTAACTAACCTAAGGACATCACACACATCCATGCCCGAGGCAGGATTCGAACCTGCGACCGTAGTGGCAGCGCGGTTCCGGACTGAAGCGCCTAGAACAGCTCGGTCACGGCGGCCGGCTTTGAGTTTGCAAGTATCAAAATATATGACATAAGTGGCCGTATCTTTTCAGTGCATTGAGTAGAAAGTTTAATTTTTTACACCACCATGGGACCGTGGACATTCGTATTTGATGTAAATTTCAACTTGATACCTCTACCCGTTCCTGAGAGAAAGAGTTCTTAACAGGCAGTCAGCACGCCGGCCGCGGTGGTCTCGCGGTTCTCGGCGCTACAGCCTGGAGCCGCGCAACCGCTACGGTCGCAGGTTCGAATCCTGCCTCGGGCATGGATGTGTGTGATGTCTTTAGGTTAGTTAGGTTTAAGTAGTTCTAAGTTCTAGGGGACTGATGACCACAGCTGTTAAGTCCCATAGTGCTCAGAGCCATTTGAACCATATGAACCAGGCAGTCAGCAAAGTTATCCTATAAGGGTTCCATTTTTTCCGACTGAGATACGGAAACCTAAAAATGGAATAAGAAATTGTATTGAACTTATATTACTACCATGAAATATTTTTCCAAAGTACAACACTCTCCTCCACCATTCCTCTCTTATCTGATTTCAGGTATTTTTTAGTGTTAAATGTGTGTGGTTATCGAAGTTTTTTAATGATAGGTGCGTTAATACATATATGGTAATCGGAAAATTCAGGGACTGGCAAATACTTAGGGAACGGTGTCGGTAACCTTTAGAACATGTACTTTAATATGTCGAATAAAGATCACATTATATATAAGTTAATAATACCTACTGAGACTGTAATACACTGAGGTGACATAAGTCATCAGATACCTCCTAATATCGCATCGGACCTCTTTTTGCCCGGCGAAATGCAGCAACTCCGCGTGGAATGGACTCAACAAGTCATTGGAAGTCACCTACTAGTCGAACATAACCATTTCCCGTCACTTATCGGTTCAGTTGGACCTAAAGACCTAGTCCATTCCATGTAAACACAGCCCACACCATTAGGTAGCCACCACCAGCTTGCTCACTGCCTTGTTGACAATTTGGGTCCATGGCTGCAGCGCAGCACTCGAACCCAGCCATCACCTCTTACCAACAGAAATCTGGACTCATCTGACCAGCCACGGTTTTCCGGTCGTCTAGGGTCCAACCGTTATGGCCAAGAGTCCAGGAGAGGCGCTGCAGGCGATGTCGTGCTGTTAGCAAAGGCACTCGCGTAGGTCGTCTGCTGCCATAGCCCATTAACGCCAGATTTCGCCGCACTGTCCTAACGAATACGTTCGTCGTATGTCCCACACTGATTTCTGGTGTTATTTCACGCAGTGTTGTTTGTCCGTTAGCACTGAAAACTACGCAAACGCCGTTGCTCTCGGTCGTTAAGTGAAGGCCGTCGGCCACAGCACTGTCCATGTTCAGAGGTAATGCCTGAAATTTGGTATTCTCGGCACATTCTTGACATTGTGTATCTCAGAATATTGAATTCCATAACGATTTCCGAAGTGGAATGTCCCATGCGTCTAGCTCCAACTACCATTCCGCGTTCAGAGCCTGTTAAATCTCGTCGTGCGGCCTTAATCACATCGGAAGCCTTTTTATATGAATCACCTAAGTGCAAATGACAGCTCCGCGCCGGCCGGAGTGGCCGTGCGGTTCTAGGCGCTACAGTCTGGAACCGCGCGACCGCTTCGGTCGCAGGTTCGAATCCTGCCTCGGGCATGGATGTGTGTGATGTCCTTAGGTTAGTTAGGTTTAAGTAGTTCTAAGTTCTACGGGACTGATGACCACAGCAGTTAAGTCCCATAGTGCTCAGAACCATTTGAACCATTTGACAGCTCCACCAATGCGCCGGCCTTTTATACCGTGTGTACGCGGTACCACCGCCATCTCTATGCATCCATATCGCCGTCCCATGACTATCATTTACATTACATGTATTACACCAGACGTATCATATTTATTTACATTACACTAACTTGAACAAGGAAAAGGGAACATTTATGTTATACTGCATAATCAGAGAAAAAAATAACGGTTAAAGGCAAGTAGGTTTTCAGCCAAACACTGCATACCGTTTCTCAAATGACAAAAAAAAGCACTCCATCTTCAGGCCACAAGTGGCCCGACCGCCGTGTCATCCTTACTGAGGATGCAGATAGAAGGGACATGTGGTCAGCCCACCGCCCTCCCATTCGTTAAGATGGTTTTCTTTGACCGGAGCTGCTACTATTCGGTCGAGTAGCAGCTCAATTGGCATCACGAGGCTGAGTGCACCCCATAAAATGGTAATACTACATGGCGGCCCGGATGGTCCCCCATCCAAGTGCTGGCCACGCACAACAACACTTAACTTCGGTGATCTGACGGGAACCGGTGTATGCACTGCGGCAAGGCCGTTGCCCTTCTTACATCCCAGCATTGTCGTAACTGGTGAGTTGTCGTCCAACAGATTTTGCCCGCCGATCTGTCAACCCATCATTGCAGTCAAAAAGTAGCCTCTCTCTGCCTACACTGGAATATGGAAACCAAATAATCTTTAGTGCCACATCTGCAAACTGTTGGCTATCAATTCCTGTAGCCTGCAGACATTTGACTCTGTCAACATTTCCTTTATGTGGTAAGAAGCTAATATTATGTTCCTATTAAAATGACCACCATGTTGTCACGATTCTGGACATATACAGTCTAGAATCAAAACACGTACCTCATGTTGTTAGAGTTGCATTGTACTAACCATACGGCATGCAGTCATACTCCACATCATTCAATTTTTATGATAGCTGTGCACTTACCGCAAACCCTACAATGATCAATTTTTTGTTTTGACTAAGTACAGTAAACACAGTATTTTTTATCCATCTTTCACAAACTATTTCGCTTGTCTTTTAAAGAAAATGAGGGATTTTTTTTTTCTAAACACATGTAAAAAGAGTTACAAATTTTTAAGTACGATTTGTATTATATAAAACCATGCCTTTTTTAGAAATAAATGTTTTTCGGCACATGATGGACCTGAAGACGCACCGCTCGTGTAAGACGTTAACACTTTGTTGTATTGATTGATGTAGGCATTGTGAATGCTTTTTATATGAGCTTTTGCGATGCACATATCACAACTGGAGATGTTTTCCCGCATACTATTCACAATTTCAAGAAATCCTTGATCTCTTAAAAGTCTGTATTTGTAGCACTCGGCCGGCCGCTGTGGCCGAGCGGTTCTAGGCGCTTCAGTCCGGAACCGCGCTGCTGCTACGGTCGCAGGTTCGAATCCTGCCTCGGGCATGGATGTGTGTGATGTCCTTAGGGTAGTTAGGTTTAAGTAGTTCTAAGTCTAGGGGACTGATGACCCCAGATGATAAGTCCCATAGCGCTTGGAGTCATTTTTGTGGCACTCGTTTTCATGTTTCCACAAACAAGATAGCTCCTCATACAATTGAAGAAACTGTACAGTTGGCTGAAGACCATTTTTAGACATTTTTTGGGACAGAAAAACACACACCGAAAATTACAAACACGAAAACCTCAATACAGTGTTGGTGTTTCGAAATTCAGGCAGCAGTCGAATGACGCTATTTGGTGGTGGAGAAGGAAAGTGGCGGTCACAAAACACAGCTGAGTTGAACTTCTTGTGGCGTGACAAAAGTGGTGTCACTTGAGTGATGCCACTGAAAACTGGCTGTTCGCACATGCAACTGCTGTACCACTGCGTTATTTCACTGCCTGTGGCGTCGCTTTAGTTGCGTGTGTGAACTCGGCTTGATGCCACAGTAGTTTTGCTAGACCATTCAAATATTGGTTTTCTGATCTTCAGTTGTTTCATAAAAATAGTGTCTGAAGCCAGCTGTTCTAGTTTCTGATGTATTTAGCCCGTGGCTATTTCTAATGAATTAAATTTGCCATGTAGACCAACTTCATGCTCAGTCTAATATTTCTATTTCTCTTAACTCCACAAAAATTCAGACCATCCAGATTAGCCAGAAATGTTTAAAAGTAAGACGTATCATAACAACCGAAGCACGTTTCAAAAAAGGTTGAGCGTTTTCATGGGAGTGAAAATCTATTGTTGAAGAGGAAATCCGGCAGCTAGAACGGATTTTCCAGAATATATATTGGAGTGTTTACATGACCAACCAAATCGGTACTGGGAAATCGGTTTAACAAACCTGGCTTTAGACAACATCCTGTCAACGTAGTGCGTGACTAGCACAATGCCATTGCGCACGATACTATTTAACCGCTAAGGCTGACAGCGAACGGACACAAAACTTCTCCGGTCTCATTCTGAAAATGAACTGTCACTTTAAATTATGTTATATGCCACAATAAGCACTGACGAAAGAACAAATTTCAACATTAAATAGCTTTCACTTGTCGCAAGCGTCCTCAGACTGCCAACTTGTACGCGGAAATGTACGCGGAATGTCCAGGTACGCGGAAAAATGATATTTTCCTCAAAATTTCGCCAAAAACCACCGATTTCGCGTAATGTCGCTAAAAATCATAGATTTCAAGTTATTTCGTTAAAATCTGCCACAGTTTCGCGTATCAACAAAGTGTCCCTGTACCCAGCTACCGAGAGCACTCACCTGATCTCCCACGAGACCTCTGGCAGTAATCGAAGGAACCACGACAAATGTTGACCACATGAACGTTATTGAGGACTATCTTACTCCCTTCATGTTTGATATCTTCCCTGATGGTGGTAGCATCTTCCAGCGGGATACGGTCCGTGTCATAACGCCAGCCTTGTACCAGAGATTTGAGGAGCACGATAATGAACTCATCTTGATGTGTTAGTCACCAAATTCGCCTGATCTGAACCCGATAGAACATTCGTGGGGCGCCGGCCGGGGTGGCCGAGCGGTTCTAGGTGCTACAGGCTGGAACCGCGCGACCGCTACGGTCGCAGGTTCGAATCCTGCCTCGGGCATGGATGTGTGTGATGTCGTTAGGTTAGCTAGGTTTAAGTAGTTCTAAGTTCTGATGACATCAGAAATTAAGTCCCATAGTGCTCAGAGCCATTTGAACGATTCGTGGGACGGTCCCTGACGCCAAATCTGCGACCACAAACCACTGCCAATTGTGTGATCTGTGCGTAGAGGTCTGGCTACCTCTGGAAAGCTACAAGGGATAGCTGCTGTATTGCATTCGAAAGGTGGAGCAAGACGCCATAATGCAGGTTGTCAATGTTCTGCTACATCAGTGTATCAAGAGTGTCCAGGAGATTCTATACACTTAAATCAAAATAACGACAAAAACTATTTTAAGCATCTCTCCTTAAGAACGATGTGACGTTGTCTACAAGTGGCAGTCGCGAAGCCTCTGGAGCCGTATTGGTGGGTGTTGTGTGGCTCAGCGCGCTGTCGCGTGTTTGCCTGGGTGCCGGCCCCGCATACAAGCGGCGCCATTACGTCTGGCGCGGCGAAAGCCAGCGATTTCCCTCGCTGGAGGACACCCTTGCAGGCCTACCGCAAGGCCACACACAGCCCAGCCAAAACGCGGCCTTCCCAGATAATCTAGTCATCTTCTCCAACGAGCCGATTATAACAATCCGCTTCTCCATCGCAGTGCAATGTCGCTGATACACGCCCGTTCCGCACTCTTTGCTGAACTGACTGGTCTGATGCAGCCCCCCTATTTCCTGTTAGGTGCCAACCTATTCATCTCACGAGGGGGCCCTCCATAGGTTGCACACTGACACAGACTAAACATTACAAGGCGAAAGAAGGGTGAAGGTAAAGCTTAGGTGGCAACACTTAATAGTTTCCGAGAAAATGACGGTTAAACTTTCGACTCCAATTTATCAGTCTGTTAGGAAATGCCACAGTAAATGGGTCGGTATCATAGTGGTTAAAACGTAAGTTCGCATTTTTACGCCCCGTGTTCAAATTCAGTCTTATGTTATATTTTCCTTTATCTGCTGTTGTTGTGGATGCATGTGACATCAATATTTTTTGTGACATCTTAAAATACAACGGAATTATCGACAAAAGAAATAAGTTTTTCAAATCCTATTAAAATAGATATTATCATCATAAAATATAAATCATTTTGTAATATTAACAGTAATGGAAAATGAGAAACACATAAATTCTAATATTTCGATTTCGGTTACATTTTTACTTTTCTACTTCAAAAGAACCAGTGCGTTTTCCATAACGACATCTATCCTAAAACATTCAAAGTATAAAAATTGGGAGACGCACGAGCAGCGTGCAAAAGCACATACGCCGCAATCACCTATGCTGAAGTCTCTCTCTTTTTTTGTGTGTAAATATCATTAGGAAAAGCGACCTCGTTAATGTTGCGAAATATTTGCGATCTGGCGATAATTTCCCGGCAAACTACCATGCAGATCGAAGTATTTTCTCGAAAGCTGGATCAAGGCGTGTATTTTAATTGCATCGTATCTACTTGTGATTTTCCTCTGCTGTGCGATGAGAATAGGGTATTTCTGTAATCAGCAAATGTATTTCTTCACTTGTCGGTAAAAGTACACGTCGCAGTGTTGACAGAACTGCGTGCACTTTAGCGGAATTACTTTTAATGAACACGTCAGTATTTCATCGACAAATAACCCATCGTATAAGGAAACTGAAATACTAGAATTTTTATCTTTCATTTCCACTTACTGTTAATAATACGAATTTGTATAAGTTTTATGATGATAAAATCCATTCTAATAACTTTTGAAATATTTATTTCCTTTGTCATTTTATTTCACGATGTCACAAAAAAGACTGTCACATAGTTCCACAATAACAGTAGATTAAAAAAAACGTAAGTTTAGGTTTGAACAGGGGTCGCAAAAAGTCAAACCTGTGATCTTAACCGCTACACTATCAACGCACTTACTTCCACCCTCCGCTAGTAGGCTGGTATACTCTCGTCAAAATTTTAACCGTCATTCTTTCCGAAACTATTCAGTATTAGCACCTAAACCAAAATAGGTGTCCCGTTATTTTATCCCCTCTTTCGACCTGAAAGTTTCGTTTGTATCAGAGAGCGACTTATGGAGGGTTCCTCTTGTCAGAGTGGTTATTACACCCGTCGCTCTCAAATGAATCACAGTGATCATACAATGAGGGCTTTCACCACTGAATATCATAGCTGCAAGTTAGTTTTTCTAGTTGTATGGTCCATAAAACCTTTCCATTCGTAACATTTCGACCAAAGTTGTGCTTTACAGTTTTAGAGGTACTCCTGGTTCCGCTGATTCTTGTCGGCTGACTAGTCGGACGTCGGAGGGCGACATAAATCTGTGGCAAAGTGGGCGTGGTAAAAGTTTGACGTGATCGGTGGAGGTACTCCTTGTCAGAGATTAAAGCATGAATACGCGGCTGAAGGAACATAAATGTCTTTGCCGACTCTGGCAAAAGGAAAAAACAGCTGGGCGAGTAAGAGCATGCTCTTCAGTCAGAAAAACGTGAAGTGAGGTTTTCCGCAATCAGAATTTTATGTACACTGTATACAGGATGTTTCGCAATCCATGTTACACACTTCTAGAGGTTGTAGATGGGACTTCATAGATCCCGTTTTACATAGGAACCCTTGTCCAGAAACGTCATACAGCGACGCTACAAAGCGTCGAAGTTAAATGGATGTATACACAGGGTGATTTCGTGATGATGTTACAAACTTTATAGAATGATGGAGAAGAATAAATGCATGAATTTGAGGTAAGGATCCCTGTACCGGAAATGAACGAGTCGAAAGGTATAAGCGAAAACCGTTCTCATACCTATGACAATGGAATACATGTACTAGAACTGTTGTTGCTACGGTTTTCTGGCAGCAACTTTCCGAATTGGTGGTATGGACCAAAACAAGGAAAAAAATTTCCAGTAGACTTGGGATTTAAAATGCGTACTTGAAGAGCTATGAGCACTTGTTCATCTTCGCTAGTGTAAAACACATCTCCTCTATTGAACAAGTGCTCATAGCTTTTAAGGCATGCATTTTAGACGTCATGTTTGCTAGACATTTTTTCTTGTTTTACTCCATACTACCACCTCTGGAAGTTGTGTACCCTAAAAACGTAGCATCAATAGATCCAGTACATATATTCCACTGTCAGAAGTATCAGAACGGTTTTCGCTTATTACTTTCGACTCGTTCGTTTCTGACACAGGGACACTTACTTCAAATTGATGCATTTATCCTTCTCCATCATTCCACCAAGTTTGTAACATCATCACGCAATCACCCTGTATATACGATCATTGCCCGCATTTTTTCTTCCACAACTCTTTATTGAACAGAATTATACACACGAAAGAATGGTGGTTCGTCTACACACCCTGTTTTTCCACGTAATCTCCATTACGTTCTATGGCCTTCCTCCTGCGTGGAACAAGGGTGTGTATGCCCTGTCTGTACCAATCCTTGTCCTGGTGGCAGAGCCATTGCTTCACTATGTGAATCACCTCCTCATCGTCCTCAAAATGCCGACTCGTAATGCGTCTGTCCTCGCGAATGACAACATCAGTTCGCTGCAACATGTCAGGTGTGACAGCCGTGTATGGTCTCTCCGACAGCTGCAAATCGTGGAGCTCCGCCGAACCGCCTTCTGATGACCTTACCCTCCGTGCCCAGCAAATAACTGCACTTCTGTCGACAGCAGATGGTCCATAGACTTTGCACAAGCGTTTGTGAATATTCCCCACAGTTTCTTTCTCTGTAGTAAGAAACTGAATGACGGCACGTTGCTTGTAACGTACACCACCTACAGACGCCATTTTGAAACTGTCTTGCAGCTACGCTATCTGTCGGAAATGACGGGAACTTGGCGCGCTCTCTCAGGAGACTCCAAATAATATACGCGTAATGCTTTGCATTCGTAGCATTGTTTTCGGCTGAGAAAAAAATGCGGTGCATGACTTTCTGTGAAAACCTCGTACATACATTTATAGGCGCCGGCGCCATGACTTTGACGTGCTGTAGCGTCGCTGTATGACGTTTCCGGACAAGGATTCCTATCTAAAACTTGATGTAAGTCCCCTCTACAACCTCTAGATTGTGAAGCATCCTGTAGACAAGTCATCGAAATATGCAGACGTGAGGATAGTTTTAACAGAAAGAAAGAAACTACGAAACGTAGTGATGTATAGACAGTAGCCATACAGAATCGATAGATAAGTTTTACCAAAGACAGATGACAGCCGATAGCTACGTTTTATCTCTGACAAGGATTATCTCTGCCGATCACGTGTAAATTCTACCACGCCCCCTTTTCCACAGTATTTATGTCGCTCTTCGACTTCCGAATTGCCACTCGGCAAGACTCAGCTGACCCTGAAGCACTCTTGAAGATGTCCATCGCAACTCTGGACGAAAAGTTAGGAACGGAAAATTTTCATGGACCACGGCTGTACAATACGGACGACTCACTTGCAGCTGTATTATAATCCGTGTACGAGGAGTTGTGATATCGAACGATGAATGACTTAACGGAGATCTTGGTTCTAGGAGTCTGTATTCTGGCTGTTCAGGGAATGTTCCGCCTCGAAAATCAGTCGCCGTCGTTCTTCATTTCTTCATCCGGGGAAAGACGAAGAAGTCACTGAATGCCACATCAGGAGAATACTTTAAACGACTTTCTAGCAAGCTCTGCGATGGCGAGAAGTGTCTTTTAGTGGTGACGAAAACGGCAGGAATTGCTAACTGCCTGCATACAATTGGCGAAATCGCCAAAGTTACAATAAGCGGTTTGTGGCATGGGCCTACGAACAGTATTGGTCATCTTTTCCTGTGACGCAGAAGCAATCAGAAATAGGAAAACTTTCACACATTATGATATACTGCAGGCAAACAAGGGTATTGCGAGACGTGGACAGGGAATATGTATTTTAGTGTTGACCACTCGCCAGGAACATCAAAATTGATTTCAACAAGCGTATCTCACCATAAAGAGTGTTTCGCATACGATCCAAATACTTTGTCCGGCGTTGCGCGGAACCCAATACCAGGAACGCGGGCTGAGATTCCTCGGACCATGTCGGGTGGCGTACCGGTTTTAGCGGAAATGGACGAGTTACGAGAGGTCTTTATACAGTTGCTCGAGGTCCATAGTGCAAACTAGCTATTAGAGTCTGTGTATAATGGAGTGGTTCATACTTTATGCTATTGTTATATGAAGAATCGTGGCTCCATTAATCGGAGTACGTGAATTTGCAGAACAACTGACGTCGGATGTATGTGATTGCAGGGTTTCTCGGCGTATTCCAATGATGAAATCTTGTCGGGTGATCATTCGAGTGGTGGCGTCGTCTTGTCGCAACGTTTCGGCGAGTTTCATACCCGTTATCTTCAAGCGAAGTGTCTGCATTCTGTAAATAGGTGGAACACATCTAATAACATCTTCAAGCGAGTGTCAGAATGCTATAGACAGGTGAAACACAGCATCCCAACACTTCGGTTGAAGATGATGGGTACGAAATTCATCGAACCGTTGCGAGAAGACTACGTCGTCACTCGGCTGATCAGTCGAGAAGATTCAATGAATTGACGGTGGAGTTCTGCAAATCTTGATCAGCTACATCATGAGCCTCTGCGTGGCGTGAAACCAGGAACGTGGTGTGCGGCTAACGCAACACGAATTATTGGGCCAATCTTTTTACATAAAACCTGATAGGTATGTGAATAATATACTGCAATTTTTTTCAGACAACTAACAACTAACGAAACGACCTACGGTTATTTCATGCACGACACTACAACAGCACATATAACCAATGCTTCTATGGCAGTATTAAGAGGTGTTTTTGATGATAGGAACTATGTTCATAATACTTCACTTCACGAGTGCTTGCTTAGTTCGTTCGCAATTTTTGTCAACATTAGTGGCATACCTGAGCAAACAATGTCAGCTTCACTAATATAACTCTCTCGGGTTTCCTCACCTGTAAGTTCGCCGAAGGCGCGATATTTCGATTAGTATCGTTCCTATCATCTTCTCTACTACGCACTATTTCGACGAAAACTCTCGGTTGGAAGCCGGAGATCTCTGTATTAGTTGAACTAAAATGAGCTCAGTTCAATTTTGTTCATGCGGCGTCTGCATTGTTTACGACTCTTGATTTTTCAAGTTACACGTACTTGAGGGTTCAGCTTTTATAATATATTATCTACTTTCTCTGTTTGTGCTCCATCCCACGGCGTTGGTTTGCACAAGAAGGTATGAGTAAAGCGGAAGTGAAATAAATTTTCTGAAAAGCTTGTATATGTCCCGATCACAACAGAGTTTTGAAATAACACAGCAGAACTGACACAGTATTCTGCACTATATCTGAAACAGTTGATTATGTTTTTATCTAAGATTCTGGAACATTTGTAGTAATATTATCAAGTGGTTGCGGATCGGGTAAGTTTTTTTTCTGTGTGGGTTTCAGCGGCACTTCGTAGCCATCAGGTTGTAGTTAGGCAACAAAGACATGTATACACGTCATCATGACGTCCTTATGCTGAGTGTATAGCTATCATGTCACATTTACATAAATAACAACAAACCACTACACATGGTCACTGTGTTAATGGCAACTGATGATGTTGGAGGAAGAAAAACATATTCAACCGTCAAGACCTTTCAATATGCTCTTCCTACAAAACTGCACCTGTTACCATTAGTACTGTGAACATATCTAATGGTTTGATGCTATTTACTTAAAAGGTGACCACATCGCTAAATATGTAGCATATGGACGTGATGACGACACATGTACATGTTAGATGTTTTTTGAAGTTTTGACATGCTGGAGGACAATTTTCGCAATACTTCAGTCGATTTATGGCCTCACGGCCAAACTGCAATAGTGGATTTTATGAATTATGTCTAAAAAAATCACAAAAAGTTAATCAGTCGTTCAGAGGCCGATGCTTACCATGATCTGTGGGCACAGTGTACTTGGTATTGCTAGGACGCGGCAAAAAAGTCAACTTTCAGTGGCAGCAGCTCCGGGTTGCTTCAGGTGGTAGCGTTGCGGCACGCACTTTCACGCATTGGATACGCATCGCTTACGCCCGTGCCAAAGCAGCGCGTTGGCTCACCACCGCTCTTTGCGTCACGATCAGGTAATCCGATCAAAATCGAACTCGCCGATTTTGGATGGCACAGCTGCCCGATTTTTTCCTTTTACCAAGTTCGTAACTGTATCTTCTCGTGTTGTGACGTCCCGCCAGCCGTTGGGGAGTGAGCGGAAATACCTCGTGTAAACTGCGAATCAGGTTACTTGCAGTACGATAATGGAACCATTACGTGAGCGGCATTGTGCTGATATAGGTGAAAATGTGTTATATTTCGCACCACGTTGCCCGTGTGATGCGACAGACTGAGTGAAGATGAGCAACGTATTTTCTCTCAGATTTGTTCACTCGATGTTCACTGTGAAAAAAAAAAATAAATTAAAAATGTATATGTCCAAAATCAGGACGATTTTTTTATCTTCTTAGGGCAACAGTTACTGGCAAATATCTCGACGTCAGTCTGCAAAGTTGCATCGTAATATACAGGAGTTGGACAAAAATATGAACATACTGCAAGAAATATGTGCTTTAACGTAAATGTAGATGCTAGTCAATCTGCAGACTGTGCTGTTGCATTTGACCAAGATCGGCACCTGTGCAATGTCCTCAATGCTTTCCAATTGTCAGGCTGGCCGTTGTGGACGAGCGGTTCTAGGCGCTTCAGTCCGGGACAGGGCGACTGCTACGGTCGCAGGTTCGAATCCTGCCTCGGCCCTGGATGTGTGTGATGTCCTTAGGTTAGTTCTAGGGGACTGATGGCCTAAGATGTTAAGTCCCATAGTGCTCAGAGCCATTTGAACCATTTGTTTGCAAGTGCAGTTGTGAGAGCATTATGTCGGAGCCAACTGAATTCGAACGAGGGCAGATAGCTGGTGCTGCTACGGTGGGTGCTTCCTTAACCAAGGGCGCAGAAGTGTTTGGTGTTCTAAGAGCCACAATATCGAGGATTTATACCGCACACAGGGGAAGCGAAAATACGTCATCCGCTAAGTCACAACGCGAGCGAAAGTGTGTGGTGAGTGATCGTGAAAGACTGTCATTGAAGAGGATTGTGACGAAAAATAAGAGGGCGACAACTGCAAAAGTCACTGCAGAACTGAATGTCGCAATCGTGAACCCTGTCAGTATCAAAACAACACGAAGGGAGCTACAGAAGCAGGGAATTGCAGGGCGAGCTCAAATTCCAAGCCGGCCGCTGTGACCGAGCGGTTCTAGGCGCTTCAGTCTGGAGCCGTGCTGCTGCAACGGTCGCAGGTTCGAATCCTGCCTCGGGCATGGATGTGTGTGATGTCCTTAGGTTAGTTAGGTTTAAGTAATTCTAAGTCTAGGGGACTGATGACGTCAGATGTTAAGTCTCATAGTGCTTAGAGCCATTTGGACCATTTCGAATTCCAAAACCACTCATCAGTGGTGCAACTGCCCGTGTAGTGGTGCGGAAACCATGAAAGCTCGACTATGGAACGATGGAAGTATGTCATTTGGTCGGATGAGTCTTGTTTGAGACTGTTGCCAACTCCTGGCCAAGTTCACGTCTCAAGAGTCAAACGTGGTGGGAGTTCGGTGGTGATTTCGGCAGATATATCGTGGTTTTCCACGCGGCCACATAGTTACACTGCAAGGTCACATTCCTGCCATGAATTATGACAGCATTTTGGCCGATCAGGTCCATCTCATGGTATTAGGTCTGTAACTTCGCTTCTGTCTTTTTGCAGTAGATGGCAGTAGCGCCAAGTTGTGGTGCAGGTGGTAGGGTGTCATACAATAAGCTTAGACATTTGTAAACATGACGCTATCAAAATATTATTCGATCTGTAATAGCATCGTAAAGTTATTCTCGAGTGAATATGTCAAGTTACGAGCCCAATTTTCGTCATTTGCGCAAATTCTTAATTTTCACATTGAACACGAGCAAATTTGCGGCTGAGGCTCATACAATGCTGGGTAAGACCTAGGGTGGTGCACCTATTAGTGAAAGAACGTGCAGAGAATGGTTTCAACGCTTCAAGAACGGTAATTTTGACGTCGAACACCGGCATGGCAGTGGAGGAGAGGTTTTCGAAGCTACTGAAACCGCCGGAAACTATCACAGGATATCGTTATCGAAAGAAATTGATGCGTTTGAGCAGAGCACTGAAAGACGAATGGCCACAACACAGCGACAGACATGAAAAGGTGATTTTATTGCATGACGATGCTCGGCCGCATATCGCAAAACCCGTAAAACATACTTAGAAACGTTGAAATGGGAAATCTTATCCCACTCGCCGTATGTTGCAGACACTGCTTTCACAGGCTGCCACCTGCTTGATGAATGGCAAACCACAGCCTGGCTGACCAGCACTCGCGATCATATGAAAAACCGAGCGAGGTGGCGCAGTCGTTAGCACACTGGACTCGCATTTGGGAGGACGACGATTCAAACCTGCGTCCGGCCATCCTAATTTAGGTTCTCCGTGATTTTCCTAAATCTCTTCATGCAAATGCCGGGATGGTTCCTTTGAAAGGGCACAGCTGATTTCCTTCCGCATCCTTCCCTAATCCGATGGGACCAATGACCACGCTGCTGGGTCTCCTCCCCCAAATCAACCAACTAGTCATATGAAAAAATGCAAAATTGTATCGATTCATGTATCTCCTCAACAGACGCTCAGTTCTTCCGTCGCGTGATTCGTATGCTGCCCAAAATATGGGAAATGTAGTGACCAGTGATGGCCAATACTGTGAATAGTATTTTTTTTTTTTTTTTTTTTTTTTTGTATTTCACAATAAAGCTTCGCACTTCCAGTAAAGAAACTGAAGAAGCAAAGTTGTAGATCTAATACAACGTTAGACCCCCAGTCGTGATACTGTACTCCAAGATGATAGGCTCCTTGCTAACACAGCTGACGTCATTCAGGGCTGATTTTGGAGCACTAGGATGAATTGTCTCATCTCCCTGGCCACCACTGTCACCCTATCTCAATATTATTAAGACTTTGGAGAGAAGGGAGCGTGATAGGCAACCACCTCCATCATCGTTAGCTGAACTTGCCACTATTTTTCAGAAAATATGATATAAGATATATCATATAAGAGACTTTTGAGAACCATACATGGCCTGTATTTATCCATTCTGGAATGAATGGAAACTGTTTTCAGTACCGTTTTCCTACACCGTATTAGAGATGGTAATATGTTGTGTTTGTGCTGTTTCCATATCTTTGTACACCCTTTTACGCTGGTGACCCTGGAGCGTGTTGGCCCTACTTTGTAACGCAGTACAGTAGCGATTCTGCGTGGTATAGATTCAACATGTCCTCGGTAGGTTTATGAAGGAATGTGGCGCTAAAGGTCTACGTACAGCTCACACGATTACCGTAAATTACGACCGGTGATTTTAGGGCGAGAAACTGGTGCCCCACAGCGTCCCAGGTGAGTTTCATCTGGTTCAGATGGGGCGAATTTTGTGGCGAAGGCACCAGTGTAAGTTCAGTATCGTGCTCCTCAAACCACTGTCGCCGTCGGGGAAGATATCAAGTTACGAACTCTTTATCCCGTAAATCTTAACAATTTGTTGCTCCATTTTTTTCAACCGTATCAAGGAGAGTATTGCACACTTCAAAGTGAGACGACCTCAGACATAAAAATCTGGCCGAGCGGTTCTAGGCGCTTCAGTCTGGAACCGCGCGACCACTACGGTCGCAGCTTCGAATCCTGCCTCGGTCATGGATGTGTGTGAAGTCCTTAGGTTAGTTAGGTTTAAGTAGTTCTAAGTTCTAGGGGACTGATGACCTCAGATGTTAAGTCCCATAGTGCTCAGAGCCATTTGAACCATTTGAACCATAAAAATCTGGATGACAGGTGAAGTTTGAGGGTCAATTTTAATGGAACATATCTGATTTTATTATAGTACTGAGTACGGCGTTGCGCGGGTATACATTCCAATCCTTTTAGTCCATTTCCTCCTTGCCCCTCTGTTTATCTCCTTTTCCTGCCTTTCTCTGTCCATATCCTCCTCTCCTCTCGCTCTGTCTACCTCCTTCCCCCCCTCTCTCTCTGCCCATCTCATCCTCTGTCTTTTCTCTGTCAATTTCCTCCTTCCTCTCTCTCTCTACACCTCATCTTTCTCCTACCTGGGTCCATCTCGTTTGCGTACTGTCTGCGAAATTTGTTGCGAATAGTGTTAGTAGTAAAGACGTAATAAATTAGAACATCATGCGTGAAGCGGCATTTTTTGACGCATCCCAGTGTTTATGACGTTATATCTTGTGATGTATGTGTCATACAATGATACAATTTTGTATGTACAATCAGAGGCATATGTTGATATTCTCTGCAAAATGTGTTGCGAATAGAGTCGGTAGCCAAGAAGTGATAAATTTAAACGTCAGGCACAAAGCGGCAATTTTTCACGCTTCTCAGAGTTTATGACAGCATAACCCCTGAACTATGTGTTGCATCGTGGTATAATTTTGTAGGTGCATTTGCGGCATATGTGAATACTGTATGCGAATTTTTTTCCGATTAGGGTTCGTAGCACAGAAGTAATGCTGCAGTATTTCACGTATCTCAGTGCTTACGAAGTCATTTCTCCTGAACTATGATAGGTAGGTGGTTCTTACCCCTACAACGATCATTGCCTGACAGTATGAGCTATATGTGTCAAGTTTGGTTGAGATCGGTCCAGTGGTTTAGGAGGAGACGTGGAATATACATACATATACACATCCATTTTTATTATATGTATGGATACTTTACCTACGTCAGGATTCGCTCTTAATTACAATCCGCCCTCTATATTTATGTTTATACACGTTTTAAAACAAATGCTCAAAGGAGGTAGCCTAATCAGTGCCTGCCCAAGGGAGAAACTAAATGATCCCTTGTTCACAATCAGGTCTATCAATAAAGGCGGTTTAACGCAGTCTCATGTACATACTAGTAAAGGGAGATACGCGGATGAACCAAAACATTATAACCACTGCCTACCGCGTGATAGAATACAACTTGGTGGCGTTGCAGATAATTAAAATTTGTAAGCGGAGAAGAGACGGACGGGGAATTATTCTAGTGACGATATGGGTCATAAATGAGGAAATCCACTATAATAAGTAACTTCGGGAAAGCGCAGATTGTTATGGTCCGGCGCCCTGGGAACAAATATTTGGAAAATGGCAAAGTTGGTCGGCTATTCCAGTGCTACTGTAGAGAGCGTCTGAGGAAAGTGGTCGATGGACGGTGAAGCATCGGGTAGGCAACAAGATGTCAGATGTCCACGCCTGATCGCAGAACGTGAAAGTCGGAGACTTGCCAGTTCAGTGCAGAAGGATAGGCGGCGATCTGTGACAGATACAACAGAGTATAATACTAGTCCTTCGGAGCACACCGTTCTTCGCAAATTGTTGAGCATGGGAGTACGCATCATACGACCTCTTTGTGTTCCCATGTTGACTCAACGACATCGTCAATTACGATTGCAGTGAGCAGGGAATCTTAGAGTTTGGATAGTAGATCAATAGAAACGTGGCTCCTGGTCGGATGAATCACTGTTCTTCTTACACCAGGTCGATGCTCGTGTTCGAATACCCCGTCATCCAGGAGAACGGATGCTCGAAACATGCACGCCTCCACGGACGAAGGCCGGTGGTGGCAATATTATGCTATGAGGAACATTCACCTGGGCTTCCATGGGACCTATGGTTGTAGTCGAAGGCACCATGACAGCTCTGGACTACGTGACCGTTAGGGGAGGTTTACTGTCTTCGGCCCGAAAAAAGCATGTTCTTTGAGAATTTTTTTCTCGGGATGTGTTATAGATATCAATGTCAAATTTGGTCAAAATGTTTATTGGTATTTCCTCTACAAACTGGAATTTTTTCGACCGGAAATGTCGAAGAGCAAAGGCGGAAGTGCCGTCGGAAGGAAACAAAATTTCGATGTAGACCTCCACGCGCGGTATGTCACAGGTCATCTGGCTCGTCTGAAACCAAAATTTTGAAAAAAATAGGGTTTTTCTATCGATTTTTCGACTACGTCGGCCAAGTAAAAATATTTCTAGTTGATGGATCGGAATAAAAGTAGTCCAACTCCTAAACAATTTAGTTAGCTTTGTCGGAAACAAAGAATCATGCCAATCGGTTCAGAAGATTTGAAGTTATCATACTGCGTGATAAAAAAAAGTCATTTCGAGAAAAAGTTTGAAGTTTTGACTACATATAAATGCCATATTATGCAACTTACGTTCATTCTGCTATTCCGGGTCCATAAACTAGTCCTTTCTGTTCCACACAGAGGGCGTTTTGCTCTATCTGGGCCATCCTGCGCTGCTCCAGAACCGCTCGTACGGCCGGTGACAAGCGGTTTTCGACCGCATGAATCCGGTGGTCGTCCGAATGCTTGGCGAAATGCGTCGAATAGAGTCCCAGGGTGACGTCCACAGTTGTCATGGTCTTCAGAATTGCTGAATACCCTTCGTTGAAGCTGCTCACTGCCAGGAAATTCGCAATCTCCACAGTCTTCGCCCCAGAATGCAAATGCTTGGGGGCTAACTTCCAAACACACGCGTTCAACCTTTCATTTGAATTTTGTGTGTTTCCTCCCAGGCACCGGTACAATAACTCGTCCTCCGAAAGAACAAAACTGGGGCGTGAAAAAGGCCGATTTCAAGCAGATGCATTTTTTTGTTGAACCGCGAATAACAAACATTTCCGTTCATTCGGAAAAACCGTTTCAGGGATGGATTCTAAACACTTTTATGGATCCAAAAATGCAATTTTAAAAAATCGATTTTTTTGAACCTCCACTTAATGAAGGCCACCAGCATCTCTTCGTGTCCTTTCCGGCGGCGATGGAATCTTACAGTAGTATAACTGTGTACGTCTTAAGGCCAGAACAGTACTAAAGTGCTTTGACGGGCACCAAAATCGCCTGATCTGAGCCCGATGGAAAAGATCTCGGCCGCCAGTACCGCGTCCAGAAATCGGCGACTCTTAATTTACTGGAACAGCGTGATCTGTGCGTAGATACCTGATGCCACACATCTCAGGAAACACACCAAAGATTTGTGAAATCCATGCCACACAAGCATCGTCATGAACTGTAGAATTTACAGTTAAGAGTAATTGGCTGATTACATGAGTTGCTGACGATGATCGCGCGTTAAACTGAGCGAAACCGTGCAATAAAGGATACTAAGAGCGCCATGTGGCTGTCCTACAAACTTACTGTCAACAGTCATTATTTCCCCTGCAGGCATTGCCAGCTCTAGCTAGATGCTAGTAGATTGCTTTGACTCGTCGCAGTATGTTAAAATGTTACTATAGTTGACAGTTAAAATTGCAATATAAATGTTCAAAAAAACAGAAGTATACACACAATATATACATGTACCTACAGATTCTATGAGGTCCACACTGTGTCCTGATACGCGTCGCCAAAACATACCAAAGCTATGAGAGACTCACGGAGCTGGAGCAATGGGCATTCATGAAAGCAGAATATTACTCTCCCCATCTGGCATCCTGGTGGTTTCCCACCTCCACTTATAGTGCATACTGAGCTGGTTCCCTCAGCAAGACAAGGTCGACACCCTTTAAGTACTTAGACACCGGAGCTGGCGCTTCTTCTCTAACGACTTGTCAGAGTGTCATTAATCTCTAATCTCCGTTCCTTTTATCCGTAGACTAACGATTCTCTGGCAGCTGAGTTGCGTCGGACGTTCTCCAGCCATTCAGTGGTGCATTTGTAATCACCACGCACTGTTAAGTGGAAAAAGCCAACCCTTCTGCGACCTTGCGTTGCAGCTCTGTCTCCCCAGCTTGCATAAGACAACATTGGAGAAAGCCAAACGTACAAGGAAGAGACATGTCACCCAGTGGTTGATATATTCAATCTAATTTCCAACTCTAGACTTACACCAACTGGTTTCAGCTAACAAGATAAGGAAACGCTTTCTCAGCGTCCATTAACAACGGTTCGGCTTCTTTTCCTCTCTGACTGCTCCTCTGCCTTCTGTCTCAGTGACAAAGTCATCACTACTACCAACTCATTTCCTCCTGCCATATTTATTTCCTCATTCCCTCTCTCTCTTCTCTCTCTCTCCCTCCTTTCCTGTCTCTTTCAACCAGCTTTTCCTTTCCAGTTTGGTGCTCATAGCAATACATTAAAATACCTAGTCCACCAGAGGCACATAAAAATAGTTTTTACAAGAATTTCGATCTTTTTTCTTTCTTTTTTCTCTTTTTCTTTTTTTGTGCCCAGTCAAGGTCTGAAACGCGGCTCTTTGTTAAAATACGTCGCACCAGCGCAGCTGCAGTGGCCAGTATTGGCCTTGGTGACGAGTTTCACAGGAAGTGGGTTCAACATTTTATCAATAATGACGACATTGGATACACCTATATTTAGCGCCAATATTACATTTGTCAGATACGATCGAAAGATGTCTTTCTCACAAGCCTGTCAAGTTTCTGATTAGTTATTCGACGTTGCATTGGGTACTTTTAAACATCATGGTTGTAACCATACACAAATGCTTCGATGCTAAAAAGTTTTCGTACCTGACGGTGACATTTGCAACAGAATCTGATCAAGTGATTCGCAAAAGCAGCTGCTGCTGGTCCAGTATGATTTTCAATAAATTCTTGATTTATACCTTGTGGGCGAAAGGATGGTGGAAACCGTTGCTACGGCTATAGCTGACATGAACCAGTGAAACTGAATAGCGTTCAGATGTGTGTCACGTTGCAGATAGTGTCCATATCGAAATTACGAGTATTTACAAAAGCGCAAGTATCAACATAGATAATTCCCAATGTTTCTGCTATATAAATATTGTGTTTGTATCAGAACAATATATTACTACGCCTAATTCTGTGAATTCTGTCCCGTAGACTTGTAAGTATACAGAATGATTCTTGAGAAAAATAACATACATCAAGAAATGATAGTATAGACACTTTGAGGGCTGACTATACATATGCGTACCGCATTCTCAATTAGTTTCTCAATATGTAAGCTTACCGAACAAGCTTATAATTGAAGTACAGCTGCCGGCCGCAGTGGTCTAGTGGTTCTAGGCGCGCAGTCCGGAACCGCGGGACTGCTACGGTCGCAGGTTCGAATCCTGCCTCGGGCATGGATGTGTGTGATGTCCTTAGGTTAGTTAGGTTTCAGTAGTTCTAAGTTCTAGGGGACTGATGACCACAGAACGTAAGTCCCATAGTGCTCAGAGCCATTTGAACCATTTGAAGTACAGCTACTCGCGAAGATCCGCTGTGGGCTGTAATTATCGTGGGGCAGGCAAAGTTGTTACATATGCTAATGCTTTAATACGGGACCGATTTACTGTGGAAAAAAATTGTTACAACTTTGGACACCAGGTGCAAATCTGGTGCTGTGCACTGTTTTTATGACGATATGAGATCAGTGCCGTCATTTGTTAAGCCGTAAAGGTTAATAATAGACTCAGCACTATGCCTTTATCACTTGTTTGATCTTTTCTGCCCAAGTCCCATCCCTAATACATGACATATGGAAACATTTCTATACGTGTTTCTTGCATTCACAGTGCCAGATATGCACCTGGTGGCCAAAATTGGAATTAATTTTTCCCAGTGTAAATCGGTCCCGCATTAACGCATTAGGACATCTACCAAGATTCGCTGCCATATGATAATTACAGCCTACACTGGACGTCTTGGAGTAGCTGCACTTAAATTATAACCACCTGATATTAGTCGCCCCCTTAAAACACACACTGGTGGAGCGTTGTAGGTTGTGTAGAACTGGTACCAGGGGGTCATGTGACCCTCCACCACTGACATTAAGTCAGCAGTGAAATTATGAAAACGTGCCAGTTGGTTGTATAGAATCAGCACAATAAGATGGGGGAACGTGGAGGCGTGAAAATGGCAGACAGGAGCTAGCGGGTTTGGATGTGTCCATGACCAGACCGTGAAAGAAGTTGTCCGATTTGTTGGCGTTCATCATGGACCGTCCAGCGTGCAGCGTGTGTTCAAGGAGAGGTGTACCACACTGAACCATGTAACACGACGTGAGAAAGGCGGTTTTATAAAGTTGCTAACTGACAGAGACCGGACGAGTGTCACGCCTTGTCAATGACAGTCGACTTCATACCCCGCAGGAACTGCTCCTGTCATTGAATGCAAGTCCATCCCAGCCAGTTTCCCAGTGAAGAACATGAGGAAGAGAACTGCATTCAGTGGGCAGCTCGAGTCGGCTACCTGCAGATGATGGTAGCTTGCTGCAGGGGTTGGAAGTTGATGCTCAGTATAACAAAATGTGAAGTACTTTGTTTAAACAGGCAGAAAAACTCAATTCTGTATGATCGCTGGACGCTCTCATGTCCATTAAATATGAGGGAGTACGCGTACAGAGCGATTTAAAGTGGAACGACCACATAGAACTAATCGTTGGTAAGTTATGTGCCAGACGGAGATTCATTGAAAGAACCATGCACGAATGAGACAGCTTATTATACCCTCGTTCGACTAATACTTGAATATTGTTCGTCAATCTGGGATCGGTTCCAGGCCGGAGTGACAGAGCCGAGCGAGGTGGCGTAATAGTTAGCGCACTGGACTCGCATTGAGGAGGACGGCGGTTCAAGCCCGCGTCAGGCCATCCATATTTAGGTTTTACGTGATTTCCCTAAATCTCTCCAGGCAAATGCGAGGATGGTTCCTTTGAAAGAGCACGGCCGATTCACTTCCCCATTCTTACCACCACCGAAACTAGTGCTCCGTCACTAATGACCTCGACTTCCACGGGACGTTAAACCTAATCTTCCTTCCTTCAGGACTGATAGAGGAACGAAATAGAGAAGATCCAAAGGGCTGAGATTCGAACTCACATGAATGCTTACCACTAGTTGTTCTTCCCGCGGACCATTCCCAAATGGAATAGGAAAGGGGAGAAGTGGCAGGGTATTCAAAATACCCTTCCCCACATACAATAAGGCGGCCAGCGGTGTATAGATGTAGGAACGGGAAGGGGAGAGTGACGGTACTACACTCATTTTCCGCGCCAAACAGCGGATAGTCGGCTACAGACGACAGAGGGTTTGCACGACTACGGCGCAGTGGGAAAGGTATGTTACGACAGACGCCCTTGTCTCGGGGTCTGGGGAAAGCGACCGGAAGGCCACGGCCGAGCAGTCGCCAGCTGGTCACGTCACACACACACACACACACACACAGCTCGTAAATGATGGGCCATCCCCAAGACGCAGGGCGCCAGCTCAATGGGTTGAGGCGGACCACCATACAAATCCCTGTGTGCCCCTTCTGGTGTCTAGATATGAAAAAATATCTAAGGTATCGATATTTCAACTTTTCGATAAATCTCTTAAGCGATATAGATGTTGACCATAAGCTCACCGGATAAAACGGTAGTCACGGACGTAATAGAGCACACTGGGCGCTTTGGAGGGACTGTAAGTGGCGGAGTTAATTTTACACATGGTGCTTCACCTAGGTCGAACAGTAGTTACGAATAGGTCGCCCAAGACATGTTGCGCGCAGTTTCCTTTACAGCTGCGCAACACATTTCCAAAACTATAAACAATCTGATTCCTTCTTTGCTACAACTGACATGATTGTTCTTTCCACTTATTATCGCTTCTCTGCATCGTCATAAAATTGACAAGGAAAGAACTTAAGCTCGAACAGCTAAACCCATGTAAAAATGATTTTAAAACACGAAGGTGTATCTGTTCTGTCAATCATCCAGATCCCAGGAAACATTAATGTGGGGAAATATGCAGAACGTGTTAATATGTTGGTTTGTTTGTTACCAAAACTAACAATTACACGAACTGTGAGCAGCTAAGTGATACGTTTCTCCCAGTTCAAATTTTTATCTATGTGTATACCCACGTCTATTTATGTACTACATGAGTCGTTGGTGTTATTCTAGTTTTTGCACAATACTGAAAATACCTGTTTTGTTTTTCATTAGACTCTAAATGTCTGTACTAAGATACAAACACTCACCGGGAAACAACCGACAAGAGCGAATCCTAATAATAGACAGACTTATGGACGAGGTCATTGTTTTTAAATACCTTGGTTATAGTTTAAGTTTTTAGATAATTCTGGTGATCTTAACTGTAAAATTAAATCATTCTCCACTTTATGAGGCACAATTAAAAGAATCTTAGATATCAAAGCCAGTGCTAAGTTAATGACAAAATTTTATGAAACAATGAGTCTCTACAATCCTTTATGAAGCCATGTATGACAGAAAAATAAAAAGACGAAGAATACAGGCAGCGGAAATGAGGATTCAACGCTAGACTTTGAGAAGCACAAGAGCTGATCCAGTCCGAAATCAAGACGTAAGGCTCATATCAGGTGTAAAGAGTATGCTAGAAAAAGTTAAAGAGAAAAATAGTTAAATCATGTTGTACTGTTGGCCAATAATAGACATCGAAAAATGAGGTAAAATTACAAAACTAGAAGGAAATAGAGAAAGGCCGATAATTATAATTTTAATGTCATCCATAAAAATTATTTACTCAGCTTGATGTAAATCGAAATGCCACTCACATGTATGACAAATAGGATCCCAGAGCTGAACCCCGTTGGACTCCCTTAGTGATTTCTCCCGAATCACTTAACTTTTTTCTCCCTCCACATTCATCTCAACTTCTTGCATTCTTTTTGTTATGAATTATTCAAATCAGTAGCTTGTAAAACTATTTTTGTTATGAATGATTCAAATCAACAGCTTGTAAAACTATTAAGTGTCTAAAACGCATTGTTTCCTCATAGACTATCATGAGCAATACAAACCAAAGCCTTTGCACAATCACAAAAATTATCAGATGCCGATATTTTCTTATTTAAGGCTTGCAATATTTGGTGATTGGCCGTATAAATAGTAGTCAAGCGACCTTCCCGAAATCCAAATCGTAACGAGCTAAGTAAACTGTTTTTGCTTAACTGTGTAACATTGCTCTTGAGTATGTTACTTTCTTGAATATTTGGCAAAAAGATAGTAGTAAAGGAATCGAGCCGTAAGTACCTTTAAATCTTCCCTTTCATAATTATTATAAGGAGTATAAGCAATGGCATACTTTAACCTGCATGAAAAAATCGCTGTGCTAGTGATGCATTAACGATATCACCAAAGAGAGGACCTGAAAAGTCAGAACGGCGACATGTTAACCAAATACAAAACGTATGATGAGGGAAAGTGGTATTGTCAACATTGCTTCAAGTAAAATCCTGAAACCGAGACATGCCGTGGTACTGAATACATCGTGGTCGAGTATTCTAAAAACAGATTTACTTATACATTTAGAGCGAAAAAGCACGAAATCGCCTGACAGCAAGTAGATAATAACTTAATAAGCAAACATAATATGGTGCTGCTGGACGTGCCATCGAGCTAAAACTGTCACCAGAGTGCGTGCGTGTGTGTGTGTGTGTGTGTGTGTGTGTGTGTGTGTGTGTGTGTGTGTGTGTGCGCACGCGCGCTTGTGTTTGAAAAGCGAAGGTAGAACACGCTGCGTGGTGCTGTGCCCTCAGCCAGCTTCTTCCTGCTTATTCCCCATTACTCGCAAATGAATTTTCATTCCATTTTCAAAGCAACCACGTTCCATCTAATTGTTTTAATCGTTTTGAGTGGTCTACAAAGCCAATAATTTTTTTTACTAAACTATAAATACGTTATTTTGGGGTAATTAGTGTTTATAGCAGCACGTTTTTAGAGTAAGTATTCATATTACTTACAAGTAAGGTACGCAAATTGAGCAGGGACATCTCTTGTTTGAAACGAATTGGTGGAGTACGACAATGAAACAGACAGGTCTGGAAACATATGGTTTCTCCGAAACGACGTATTAAGGCTAAATGTATGAACACTTTGAGAGGCCAAGGATCCAAACTGCAGATATGCACTTGAAGGAGAAACGTATTACAGCAAATGTTCCACATGGCTACCGCTCATGTGAAGGTAGGCTTCAGCACGTCTCTTCATCGATGGCTGGACTCATTCGAAAACTCCATGTGTGTTCCGAATGTATTGACAAGCATCCAAAATGCGTTCCCGGAGTTCGTCGACAATATCAATAGGTATAAAATACACCAAAGCTTTTAAATGTACCCACACAAACAAATCCAACAGGTTCAAATCGGGGCTACTAGCAAGCCATGATATTAGCAAGCCACGATCGATACACTTGCCGAAAATTCGTGCTACGTATTCCCGAACAGCCACATGAAAATGTGCCGGTGCACCATCATGCATGTACCACATGCGTATCTCTTCACCAAAAGAAACATCATCCAAAGAGAAGCTGCAGCATAAATAAAGCCGTAGCCATTAACTACGTTGTAACACTGACATGACAGCACTTGTGCATACATTGTATCAGGAAACTATCGGTTTCGGGACCTGTGCTTGTTAAGATTATTTTCATCTTTCGTTTGCCTATAATTACCCTTTCAGTTGGTCCCAGTAATAGTCAAATGGTTCAAATGGCTTTGAGCACAATGGGACTTAACTTCTGAGGTCATCAGTCCCCAAGAACTTAGAACTACTTAAACCTAACTAACCTAAGGACATCACACACATCCATGCCCGAGGCAGGATTCAAACCTGCGACTGTAGCAGTCGCGCGGTTTCGGACTGAAGCACCTAGAACCGCTGGGCCACCGCGGCCGGCAATAGTCAAATATCCTACATAAACATTACTGTGCAGAACTTAACGACGAAAGTACCGGCTAAGTAACATAGCTCGTTGAAACTGAAACTTGGACCATATATAAAAAGAACTGCTACAGCATAGTACAGAAGGCAGCCGAAAGAAATACGCAATGAGACGAATAGAAATGACACTTTTATTCAAAGACTTCTGTTTCAACCCTACGACAGCATACTACTATAGGCGCCTAACGGCAAGTCATGACACTAACGCTACTAACAACGGAAATCCTGCAGCTCACAGTCTGAACATCATTCCTGTAACGCTGAGTACCCATACAGTAAATGGATTTTCGTCTACATTGCCTCAAATAGTGAAAGTTTATTTACGTGCATCCTGTCATTGCTATTTATTTTCTATATTATACTATACATTGTCAGGTTTACACATGGATACATATAAAACATTTAGTAAAAATTACAGCCGTTGTAAAGTTCACAATTAAAAGTTCAAATATTCCACCTTCAGCTTCAAAGCATTTGTGCATTCCTGGGAGAACGTGTGTTGCTTCTCTGACTGTCTTTGCACATACACCAATGAGGGCAGCAGCGTGCATGATGTGACCAAGCAGTTCACCTGGCGCATTTATCTTTCGGTTGTACACTACAGACTTCATCCAACCCCAGGTACAAAAATCTTATGGCGTAAGATATGTCGATGTTGGTGGCCAGTTAACTGTATACCATGACACACACTTGCGCTCCACTAGTCCTGAAACAAATGTACATTAAATGTGTTCTATCTTGGAAACCATTGGAAACAGGACATGTGTTCATATGAAGCTTTTTGCTTCAAATGAGCGTTTCTGTCACATCCCTGAATATTGATAATTTCTCTCGGGGTACCCTGTATATGCGTAGACAATTATTCAGTTGTCGTTTTTACTTCCTTTATAGAACAGTCAAGATGTCTAAGCTATTAAGTAAAACATGATTGGCTGAAAATAAAAATGAAAATACTGTCGCAATAGGCTAGTAATAATTGTTTTTGTCTGCAAGATAAAAAACATTGAAGTGGCATTTGTGAAAATATGGCTGCAAATATTGACAACACAAATGTCTTCTGTGTACAATTGAATCGACAGAGTTTTAAGCATCGTTAGGTTTCGTGCAGTGGTTTTGTGAAGCAGTAATAACTTAATAACATTATCCACCCTCATGGCGGCTGCTTTACGTTTTACAAAGTTTTTGTTGTTTCCCGTAGTTTGTGGAAATCAGTGTCGTGTGGGAGGCCTTTATAGGGTTAAATTTGCCATCGACAGCTAGGTCATAAATGAATGAGCTTTTACAGGAAAGTGGGAAGGAATAGATTATGTCCCTATGCAGTACCATCCCGAGAAATGGGCCAATCAAACGATGCGACACCTAAATCAGGACTTCTTTGTGTGTAAGGTTCCTTCTAATAAGCTTGCCTAGCGAACTGTTGATCACCCACTTATAAAAGCACACTGGTCGCTCGGGGCGCTGTAGATGGTATGGAACAGTATCATGTGATCATGCGGCCCTCTACAGCTGACGTTACTTATGGCGGTGAAGTGGTGTGTACGTGCTTGTCCGTTGTATGGAATGAGGGCAGTAAGATGGGTCGACGTGTAGATGTGACAGAATGGCGAAAAGTAGCTATCTTGTTTGGACGTGGCATGACTAAGTGTGAATGAAGTTACCCAATTTGTTGGTGTATCAACGCGGACTGCCCAACGTGTCTATTAGGAATGGCCTACCAATTATAGTAACACAGCATACGAACAGTGGTCGCAAAAAGATCCTAATCGGTACGGTCCAGAGGACAGTGTTAGGCCTTCTCAGTGACAATAGCCTTCACACCGGCTAGGAATTGTTGCTGTCATTGTATGAAGGTCCATCTCAACAAGTTTCCGAACGGACACTGGTGGAAGCACGTGCACTGCACATTTGTAATCGAGTATCTTGTAGAAGGGCCCACAGCGTCAGAGAATGCTGCATGTCTTCAGTGGCCCAAACAACAAAGAAACTGTACAGCAACTACGTGGGAGGCGTGTGTTTCGCGGTGTGTTGACGGTATAGTTCAGGAGGGATGTAGTTTTGTGATGATTTTGGGGCGTTTTTTGGTTCAATAACTTGGACCAATTCGTTCTAGTTACCGTGAGCATGAAACAGAATGTTATATTAACATTCTCGCTGACCAAGCAATGCCATTTGTGCTACATCTTCAGTATGAGCGTTCTATGGACAGTCCCGTCATCCAAAAGGAAAATAGCCGCGTGGACAGGGCTGCAGCCATACGTTCCTCGTTTGACGAAGACTCAGGTATCATATCGCACCTCGATTGGCCCACTAAATCACACGTTTTTAATCTCACAGGAAATATTTAGGACTATTTGGAACAGCAGTGAAACGTAACAGTCAGTGTCCCAGCGTTCGTAACCGTACAGTATGTAATCACCAATGAGTGGCTTCTGCTGGATATGGCGTATCTGACGAAACTTGTGGATTTTCGTCCCGGCCGAATTAAGGTCAGTACCAAGGTTCGAGGCGATGTTACTCGGTATGGAGCTGAACCTACTGTGGGTGACTAATGTGGTGTCCTGTGTGCTGAAGCTCTTGGATTACATTGGTGTAGTTGGAAAGGCGCTGCGGTGGCAGAAAGTCGGTCGTTTTGCGCAGTGATTCAGCGGCTCTCAGCTTAGCATTCCGCGCCTCTGCCGCCTTGGAATGGCTCCAGGGCCCTGGTGGCCTTTCCCCTCGCCGTGTCGACACAAGGAAAAGCTTCGCCATGCGTTTTGCCGCCCCATACTCAAATACAGGACGAACCAAAAGAATGGCAACTTTCGAAAAAACCAAAAATACCGGAATAGGATATCTCTCACAGAATCAGGACCAATACGGAATGCCTTTTAGGAGGTAATTTTTCGAAATCACATGTGATTTCACTAAGCAAGCATCGTCTCATATGTCTACAAACTTTGTAATGACAATTTTACAATCATTCATACATAGAAACTTAAAATTCTAAAAATTGACAAATCAAAATAACAATAATATAACTATTTGTATTTTTCTCACTCAGTAAATGAATACATTTAAAATACACATAAATTACAAATACATATGAAAAAGAGATATTCAATGCAACATTCAAGCTATAGCTACCACAAAACAGTTTAAATTTAAAAAACCATTCCACAAATATTTCATTTTAAAATACTGAAACCTGTACATCCAAAAATATTCACCCAGTAACCAAAATGTGTTAATGGATTATCAGTACGAAAATCAGAAGGATAATCACTTAAATAATTTAATGGACTATTATAAACACCTGCATAATACGAACCATACTGGAAACAAGAATTCACCAAATAATATTAATGAAGATCTTATTTAATGTCATTAGAGACGTATATTTGTTATAATTTTAATTATACCTTTTCAGTTAATGATCTCCATCTACCAATTACCCATAAATAACACTTTATAAACTAAACAATCTATAATGTAAATCACATCATAAGCAAAGAAAAGCAAAGAAATCGTAATGGAATTATTAGAGTTTACAATTATATGTGCTCAAACAACAAAAAGAAATATTAGACCTACGAATGAATCATATCTGTTACCAGTTGCTCATCAATTTATGAAACTTAGCCTCAGAGGCCGGCCGATGTGGCCGAGCGGTTCTAGGCGCTTCAGTTTGGAACCGCGCGACCGCTGCGGTCGCAGGTTCGAATCCTGCCTCGGGCATGGATGTGTGTGATGTCCTTAGGTTAGTTAAGTTTAAGTAGTTCTAAGTTCTAGGGGACTGATGACCTCGGAAGTTGAGTCCCATAGTGCTCAGAGACATTTGAACCACTTAGCCTCAGAGATCCAACGTATCCAGTATGATACATTTAGCAGAACATGTTTTTATGGAACTAAAATCAACTCTCACTTCATTTTTATGGTGTAATTGGAATCATTGAGTTGTTACCAATCTTTTAGTGCTGTGTTACAAGGAAATCAAGCTAAATCAACAATACTAGCCTTCCCCTCTCGTTCGTTTGGTCGGAAGTCGATTGCTACTGGTTACTTCTGATATCTATCCGTTCTTACAATGCCAGATATCTGACGTAATAGCTCTCCAGCGTGTATCTAATAAGATACAGTCGACATTCATATTAAATTAGAGCAGTCTTTGAAAACCATAGCAATCTGAACGGATCTATCATGTATCATACAAGGTGTCGCTACAGACTAACTGTATACAGCGCACTGTGATTAAAAACAAAATTTAAATACTTGATACATTCAATGCAATATATAATACACATACGTGGTAAACCCTAACGCCACAGAAAAAGAAAATCGTAGTTTGTTCAGGAATATGTCCTGAGTGTTTTGGTATCAGGTCCCCGTGGACGCTGGTGCCTTATTAAAGAGTAATTGATTTCTTATCGTAATTTATCTTCGTCTCTGTACTGCACTAAAAATTAAGCAGAACAGTGCGGATGTCAACGGGACGCGCTGTGTTTCTTGTATAGAAGCAAACTTGTTCCACTCACTCACAGTAAAAGGTGGCGACAACAATGATGTCCACTTTACTTTTCGCCCTCGAGCCTCGATTCAGTACTGCTCAGTTCTGTCTCTGATTTGATTTGTAGCAATGTTAATCGCAAGCTAACAGTGATACACACCTGTATGGACAGGTTCGCTGATGAAGAGTTGGCTGATTGCCCTTGTGTGTGGGTTCACTGGGTGCAATGGAAGAGCAGCACATCGACACTATGTTGAGCGACGACAAACAAACCGCAGTAGCTTGTGCGTGTGCGGGTTGTTGCATTGCTCTGTGTTTTGTGTTTACGTTTTGGCAATTCCATATTACAGTTTTTTATTGTTTTGAAGCTAGTTAGATAGAAAAAAGGGTAACGTGTGTAACAAACCGATTAAATCATAATTACAACGCCTGGTATCAACATTCCTATTAGTGGACATTAACATAGGGTGTGCTCACGTTCTCTTTTATGGCAAATGGCTCTGAGCACTATGGGACTCAACATCCGAGGTCATCAGTCCCCTAGACTTAGAACTATTTAAACCTAAGGACATCACCCACATCCATGCCCAAGGCAGGACTCGAACCCGCTACCGTAGCAGCAGGGCGGTTCCGGATTGGAGCACCTAGAACCGCTCGTCCACCGCGGCCGGCTCTCTTCTATGACAGCTTGAACTCTGCTGGGGACACTTTCAGTGAGGCGTCTCAATGTCTATGGAGAAGTGACAACCCATTATTTCTCAAGAGCCGAAATAAGACGAGGTAGTCATGTTATATTCAATGGTCTGGAGCGAAGCCGACGTTCTAATCATTCCAAACGTGTTCCACTGGTTGCAGGTCTGGAGTCTGGGCAGCCCAGACCATGTCAGGAATGTCATTGTTCACAAATCATTGCCTGAAAGATGCTGCTTCGTGACATGACGCATTGTCATGCTAATATAATCATCGCCTCCGAACTGTTCCTTTGCTGCATGCAGTACATACACTGAGGTGGAAAAAGTCATGGGATGGCGATATGCATTTATATAACGGAGTATCGCGTACACAAGGTATAAAAGGGTAGAGCATTGGCGGAGCTGTCATTTGTACCCAGGTGATTCACGTGGCAAGGTTTCCGACGTGATTACGGCCGCATGACGGGAATTAAAGACTGTTAACGTGGAACGATAGTTGGAGCTAGATGGAGGGGTCATTCCATTTCGGAAATCCTTAGGGATTCGATATTCAGAGAACCACAGTGTTAAGAGTGAGCTAAGAATACCACATTTGAGGGCTTAACTCTCACCACAGACAACGCATTGGCCGACGGCCTTCACTTAACAACCGAGAGCAGCGGCGTATGCGTAGTGTTGCCAGTGCTAACAGACAAGCAACATTCCGTGAAATAACCGCAGAAATCAGTACGGGACGTACGACGAACGTATCCGTTAGGACAGTGCGGCGAAATTTGGCGTTAATGGGCTATGGCAACAGACGACACACGCGAATGCCTTTGCTGACAGCACGACATCGCCTGCAGCGTCTCTCCTGGGCTCGTGCCCACATCATTTCGAACCTAGACGACAGCGAAACTGTGGTTTGCTGATCAGATGAGTCCCGATTTCAGTTGGCAAGAGCTGATGATAGGGTTCCAGTGTGGCGCAGACTCAAGAAGTCAGTGGACCTACTTTGTAGACATGGCAATGTGCAAGCTAGTGGTGGCTCCATAATGGTGTAGTGCGTATTTATATGGAATAACTGGACCATGTTTATGTTCGACTACTTAGAGACCATGTGCAGCTATTCATGGACTCCATACTCCCAAACAACGAGGGAATATTTATGATGACAATGCGTCATGTTATCGGGCCACAATTGTCCGCGATTGGTTTAAAGAACGTTCTGGACAATTCGAGCGAAATATTTGACCACCCAGATCACCCGATATGAATGCATCGAACATTTATGGAACATAATCGAGAGGTCAGTTCGTGCTCAGAATCCAGCACCAGCAACACTTACGCAGTTATGGACAGCTATAGAGGCAGCATGGCTCAACATTTCTGTAGGGGACTTCCAACAACTTGTTGAGTCCATGACGCGTCGAGTTGCTGCACTACGCTGGACGAAAGGACGTCCGACACGATGTTAGGAGGTGTCCCATGACTTTTGTCACCTCAGTGTAACGCTGCAAAACATGTTCATATCCTTCCGTTTTCTCAAGTAGAATAAGGGTACCACACCCAAACCACGAAGAACGTGGTTCAAATGGCTCTGAGCAGTATGGGACTCAACTTCTCAGGTCATTAGTCCCCTAGAACTTGAACTAGTTAAACCTAACTGACCTAAGGACATCACACACATCCATGCGCGAGGCAAGATTCCAACCTGCGACCGTAGCGGTCTCGCGCTTCCAGACTGCAGCGCCTAGAACCGCACGGCCACTTCGGCCGGCCGAAGAACTTGCCTATACCGTAATACTTTTCATGTCACTAGGGCAACCACTCTCCCACACATGTGTTTTAGAAATTTTGAGGAGATTGTTATCTGCTCATCATTTCCTCCTACTGGTTTGTACAGTGCACTTTTAGTACCTGGTCAATAGTATAAACATAAACGAACAGTATAATTACAGTAAAATCTGTTTGCACATTTACGGATCTTACATTTTCCCTAACTTTCTGTTATTTTCTGTTGATCCCGTCGCAAAACCTGTTCTCGCAATCACTCGTTTTCCTGCCATTAGATATTCCGAATGTGCAACGTTCCGTACATTTTGCACTTTTGAACAGCTAACACAAGCTTCAATATCGATGTTCAAATCAATTTATATGGAAACTACGGTATGGACCCGCTCATTCACAACCTGCAGGATAATGTGTAACTGAAAACACTACAGTTTGTTTCAGAATCTATTTAATTTTGGATTCCATTAGAAATATAGAGGGCATTTTTAGGGGCAATTTCAAAATGCTTTACCAACTGACCGCACTCTAAACTGCAATAAAATATCATGAACCTCATCTGAATTTGTTTTTTCTCTTAAAGGCGAGTCATGCAATTCACAAAACATTACTCAAGAAACAATTGATTTCAACTCAGTACGATTAGTTTCAACTATAGCCGCAAGATTCTCAGTGACGACTTTTTCTATACTCTTTGGTTTGTTCACGATAACGTTTACGAAATTTGCGAGTGCATCTTGAAGCCATTCCGAACGCACATTCATTCATTTTTGCAGATTTACGAAACTTTTTCAAATTGGTGAATGGACGGTTTTTGATTGCGCCATGATGACTGCCAAATGCTATACGTGGCCAGAAAAGCGCACACAACTTACAAAGCGCACCTTTAACTGCTTTAGAATGAACTAGCTACGGGTATAATGACAGCCACTCCAGTCGAAATGTTTTCTTTATGCCATCTACGTCATTTCTTGAAATTATAATTTTGGTCTGGTTGACATGCATTCAATAAAATCACATGCTTTAGGGAATCGCCAATCTCCTTTCTTTCGTCATGACTTCCGACATTGGAAATACTAATCAGGAGACTATTATCCTTTTTGTTGGCAGTGAGGAAAGTGCCTGATCAGGAAGTGTACTGCTAACAACACTTTTTAACTCTTTTTCTGGTGACGCCTTGCGGAATTGCCATCAGAAAAGTCCTCTATAGCTGAAGGTAGAATCCAACGCGCCAGAGACAAGATCGTGTTGTCATCCGTTGCCGACTTTGCGACAGAAGTGGTTTGTCGAAGGACGCGCGGTTCATCTTCCGGTAAGCGACGAGTACAATGTAATGTCCATGGCCACTGCTTGTTTGGTGCGCCACTCCAGTCTCATTTTGCCTATATTGAGATTCCCCTAGTTTCTCGTCATTTTGACGGAATTCTGCGCACTGGTAACAACTGTAGATATAGGGAAATTTTTACTATTATAATTTTTATTCGTTTCGCCCAACTAAGCAGCGCGTTTGAACGTTTTTAGCGACTTTTTCCTTTTTTTCCTCTATGTATCTCTTCATTCGTTCACTGAATTTCTTCCCCCCTCCTTCTGGCCATCCTAAAACTGGTCGGGTAGACTGCTCAGTAAATTTGAGAATTAGGATTCCAAATTTAGTTCTGTTTTCAATGATTTCTCAATAACTGACGGTATCTTTTAGGTCTTCATTAACTTCTGTTATCCTGAGCCTTTCGTCGTCCGTTCTATATGGATGACCCTAAAACTTTAATAACGTCTCCCGATAGTACGTGTCTGTGGTTCTTTGATATAACTTGATAGATATCCTGTGATTTCTTTTTTATCCAAATCTCATTTTTACATTTTGGTATTAAGATTTTCCAGAAAATTTTCCGTTCTTGTTTTTCAACGATTTTTGTTTGGGATCTTCCACCAACATAATTGCAGATGCGTAAAGGATTTCTGTTTTAACAAAAACAACTGCATTATAATTTATTAATTTTCCCATTTCAGATAGAGATTTTCTGATGTATCTGTTACAGATGCGTTTATATACTCTTTGTAGTTTTGCAATTCTTTGTTTTTTTCAGTCTCCCAATTTAGATCCGCTAGTTCAATAATTTGTCCTAGATACTTAAATTTGTCTACTGTCTGTGAATCTGACGAAGTTAGAGATTAAATAAATTGGTTTAATCGTGATCTGGCTCCTTCCGTGTGTGGGCCCTCCCGTAAGAAATTTGTAGCACACTTTTCTCCGATATTTCATGGAGATTCTCAATAGTATGAATTGCTTGCGGTCTGTTATTTAAGGAGATAGCTATGTCATCTGCAACTGTTAGACAATACAATCAGATTTCATTTTGGAGACTCCTGTCTTTAGTTTCATTTTTCCGTTTTCTGATCACGTTTTCCAAAACTACATATTCCAGAACTAAACTGCACAGTAACGGCAATAATCCGTCCTTCAGTCTGCCCCCTGTCTTGATTCGAACGATTCCTTAAGTTCTCAAACAAAAATTTCACTTTTGTTGTTGTGTTGGTAAAAGTTAGTCTGACCAGTTTCCATGTTTATTTTCCTACTATTTGACTACTTGAAATTCCTCTAATACATCAAACAGTGCCCGTATCTACCGCATGATACGTCTTTCTTAATAAGCAAGTTTGAGTACGGTTTGTTTAGTTTTGCATATTTGGAGGATAGTTTTAATTAACGTTTAGGATCTGTTCTACACATGATCACATTTTTCGAAACCTTGAGTGACATTCTCCAATCAAGTTGTCTGTTTGTTTTTTTAACCTATTAAATAGGACTTTAGAGGGTGTTCTATATCCGACTTAGAGTAAGGAAATTCCTTTTTAACTGTTCGTATCGGATTTTTCCACTTTCTACTGAAGTGGGTGAATTAATACACACTTCTACAGTTTTAAGTTTTTTTCGCAACACCATATCTCGTGTCGTATTTCATGAAGGATCGGGTAATTATTTAGTCTCCTAACAGCGCGTAATTGTTTTCATTAGAGAACCATGGACCTAGCCGTAGCGAAAAGACGACCACCTGACTCGGTAAATCATATTCCAGTTCAGAGTAGTGTGCGCTATGCTACACAGGTCTCAGGACATGCGTGGAAAGCGTCAACGGAAATTACTTTTGTGGTCCATCCATGAAGTTTTACTGTTGTCATTAAGGCGTTGTTGTCAAGAAGGCGACAAAAAGTGTAACTGAAATGTTAAAGTACTGAGTAAGTCTATAGTGTGGTAAGTTATGGCAGGTAGGACACGGTGCTGAGAGGAATGGGATTCAAGCATCTAGAAGCAAAGTGCACAAAATAAATATCTCATTGGCGATATGGTCAAACGTGTTAGTAGGCTGCAGTACCTGCGAAGTTATGAACAAGACAACGAAATACCAACTTGGTGAAAACTGGCAAATATATGTCTAGAGTCCAAGTATTTTTGGATCAGACTCATGTCTCTCAGTTGGTTGGACATGAACTCGTGAGAATCGATCTTCCGCCTGTATGTAGTCCTTGTAGTTGCCAGTAGGTCAATAGTGACTTCCGTTACATCCTACTGGGTGCTGGCTAGCCATTGTACTTTCGTCTTTCTCGGGCCTCGTTTATCACTTGAAAGATTTTCTGGTTAGTAGCGAGGCGTCCATCCATGTTGTGCGTCTGTAAAAATTCATAAGCCCTATCCGTACAGTAAAACCAAACCGTTCATTCAGGAAAGACTGTACTTAAGAGCTTTTGCACGTCCAGATTCCTTCTTGGATCTTGGATCCGAATATTTTCCACAATTTGTGTTGTTCCATTTTATAGAAGGCATTGACATTGATTGTTAATGATAATGATTTAGCTGCATAGACATAGAGGGTTTCTGAAGGAACATTTGTGTTGTTCCATTTTATAGAAGGCATTGACATTGATTGTTAATGATAATGATTTAGCTGCATAGACATAGAGGGTTTCTGAAGGAACATCTGTCTGGCAATGGCGAAGTTAGGCTTTGATGGAAAGGGATTTCTTGTTATGGATATACCAAATGATTGTACAGGTTTTATGTAGTTTTTCTGCACGGGTTTTGTTGGTCACTCTCTCCTTGTCAGTGTTTCCGATAATTCCGTTTAAGTTCTTTAAGTGTTATGCTGTCTAAGTGCTTAAAGTCCATATCCAGGTTAGTTTTGACAGCGATCTCATTAAACATCTCCTGGATGTGTGAGGCTTTGGTGGTAGTCTTGGTAATTATTGCTAGCTCCTGAATACGAAGTCATAGCTCGTGGCTTGTGGCGTACCACCATTATAAGCACTAATGAAGTAATTATCCAACTGGGCTAATATACTGTCCGTGCGCATATTCCTTGCTGCCTTAGAGGGCAAAGGATGCGATTTATCCAAGTCGCAAAAAGATATGATGGTTGCATTTCTTGTCAAGGGCTAATGCCACATCTCCAATGGCAAATGACCATAGAAAGCTGTTTTACAAGTTTAATTGTAGTATTCCAGATGGTTGTGTTGTGTTACTATATACTTAGCAAATGGAGTTTTCAGGCTATGCATTCTAACATAAAACAGTTATTTGCTTGTGTTACCCAAACATGTTTCAGCACAGTTATGGCGTCCTCAGAAATAATAAATTCGGAATATTTCGGACATGTGAACACTGGGTTACTGTTATTGCTTGCTTTCTGTTGATTTCTAATTGTATCTTACCTTTAGATAAGATTTAATTTTTCTGTGACTATCTATTTCCACAGATATACAGGGTGAGTCACTAACTATTGCTACCAAGAGTAACTGCGAAAGTATGATAGAAGCTGAATCGTTTGTGGGACAGAAGTTACATGGGACAACGGGGGTCATAATTTGACGTTGGTTTTTTGTTGCAAGAAACATTAAGTCTGTTATCGGAAGAAATACCTTTAGGAACAAGAAACAGAATGTGGTATCAACACGATGGGTGTCCGGCACATTTTTCGCTGATGGCTAGAAATGAGTTGCAGAGACAATCCCCAAATCGCTGGATTGGACGCGGAGGAGATGTGTCGTGGCCGGCTCGTTAGCCAGACTTGACGCCTCTGGATTTTTTCTTGTGGAGATTCGTAAAAGACACTGTTTATAAAGACATTCCAACTACACCTGAAGATATGCGAGAGAGAATTGTCGGAGCATGTGCTTCGAGAAGTGCCGAAGTGATAAGGAATAGAACTCAATACATGATAAGAAGATTGCAGCACTGCATTGATACCAATGGTCATCACTTCGAACACCTTCTTTAAATGGACGTTCATGCCACCTTTTTGACCTTCGCTGACCTTCAAAGACCTTACTGTTACACATCATTGGATTCGTCTCGGTAGCCGCTTTCGGAAAATATGTACCAAACTATAGCATCCCATTTTAAAAAAAGCAAAGTTGACATTCATATCTCTGACGCGACCCCATCTAGCAACAATATCATGGCCATAGTTAGTGACTCAGCCTGTATAAATAACGCAGCATCCCATCTGCAACACGTCTTTCCAGATAAAACCTCTATCGGAAATTAGCCCTTAATTGTGGTATCAAAAACATATACATGTTGAACCAAAATAGGCGCACTCGGACGCCAGAGCGCAATTCCTTGCATGCTAACAGCACAGAAATACTAACATTACAGAAATGTCCCTATCAAAATTTTGTCCCATGCGTATTTTCGATAGAAAATGGATATGGAAGAAAGACAATTCGGCAGCACTTTATTCACGTATACGACAAGTATCTTCATTCAACACGATGTGCTGGTGTCGCACAGTTAGTGGAAGAATGGATTTTTGCGTTACAATACTCCGCTTCGAGAGTTCGATTGATATGGTGTCTGGTTTCATAATCGCTGTACAACAGTTACAGCAGCTGTTATTCAAAACAAGTACAATTATTTAATACTAACACTAGTATTCCACTTTTAAAGCCTTATTTTGCTTTTAAATATGTACTCTATTGTCTCCCACACACTACACACCACAGTACCTCATCGTTCGTTGTCGACATTGTTTCCAGTTTTTTTAGTTACACCCCTTCCCACAAAGTAAAAAACCTCTCCATGGTTTATTCCTGCTTCTTTTGACCTAGGTAATTCCCCTGCAAACATACATAATACATCGCCTGACTACACTATTTCGCCTTACCTCATCAACTACATCCGAACCCAATTTCCGCTATACTTTCCTGCCATTAGTTCAATTGATTAGTACCAATTATAATGCTTACCACTTCACGTACATTGCATTTCTATAGGACGTGACATCAACAGCATGGCTACCAAGTCGATTCACAGGTAGTTACCAAACTTTGTCACTACTTTTATTATCGTATTAACGTAAAGACTAATTATGTTGTCAGCTTTCAGTCAACTTGCCAATCTTACCGAATGTATGTATGTGTATGTATGTTTAACATGTTCAGAATTAAAGGCTTCGTAGTTGTTTATGCCCAATGACAGGTAATTAATTTTAACTGATTATTACTCTTCATGAATACTTCTGACATGTATGACCAATAATTGTTAGGTTCAGAGCTGAAAAACTGTAATTGTAGGATATGAACCTTTTAACAAACAGTGTATTCCACAGCATTATTGAGCAGATCTAAATTCAAAAATAAGAATTTAAACCTATACCCAGAATCGCACTCTCGAACTCGAGTATTGTAGCTAAAAACTATGCCCACTGCTTTAATTGCGTAGCACAGAGACACGCTGTTGTAGAAAGATACTTGTCGTACATGTGATAACAGTGTTGCCACAATGTCTTTCTTCTACGTCCCTTTTCTACAGAAAATATGTAAGGGACGAAATCTTGTTAGGGACATATCTGTAATGTTAGTGTGCAACGAATCGTGCCGTGTCGTCCGTGTGCGCGAATTACGGTTCACGCTGTATATTGTTGCAAGAAACATTAGCACGTACCAGCTTCGCCACTTACTGTCGTTATAGTGGGCTTGTTCTGAGCCTCGTGAGACGAGCTTATCTAGGCTTACTGTCCTGTCTTACATAAGAAGCGGCTGCGCGTGGTGTGTAGCAGAAACTGGGAAGTGACGATGATATTCCTGTTGCAGGATTTGTTAGACATCAGTCGGAGTAGCCGCGTTCAGGGCGCAGGACTCACAGGAATATTCAACATCCAAGGTAAGTTTCCCCGTCATTTACATTCTATCTGATATTTATGGTAAAATAGAGAACCATGTCGTTTCAATTATAAAGGAGAACGTATAATCAGTCTTTCACTCTTCGGCGGAATGTGTAATGTTTTGGACCTCCCTGAGAAATTAAAATTGTGTACTTAATAGAGTCTCGAACCCACCTACAACAAATGCTTAATAGGAACTAGCACTAAGCAGATAATCGGACTAAACAGATGGACAAGAGGGCTTTCCCAAAATTTAACATTAACACTTAAAGATATCGTTCAAATTAACGAATTTCAACATAGTCACTCAAAGTATTACTGTTCGTTCTCAATACAATCTTGTAAACTTATTAGCTTCTTATGTCATTTTCTAAGTCATAAAACTTCAAACCCAGACGTTTGTCATTTCTCAATACACTATGGTAGCGCGATGTTTCTTAGGACATTCTAGAATCGACGAACAGAGAAATTAAAAAAAAAAAAAATGGTTCAAATGGCTCTGAGCACTATGGGACTTAACTTCTGAAGTCATCAGTCCCCTAGAACTTAGAACTACTTAAGCCTAACTAACCTAAGGACATCACACACATCCATGCCGGAAGCAGGATTCGAACCTGGGACCGTAGCAGTCGCGCGGTTCTAGACTGTAGCGCCTACAACCGCTCGGCCACCCCGGCCGGCACAAACTCCCCTGACGTGGAAAGAAGTGAATAGAAGTGGAACATCTGGAACTTCAACATCCCTTGGGCGAAATATTATATTTTTCTCCTTCAGAATAAAAGTTGTACTCTGTACTAGTATAAACTCGTTTGTCTGGCAGTAGATCCAATTCCATTGTGCTTTTTTTTTTTTTTTTTTTTTTTTTTTTTTTTTTTTTTTTTTTTTTTTTTTTTTTTTTTTTTGGCAGCCAATGCAATAAGAACAGCGTTGCGACACATCCTATAAATCCAAGCATTGCGATGGTCAGCGGTAGATTTACAATATTTGTTCATAGTTGAATAATTTCCGGATGACCAGTTAGCCCTCCTGCACTCACAACATAACATAAACTTCGTCCATAAGCCCTGGCGGATCTGCCAGGGGCGTCATTGGATGCGGTATGGTGGGCGTGGGGTCAACGCATCACTCTCCCGGCCGTTATCAGTTTTCGTGACGTGGAGCTGCTGCTACTCCGTCAAGTAGCTCCTTAATCGACATCACGAGGGGCAGTGCACCCCACACCCCGGACATCACGAGACGCAGTGCACCCCCTACAGGTCCTCCCACCAATGGAAAATCCCTCACAGTATCGGAAATCGAACATGGACCCTCCGCACTGCAGTCAACCGCAGTGACCACGTGCGCCCATAACCAATGAAAATTACTTCACCCCTCGAATCTGCTGGGATAGGGGCCTATGATTAGCCTCTACATCACCAGATTCCTGGACAGAGCACACATTAATCACAAGGTCCAAGTATTCTTCTGTAGCCGTTGTCCAGCAACGAGCCCCTCCTCTTCTCCTGCCTCATCACTGCTCCACTTCTGTCTGTACTCTCTCCTACCTTCCAGACATCACAGAGGATCAACTGCATACCTTTGTGGTAGTCTAGCACTCCTGGAAGAAAGAATGATGTGTAGAAATGGATTAACCAAACCGAAGGGACTGTTTCCAGAACGATGTTTGACACTGCAGCTGAGTATGCGGTGTCTCTTCACGGGTGATCATATCCGTCTGTAGACGTTTCGTTTGTTTTTCTCGGATGAGCTCGACGTTCCTGCCCTGGCGGACCAATCAGTATGTGAAGTCACCGTTGCTACACCTCGATCTATTCAGCGACATATGATCGATACGATAACGGCAACAACCACTGCGAGTCGCGACAGCTACTGGTTAAGCATCACTGGGGTCAGAAATGAGTTTCGATTTTGCAAAGTATCGGGTGCACACAAGCGCGACGGTCTAGTGATATCGTAAAATGATTTGACAGCCAAGTAGAGTAGCTGTATTTACGTTCGCGTTTCGGGCAGAATGATGCTGTCTTGTACCATTAATTGGAGCCGTCCGTTATGGCCGAGTGGTTCTAGGCGCTACAGTCTGGAACCGCGCGAGCGCTACGGTAACAGATTCGAATCCTGCCTCGGGCATGGATGTGTGTGATGTCCTTAGGTTAGTTAGGTTTAAGTAATTCTAAGTTCTAGGGGACTAATGACCTGAGATGTTAAGTCCCATAGTGCTCAGAGCCATTTGAACCATTAATTGTACCTAACAGTAATCAGCAAGTAGGGAGTATCGTCCAAGCTTGAAGTACTCAGTTTTTTCAGTTAAATTTTTATTTAAGTTTCATGGCATAATTTGGTCCCAAAAACTTCAGACTCAGTTTCAACAGAAGATAAGAACATTTCAGATTCACCCAACTGTGCTTAATTAACTTTTACTACACGCTCATTTTATTAGACAGACAGACAAAGGTCATGAAAAGGCCGAATTCTGATTAGAAAGTGGGGAACGGCGATGTCATAGGTGCCGACCGTCTACCGTATCATCCTCAGCCATTGGCATCATTCGCATGCGATATGGAGAGAAATTGTCAATTTCTAGAACTCATAGCCGCTTCTTCTCATTCAAACAGCTCCTCAACTGGCAATACGACACTGAATGATTTGGTCCTCCAACGAAGAAAACAGCTCTGGTAGTACTGGGAACTGAACCAAGGTCCTCTCATGGTGGTTAGAAACGCTGGCTACTCAGCTGCAGAGGCGGAGATTAGAGATGGATGGAAACGAGGTGAAATTAACAAGATTATTCTCACCTTTTGTACAGCAAGTTCACCTATTCCTTCCTCCTTTTCCACCGTATCGGTATTCGCCAAGGCAAAAAGAAATACCGTAAAGGTAGAGGGGCCATTACGTTGTCTATTAGACATGCGCCAATCTGGCCAAGAAGCGAGCATCGTACTAGCTAAGTCAAACGACTAGGCCTGGCTTAGCGATGCCAATAGTCGTAGGACTGCGCAGAGGCTGTACGCCAGCCGCAGGCGTTGACTGCTGCCAGAGATTCACATTCGGCGCGACAGGGGGAAGCACTGCATGTCTGCCTCGCATAATATTTCAGACAACTGCAATGCCAGCGCTGCGCGTAGACAAGCAGATGGGCCGTTCTGTCCCCAGTGGCCCTGGCCTTCTCTAAAGCTTAGCGGTAACAGGGCGTCGATGAAATATTTATACCACCTGTGCCGTTACAGTACTTCCCATCGACGCGAGCTACATATAGACCGCCTACACAGCTGGGCACAATCGTGCGTGCAAAGCCCACTCGTAATACGTTATGGCTATTGCCCGCTCGGAATGTGGGGTAGGGGAAGATGGGGTGGGGCAAATAAAATGTTATTTTCGTGGAAGACGGAGCAGGGGAGCAAACGGAGCACAATTTCTTACAGAGTAAAAACGCGAAACAAAGTATACACTAGTCCACAAAACATAAGGACGCAAGTAACTTTCGTATGAAGTGTCACTGCCAAGTAACATAGCTCAATGAAACTTGGAACATCAATAGAGAGAAATGCTACAGTATAGTACAGAAGGAAAGACATATGCAATGAGACGAACAGAAATTCATTCAAAGACAATAAGTACATTTCAGTATTTATGATGGTCCCGTGAACATTACAAGCAAACGGCCTTGCCGCAGTGGTAACACCGATTCCTGTCAGATCGCCGAAGTTAAGCGCTGTCGGGCTTTGTTAGCACTTGGATGGGTGACGTTCGGGGTCTGTCGAGCGCTGTTGACAAGCGGGGTGTACTCAGCCGTTATGAGGCCAATTGAGGAGCTACTTGAATGAGAAGTAGCGGATACTGTCACGAAAACCGACAACGGCCGGGAGAGCGGTTTTCTGACCACATGCCCCTCCATATCTGCATGCAGTGACGCATATCGGTGAGGATGACACGGCGGTCGGTCGGTACCGTTGGACCTTGGAGGCCTCTTCGGACGGAAACACGAACGTTACAAAAGGCGGGACATGACTCTTAGTAGGGTGTGTGATCACCAACGACGGCACTGCATGTTCTGCAACGTTCTTCCATGCTGGACAAAAGGACTAAGAGAGTTCATATGGTATGGCGCTGGATTCCTCCACCAGTGCGGTTGACAACTGCTGTATGGCCGTTGGTGTATGTGGACGTTCTTTAGTACATCTCCCCTACGTTTGCCTAACGTGCTCGATGGGATTTAGGCCAGGTGAAAGGCCAGTCCGATCCATTCGCCAAATAACCTCTCGTTCCAAGAGCTCCGCCACTTGCGCTGTTCGAAGCGATTGCGCATTTTCATCCATAAAAATGAAGTCAGGGCCGAATACACCCCAGAAAAAAAGCAACTGGGAAAGAGGTAGAGTGTCACAGTAACCTTAACTGGTGAGAGTACCGTGTTCAAGCATTTGGAGGTCAGTACGTCCATATAACATTATACCTCCCCACATCATAATACCTGGACCCCAAAACGACCATATTAGACAATGTTCCTTGGTGTTCCAACCCCTCGTCATATGAGGGTACGTCGAGAATCACTACTTAGGCTGAACCTGCTGTCATCCGAGAAGAGCACGCGCGCCCACTCCTCGTCGTTCCAGTCTCTGTGCTCCTCGAACCATTGCAAACAGTGTCAACGGAACACACCGTACTGGTCATCGGGCAAAGAAGCCACCCCAATGTGGAGCGTGAGATTGCGTGCTTTGCAGTCCTGTTGAATGTGGTTGCAACCGCACCCGCTGTTTGCTGTGGGGTCTCTTCCTGCCTGTTGCACGACGTAGCGGTCATCTGCTGCTACGTCAATTGTGGTGTACCACCTCCTCCCCTTCGTGAAACATTGCCTGTGTTTCAGACGGCTCCCCATGCGCCTGAAACAACGTTGTGAGAAATACCAAACTCCTGGACAACAATCGTCACACTTCGTCCCTCTTCCGGTTTCACGATGACTCTTCTCAGTGTGAAGTGGTCCAAATGTAGTCTCCGGGCCATGTTGCAATGAAAACATCACACAGTGCACCGTAACTGCTCTCTTATTGACACACACTGTCTTTTCCCGTCTCTCCAATTGCCTCGTGTTGTGACAAAAGTCCCATTTGGTACTATAGTCACACTGACCTCATGCTATGGACGACTGGTAGACCTCTGGCACATGCTCCCACACATTCATACATTTCCAACGCGTAGTTAATATATTATGTTACTTTATCTATCTCGTCCTTGAGTTTTGCAGAGCGATGTAGTTTCAGAGACGTTTGTATCTGTATAATGTTGAATAGGTACACTTTTGCCGACCGGAGTGGCCGAGCGGTTCTAGGCGCTTCAATCTGGAACCGCGCGACCGCTACGGTCGCAGGTTCGAATCCTGCCTCGGGCATGGACGTGTGTGATGTCCTTAGGTTAGTTAGGTTTAATTAGTTGTAAGTTCTGAGGGACTGATGACCTCAGATGTTAAATTCCATAGTGCTTAGAGTCATTTGAACCATTTGAACATTGTTACAGAGATTTGACGATTCCTTTCTACAGCAACAAACATGTCACAAATTAAATATTATCTGGTGTGCGGCAGATGAGTGTAACAGGACCGCCGTTATACATGTTATACATATGTGACTTATCGGACATTGATAGTTACAATCCCAGGCATTTCACGGATGGTGCACTGAAGAAATATTGTTGTCCTGGTCTTCAGTCTGAAGACTGGTTTCATGCAGCTTTCCACGCTAGTCTATTCTGTGCAAGCCTCTTCATCTGTGAATAACTACGGCAAACTACATTCATTTTGATCTGCTTACAGTATTCATGCCTAGGTTTCTCTATATAAATTTAACCCCTCACACTTCCCTCCATTACCAAATTGCTCTGTTGGACACATCCAACATCACAGACGCCAGACGCATACATATAGCAACCTTCTTTTAGTTTTTTTTCGGTTAGATTCAGTGCCACATCAGCTAATATTTAGCACTCTTTTGCAGCACGACATTTCAAAAGCTTCTATACTTTTCTTAAATCGTCATACTGATAAACAGGCTCATACATTATGTGATCAAAATTATCCGGACACACCCAAAAACATACGTTTTTCATATTAGGTGCATCGTACTGCCACCTACTGCCAGGTGCTCCATATCAGCGACCTCAGTAGTCATTAGACATCATGAGATAGCAGAATGGGGCGCTCCGCGGAAGTCACGAACAACGAACGTGGTCAGGTTATTGGGTGTCACTTGTGTCATACGCCTGTACGCGAGATTTCCACACTCCTAAACATCCCTAAGTCCACTGTTTCCGATGTGATAGTGAAGTGGAAACGTGAAGGGACACGTACAGCACAGAAGCGTACAGGCCGACCTTGTCTGTTGACTGACAGAGACCGCCGACAGTTGAAGAGGGTCGTAATGTATAACAGGCAGACATCTATCCAGACCATCACACAGGAATTCCAAACTGCATCAGGATCCGCTGCAAGTACTATGACAGTTCGGAAGGAGGTGAGAAAACTTGGATTTCATGGAAATGCCAAACGACGCCTCGCTTGATGTAAAAAGTGTAAACATCGGACAATTGAACAGTTCAAAAACGTTGTGTGAAGTTACGAATGTAATGTGGCGGCGATCCGATGTCAGAGTGTGGGTATGGCGAATGCCCGGTGAACGTCATCTGCCAGGGTGTGTAGTCGTAACACTAAAATTTGGAGGCGGTGGTGTTATGGTGTGGTCGTGTTTTTCATGGAGGGGGTCTTGCACCCCTTGTTGTTTTTCGTGGCACTATCACAGTACAGGCCTACATTAATGTTTTGAGCACATTCTTGCTTCCCACTGTTGAAGAGCAATTCGGAGATGGCGATTGTATCTTTCTACACGATCGAGCACCTGTTCATAATGCACGGCCTGTGGCTGGGTGGTTACACGACAATAACATTCCTGTAATGGACTGACCTGCACAGAGTCCTGACCTGAATCCTATAGAACAGCGACTTCATGCCAGGCCTCACCGAGCGACATCGATACCTCTCCTCAGTGCAGCACTCCGTTAAGAATGGGCTACCATTCCCCAAGAAACCTTCCAGCATCTCATTGAACGTATGTCTGCGAGAGTGGAAGGTGTCATCATGGATAAAGGTCGGCCAACACCATTTTGAATTCCAGCATTACCGATGGAGGGCGCCATGAACTTCCAAGTTTTTTTATTAAAAATAAAATAAAATCACATAGTTTACTTCCAAATTCTTTGTAAATTTGACTCGATTTTGTAAGCATTGAAATAACTTCACATGTCCTCACAACCCGCGAAGTTTCATTTCGTTTCCTCCTCCCCTTCTGAAATGTCTCAACTGCTTCAAAAGTCTTTTTTAACAGATCTCAGATCTCCTGGGAGCTATTCCTCGCATAACCTATTGTGTCACTGCGAATAAGAGATGGTTCTGACTATCCATAAACGTTAGAAATCCTAGGCATAATTTCTAAAAAGAAAATTATAAACAAAAACTTGAGTCACTCGATGAGAGCTGGTAGACTCAATATAGGTCTAAGTAAAATGAATATTGGGAAATTTGACGGATAAATTCGAGCAGTTTTATGTTGTGCCCGAAAATGTGTCTTGTGTTACATCGAGATCCATTTTTATTTCGTAAGAAGTTAAGGATATGGTGAACGAAGAGTTTCGATTTGAAACAGTCGGCTCGATGAGGAATGAGTGTTTGCACTGGAACTAAAATTTATAAACAGTGGAGAATACAACAACGTTCTATTAGAACAGACGTCACATCAGTACAGATAGTGGCGGGACTCTTAAAACGCAGCCGGCCGGTGCGGCCGTGCGGTTAAAGGCGCTTCAGTCTGGAACCGCGTGACCGCTACGGTCGCAGGTTCGAATCCCACCTCGGGCATGGATGTGTGTGATGTCCTTAGGTTAGTTAGGTTTAAGTAGTTCTAAGTTCTAGGGGACTGATGACCACAGCAGTTAAGTCCCATAGTGCTCAGAGCCATTTGACCCATTTTGAACTTAAAACGCATCCACGGAAGCCGGCCATTGTGCTAGAGAAGTTCCGCCGCTCCTCATCTTGTGAAACGCGACATCATTTCTTAAATGACATTACTGTTTGCTTCCGCTTCCTCATCGTATCAACAAAATTTCCTCTTCACTAATGACCTTGCTGATGACCACACCAACCTCGTCGACACACACACAGACAAACATCACCATCATCATCAAACAGTTTATCGTTCAAGTTAAAACGCTGCCAGTGGAGCTATTAACGCTTTAATGTCAGCACCACGAAGTTTTTTAATCGTGTATATCTTTGCCTGGAGCCCGCATCTCGTGGTCGTGCGGTAGCGTTCTCGCTTCCCACGCCCGGGTTCCCGGGTTCGATTCCCGGCGGGGTCAGGGATTTTCTCCGCCTCGTGATGGCTGGGTGTTGTGTGATGTCCTTAGGTTAGTTAGGTTTAAGTAGTTCTAAGTTCTAGGGGACTGATGACCATAGATGTTAAGTCCCATAGTGCTCAGAGCCATTTGAACCATTTTTTGAACCATCTTTGCCTGGATCTCAACAATTATTTATATTACATAATCACTAGTTACCAGCCGGCCGGCGTGGCCGAGCGGTTGTAGGCGCTACAGTCTGGAACCGCGCGACCGCTACGGTCGCAGGTTCGAATCCTGCCTCGGGCATGGATATGTGTGATGTCCTTAGGTTAGTTAGGTTTAAGTAGTCCCCTAGGACTGATGACCTCAGAAGTTAAGTTCCATAGTGCTCAGAGCCATTTGAACCATTTTTGAACTAGTTACCATTTTCCACCTTGTAGGACTGTGATTTACAGTTAAACTTTGGAGACAGGTTCCTTACACTAAAAGAAGAAAAAAATTTCTATGAAACGTGGGCTCTAAAATACGTACCTTAAGCGCTATGAGCACTTTTTCTTCTTCGACACTATCAAACACGTATTTTCTACTGTAAGCTTTTTGTTTTCCATATTTTAGGGGGAGGTATTATGGACCAAAACAAGAAAAATAGTCCGGTAAACATGGGCAGCTGCACACCTGAAAAGCTATGAGCACTTGTTCAACTATGCTACAGTAAAATACATCTCTTCTATTGTGCAAATGCTCATATCTCTTAAGGTATGGATTTTGGAATCAATGTTTTCTGGACTTTGTTTGTTGTTTTGGTCTATACTCCCACCTACCAAAAGATGGAAAGCAAAGTGCTTGCACTATAATACGCGTGTTTCACAGTAACGAAGACGAAAAAGTGCTCATAGCGCTTATGTACGTTTTAGCATTTTAGAGCCCGTGTTTACTAGACATTTTTTCTTGTTGCAGTGTAAGGAACCTGTCGATAAAGTTCGTTTTTACAAAAAATAGATGAGAACCTCGTAACCCCCTGTGTCTGTGAAAACGTCGTAGTTCCAGTAACCAGTAACACTGTTATCAAAGAGAGATTTGAAAGTGCATGGGTTTCTGTAATGTGTCAATAACTAGGCTTCTACCACATAGTTAAACATGTAGCGACTTTATGTGTAACACTTGATATTATTTTTTTAAGAACCGTTTATGCTTCTCCTGTAAAATTTAACAAAACGGAGCTACGAGGTTTTCTTTGTGTGTGTGGGTGGGTGACTGGCTGGCTGAGTGCGGCTTTTTAACAACGGTCATCGTCTTTTGCCTCTCAGCGTAACTTCCAGTTTCCAACCTGTCTAATCTTCTTCCTGAAGGGGCGTTAAATTAATCGCTTCATTAACATCTTGCATTCATCTTCTAGTCTTCCATGTTTTCTCCACTCAGCCGGTGTCCACTCATAGATCCTTCTTAGCCAGCGGTTATTATCCACTCGGTGGAGGTGGCCATACTCGTGTAACATTAAGCTATCTACGGGATCGTGTGTCTTTTTCTGCTATTATTCCCCGTTTCCTTTCATTTCCGACGCAGTCCAGTCTGGAGATGCGGCAAATTCTTCGCCAAAAATCCATCTGAAACAAAATCAATTGGTTTTTCTCCGTTTTAGTTAGCTCCCATTTTTCAGCATCATACATGGTGTTAATCTCTACGATTGACTTTTGCAGCAAGAAATTCGTTTTCTTTGTAAATTTGTCACTCCATAGCAAAGAATTAAATTGACCAATTACTCTTTTCACTTGGCCAATTTTATTTGTGATGTCCTGGGTACTTCTGCCATTTGTGAAAATGACGCCCAAGTACTTAAATGTAGAGATAACTTTAATTTTGCAAAACCTCACATCCAAGTCTTCTCGTTCATCTTCACCAACTTCCATGTATTCCATACTTTGGTGTTAATTGTCAGGGCCCATTTTGAGCATTCTTAAAAAAAATGGCTCTGAGCACTACGGGACTTAACTTCTGAGGTCATCAGTACCCAAGAACTTAGAACTACTCAAACCTAACTAACCTATGGACATCACACACATCCATGCCCGAGGCAGGATTCGAACCTGCGACCGTAGCGGTCGCGCGGTTCCAGACTGTAGCGCCTAGAACCGCTCGGTCACTCCGGCCGGCGGAGCATTCTTCGTTTAGTTTCCTGAACATTACCCAGAATCGCCTTTTCATAGGAATTTATATAATAATAATAATAATGTATACAGGGTGAACCATTTTAATCCGTAATGGGGAATAACTCGGGATAGAGACGAGATTCAACAAAATGCCGTAAATCAAAGTTGTAGGTGGCAAAGAGCACCACGCATTGCTACTACTGGTCGTAATCTTGATCGTGATTTACAAGGTGATTTGGAGATTAAAGTGATTTTCTAATGGGAACCCTAATATTTGACTTAAGATCTGAAAAGAGCGGCAAATTTTACGTATAAAGTGATACATTGTTCAAGGACATGGCAAGGTTCAATGGAGGTCATATAAGTAACTATGTCTGTTTCCAGTAGGGATTAACTCGGAACAGAGGAGGGATACAACAAAATACAATGTTACATACAAATCAGAAGGGCCATAAAGGATAACGTATCCCACGAACAACCATGATCGTAAAGGTACTTATCGAAGATCATTCGAAGACTGAGTTTTATTTCATGTTAACCCCTGTTTATGACGCCGGACTTGGAAAGAGCGAAGAAACATTTTAACCTTAAGTTTTAATTAACGTGTTTATTGGCAAAAACAAATAAATCACAGAGCATAAATGTAATTTGACATTTGCATGATAGAACAAATATAAATAAAACGCAGATCATTGATTTTCAAAGCGCTGAAAGAGTCTCCTCGCCTCTCATTCCTTGGGTGCTTGATTCAGAGAGCTCCTATGCCTTTCCTTTTGTACCTGAAAATTAACCATTCAACATATGCCCAAAATGACCACCATTTGTTGTATCCTTCCTCTACTTCGAGTTAATTCCTACTGGAACTGAAAACATATTTGCTTATTTGTTCTTCATTGAACATTGCCATGACCTTGAATAATGTATCATTTATACGTAAAATATACGTCTCTTTTCAGCTCTTAAATCAAATGCTATGGTTTCCGTTTAAGAAAATCGCTTTAACCTCCAAAACACCTCGAAAATAACGTTCACGGTCAAGGCCATTAGTATCAATGCGCGACTCTCTTTCCCATCTACAACTTTTATCTAAAACATTGCGCTGTATCTCATCTCTGTTCTGAGTTATTCCCCATTATGAATTAAAATTAGCCACCCTGCATAACATGTTTTGATATTATAATAACAACTTGGTTACATTAACGCTTGGTACATCACTTTAACATAAGTTACAAGAATAATAGTGTACACGATAGGAAACTGAAGTGTGTATTCACCATCATCAGTATTTCACTTGGCACTAAGATAATGGACACAGGTCTGCAGATTATAGCTGTGCGAGTGGATAATGGGAGTAAATGTGTTTCTTTCATTCGATTCCCTCGAAAGTCAGTGTTCCTGCTAGTTTTTTCTTTTTTTTCCTTAGTGAATGGGCTTCACCTTTCTGTCACGCATGTTCTACTTGAGGACTCAAGAACCGTGTCAAATTTGTTATAGGCAGCACGTACGGTTAACCTGTGAATAGGCGCCCCTTTGTTGTCGTTGTGGTCTTCAGTCCAAAGACTTGTCTGATGTAGCTCTCGATGCTACTCTATCATGAAGCGCCCCTACCTGGGTGGAATGTTTTCTGTAGGTGGTCAGGCCGCAAGCTGATTCACATGGGGTAGTATCTAAATCTATCTTCTGTCAAGCATAGCTTGTAGTTTTCTAGGACTCCGTGCCTATTTTGGGACTCTTATCAGTTTTCACGTTCGTTTATTTTCTGAAAATTAGCTGAGGTAGTTGTTGACACCTCCCCCCCCCCCCTCCAGACATCGAACAAATTAAATGACGGGATGGTTTCTATGAAAGGGGACGACCGATTTCGTATCCCATCCTTCCCTCATCCGATGGGATCGATGACCTCGCTGTTTGGACCCCTCCCCCAAATCACCCAGCCAACCAACCATGGCAACATTTGTACTGTGGCGTCAAATATAATAAAAGCCATCGTACGCTACTGCCACATGGGATATGCGTTGCTCTTATTATGGTCTTCCGTCCGAAGATTGGATGGATGCGACTGAGTTGCTGTTCCATTGCTGCCCCATGAGGAACGGGCAGGTAAGTTATTGCAGTTCTCTGCGTGTACAAACCACTTGGCCGCCCGATAGGGATGGCAGTTCTCGCTCAAACAACCGGTTTTCGGTTATATCGGTTTTTCCCACGCCAGTTTATGTGATTGTTAAATCGCTCAAAATAACCTGTATCTAAAATAACCGATTTCCGGGTTTTTTGTTCTTATTAATTCCTGTAATAAACGTAGAAATCGAAAGAAGACTGAAAAATTTTGACTCAGTCTCAAGACGCATCGTTAAAAATATTGAATTAAATAGGCAAATAAAAGAAAACTTAATCCATCCACCATTCGCAACTTTTCTCGAAAAGTGATAAGTGACTAAATACTACAAAAAATTACCAGTATTCTCCCACTGATTGTAATTTTTTGAAACTTTGCTCAAAAGCACGTTCTAATCGGTGGTCACAGCACTATTTGGGCACTAAGAATAGCCAGTGCTAAAGGGCTACAAGCTGATGGAAATAAGAGACGAATCTTTAATCTTCCAAAGCAAATGAAGCATTGTACTTCACTGCTATGTCACTTTGTAAAGATGTTTCGAAACAAGGATTGATGCCATTCTGCAGTAAAACGGACGACAGCCAGTAATTATGGTATAGACCAAGTGGAAGCACATCTTGCACACTGCACGTACACGCGTGCCTTAAAACAAGACACACAGTGAGAGGAACATAATTATCTCAGCAGCGCTATACCACATCTTATGCCATGCGTTTGTTGTTCGTTTCTGTTGGAGTTGTTACTAAAATGGCACGGATGGCTTTTTCCATTTTCTGTAATAATGCAATTTTCTAACGAATGTAGTTTTCAAGGTTTATTTAAAAACGAAAATTTTAGCACTGCTGCCACGCCTAATTGATGTTTCGAGCTTTTACTCAGTTACACTACTAGCCACTAAAATTGCTACACCACGAAGATGACGTGCTACAGACGCGAAATTTAACCGACAGGAAGAAGATGCTGTGATATACAAATGATTAGCTTTTCAGAGCATTCACACATGGTTGGCGCCGGTGGCGACACCTACAACGTGCTCACATGAGGAAACTTTCCAACCGATTTCTCATACACAAACAGCAGTTGACCGGCGTTGCCTGGTGAAACGTTGTTGTGATGCCTCGTGTAAGGAGGAGAAATGCGTAAAACCACGTTTCCGAGTTTCATAAACGTCAGTAGCCTATCGCGATTGCGATTTATCGTATCGCGACATTGCTGCTCGCGTTGGTCGAGATCCAATGACTGTTAGCAGAATATGGAATCGGTGGGTTCAGGAGGGTAATACGGAACGCCGTGCTGGATACCAACGGCCTCGTATCACTAGCAGTCGAGATGACAGGCATCTTATCCGCATGGCTGTAACGGATCGTGCAGCCACGTCTCGATCCCTGAGTCAGCAGATGGGGACGTTTGCAAGACAACAACCATCTCCACGAACAGTTCGACGACGTTTGCAGCAGCATGGACTATCAGCTCGGAGACCATGTCTGCGGTTACCCTTGGCGCTGCATCACAGACAGGAGCGCCTGCGATGGTGTACTAAATGACGAACCTGGCTGCACGAATGGCAAAACGTCATTTTTTCGGATGAATCCAGGTTCTGCTTACAGCATCATGATGGTCGCATCCGTTTTTGGCGACATCGTGGTGAACGCACATTGGAAGCGTGTAATCGTCATCGCCATACTGGCGTATCACCCGGCGTGATGGTATGGGGTGCCATTGGTTACACGTCTCGATCAACTCTTGTTCGCATAGACGGCACTTTGAACAGTGGACGTTACATTTCAGATGTGTTACGACCCGTGGCTCTACCCTACATTCGATCCCTGCGAAACCCAATATTTCAGCAGGATAATGCACGACCGCATGTTGCAGGTCCTGTACGGGCCTTTCTGGATACAGAAAATGTTCGACTGCTGCCCTGGCCAGCACATTGTCCAGCTCTCTCACCAAGTGAAAACGTCTGGTCAATGGTGGCCGAGCAACTGGCTCGTCACAATACGCCAGTCACTACTCTTGATGAACTGTGGTATCGTGTTGAAGCTGCATGGGCAGCTGTACCTGTACACGCCATCCAAGCTCTGTTTGACTCAATGCCCAGGCGTATGAAGGCCGTTTTACGGCCAGAGGTGATTGTTCTGGGTACTGATTTCTCAATATCTATGCACCCAAATTGCGTGAAAATGTAATCACATGTCAGTTCTAGTATAATATATTTGTCCAATGAATACCCGTTTATCATGTGCATTTCTTCTTGGTGTAGCAGTTTTAATGGCCAGTAGTGTATTAGTGGAAAAATAAAAATAGCTGTTATAACCGAGACAAAGATACCAGTTACCCAGAACTAAAATATCGGTATTAGTTTTAATCGATCGGTTTTTGCCACCCCTACCACCCCATGCCCGCAGGCGCGAGACCAGGCAGTATGGGCGCGTACCATACAGCCCTGGACTGCCCGCGCGTCAACTGTTTGGACACGCCTGCCAACCACTACTCGCGGGTGCCCGGCTTCCCGCAGGTGGGCTTGCGATCAGGGATAGCCTACTGCAGTCTGATTAAAATTAATTGTTAGTTGACACTTCACGCGTTGGAACTGGTTTTCTCCAATCAAAGCGCTCGTCACTGCTAAACAGTTTGCCGTTGCCAATCTGCCAAAACAAATACCCAGTTCACTTCCAATTCCTTGTATGAATTTCTTCCTTAATGTGTTTGGATTCCGTATCCGTGGTTCTCCCTTGTATTTCACATTTTATCACACATGATAATCACACCAAAAGCATCACACACACAATGATGGTAACGAAATATGCACGTTTCATACACAGCACTAACCGAACGCTATTGGATCCTGTCTCACAAGACGCGACTCGGCATCACATATTCTACACTGATGCGCCAAAGAAACTAGTATAGGCATGCGTATTCAAATACAGAGATAAGTAAACAGGCAGAATACGGCGCTGCGGTCGGCAACGCCAATATAAGACAACAAGTGTCTGGCTGAGTTGTTAGACCGGTTACTGCTGCTACAATGGCAGGTTAATTGGATTTAAGTGATTTTGAACGCGTGTTATAGACAGCGCACGAACTATAGGACACAGCATCTCTGAGGTAGCGATCAAATGCGGTTTTTCCCATACGACCATTTCACGAGTGTACCGTCAATATCAGGAATCCGGTAAAACATCAAATCTCCGACATCGCTCCGGCTGGAAAAAGATCCAGCAAAAACGGGACCAACGATGACTAAAGAGAATCGTTCAACGTGACAGAAGCGCAACCCTTCCGCAAATTACTGCAGATTTCAATGCCGGGCCATCAACAAGTGTCAGCGTGCGATCCGTTCAACGAAACATCATCGATATGGGCTTTCGGAGCTGACGGCTCATTCTTGTACCCTTCATGACTGTAAGACAGAAAGCTTTACGCCTCGCCTGGGTCCGTCAACACCGACTTTGGACTGTTGATGACTGGAAACATGTTGCCTGATCGGACGAGTCTCGTTTCAAATTGTATCGAGCGGATGGACGTGCACAGGTATGGAGAGGACATCATGAATCCTTGGACCCTACATGTCAGCAAGGGACTGTTCAAGCTGGTGAAGGGTCTGTAATGGAGTGGGGCGTGTGCATTAGGAGTGATATGGGACCCCTGATACCTCTAGATACGACTCTGACAGGTGACACATAAGTAAGCATCCTGTCTGATCACTTGCATCCATTCATGTATATTGTGCATTCCGACGGACTTGGGCAATTCCAGCAGGACAATGCGACACCCCATACATCCAGAATGCTACAAAGTGGCTCCCGAAACACTCTTCTGAGTTTAAACACTTCCGCTGGCCACCAAACTCCCCAGACATGAATATTGTTGAGCATACCTGGGATGCCTTGCAACGTGCTGTTCAGAAGAGATTTCCATCCCCTCGTATTCTTACTGATTTATGGACAGTGGCGCAGGATTCATGGTGTCAATTCCCTCCAGCACTACTTCCGACATTAGTCGAGTCCATGCCACGTCGTGTTGCGGCACTTTTGCGTGCTCACGGGGGCCCTACACGGTATTAGGCAGGTGTACCAGTTTATTTGGCTCTTCAGTGTACTATTATCATCACAGAGATCAGCCTACAGTGGATAAGCTAAATACGACACTGCATGTTGCCGAACTATTGGAAGGCAGCAAATCGCCGTTGCAACTGGTGCGCTAGAAGACTAAAATATGTCAGTAATAATAAATGGTACCATAGCGTAGTGTTTAAAGTGCAGTCTGGATGTGCAGGAAGTTTTGGGTTCGAATCTTGTCACGTGATTGAATTTAATTTTTTTTATTTTTAAATCTTTATCAAAATGAATGTTATTATTATTTTTATTCAATTACCTGGTTTAAATGTATTTCTCTTTATTTTTAAACACTTGTCTCGTCATTTTCATCTTCATATTGAGTTTTTTTTTCCTTCCTATCATTCCTAATCTGCCTGTGTCACCTATAACCTGCAACTGGTTTCCAGCTAGTACTGCTCATCAACTGGTAACGCATCTGTTCGAGTAGCCAATGACAGTGAGAAATTACAGTTCGCTTTTAGTACTGAAACTGAAATTCTTCTGTCATGAGTTTGCTCGTAGAGGTCAGATTCAGTCGCCGTGAACAAAGCGTGAGTAGTTAATAGTTCTGCCGCAAATTTCTCGGATACATTGTACATCACGAGATTGTGGGTAGGTTAGGACATGAGTGTAAATTCGGGGCTACAGAACGCGTCGTCTGCTGCAATTCAGTTATCAATCACTTAAAATCTGCTGTAGACGGAGTACCTCGCATTACCGTCATACCTGATGGAGAACGCCTGCCAACATTTACATGTAACAGCACTTCAGCACTTGCGAAGTGACCTGCCGTGATTGTGCGTCGTCTCTAACCGAGCGACAGTCGAATGTGGCAACAGAGTAGCGCCTAGCGACACACGTCAGGTAACAAGTAATTTTAATCGGACGGTAGATGTTTCTTCAACTCTCACAATTACTGCAACCTAAATACACTTGCAACTGTTTGCTATATTCAGTCTTTAGTCTCTCTCAACAATTTTTGTTCCTGAAGTTTCCGTCTACTCCCAAGCTGATTATTCCTTGATGCCTTAGGTTAGCTTTTAGTTAATATACACTATATTGCAGTGCCTTTGTTATTCCGAGTTAGGATGCAATGTCCCTTTGGAAGTGCATGAATGTCCAAACGAACAGGCACTGCGGTGCCCTCTTACATCCCTTTTCATTTTCGTCATTCCATTGTACAGCTGATGGTTGTCCATATTCGCAACAAGCGACTTTCAAGTAAAATGTCTCGCCCGTACAGGAATATACAACCTGTGATAGTACATCCATTATGTAGACACATGGTTGACGACGTATATTAGTGTGGGTCTGGCAGTGAGTAGTGCTCGGATAGGCTAGTGGTAAGGCAACCGCTCGCGATAAGCGGGAAACCCTGGTTCGAGTTTCGGTCCGGCACAAATTTTCATTGTCTTCCTTCCATTACAGAGCTGATGGTTGACCATATTCTCAACTGCGAATATGTTACTGGCCTTTGACTGAAGTTCGGCCACAAAACTCTTCTCCCCGATCTGATTCAGCACATCTACATTAGTTACCAGAGTTGCCCACATAATGTTCAAATAATATATACGCCGCAGCTGGCTAACGTCGTCAACAACTGCAAATATTTCGACAGGTGAACACCCCGTCATTTTCAAGGCACCAATGAAACGAGAGATAACTGTGTGTGGCACCTTACACCCTCGGTAGACAGGGCAACACTAACCATCAATCAGAAGACAGCCTACGCTGTACAACAACACACATAATTGACAACTAGCACTGTAACACCACCAAAAATGATCAACGGTAATCACAATATGAGACTTAACAGTGTCTTTTGACAAGCAACTTTTCTTCGGGAGGGTGTTATCCTCCCTCTCCACTTTTTTTCGTCTGGTCAGGACTGAGCCTGCGATACGATGCATCAGCTAGTAAACGCTGCATCTCCTGAACATAATCCCACTTATGTAGCACAGAGAATGCGAAGCAGACCTCTCTGCTGCTGTAAGATTATCCTTGCGCGAATGGGTCGTCGCCACGTGCTTCTCTCCCATAAAATCTTCAGCAGTCTTCTGTAACACCACATTTGAAATGATTCTACTCTCTTTTTCTCTGTAGCGTTTATTGTCCACATACCATTTCCGTACTAGGCTACATTCCACACAAATACACTGGTGCGCAAAACTTCAGAACAAAAATATCTTTCGCATAATGTCTCACTGCCAAGTAACATAGCTCGATGCAAGATGGACCACACATAGAAAGAATTGCTACAGTGTATTACAGAAGGTAATGGGACGAACAAAAATTACACATTTATTGAAAGACAATAATTACTCTGAAGTCATTGCGATTGCTGATGATCCACAGGACATCGCTGCTAACAGTGTGTGATCACCGCGGACTGCGATGCATGCTCTGCAACGAGCTCCCATGCTGACCACAAGGTTGGTAGGGACTTCTTAGCCCGCCCGGTTAGCCGTGCGTTAGAGCGCCTGGTCCCCGGCACGAATCCGCCCGGCGGACTTGTGTCGAGGTCCGGTGAGCCGGCCAGTCTGTGGATGGTTTTTAGGCGGTTTTCCATCTGCCTCGGCGAATACGGGCTGGTTCCCCTTATTCCGCCTCAGCTACACTATGTCGGCGATTGCTGGGCAAACAAGTTCTCCACGTATGCGTACACCACCATTACTCTACCACGCAAACATAGGGGTTACACTCATCTGGTGTGACACGTTCCCTGGGGGTGGAGGGGAGTCCACTGCGGGCCGAACCGCACAATAACCGTAAAAGAGTGTATCGGTGTGGGGCGGCGGAGGGGTGGACTGCGGTAGTCGTCGTGGGGTTGTTGACCACTGCGGCTGCGGCGGGGACGGAGCCTCTCCGTCGTTTCTAGGCCCCTGTTAACATACACTACAATACAATACAATGACTTCTTGTGGTAGGGAGTTCCATTCCTTCAAAAGCGCAGTTGAAAACTGCGGATGATCGTTGGTGCATGTAGACGTGCTGCTATACATCTCCCGAACACATTCCACCCGTGATCAATGGGATTTGAGTCGGGGGAATGGGCAGACCAGCCAATTGCCGAATATTCTCTCGCTAGAAGAGCTCCACTTTCACTGTTCGGTGCGGTCACACATTCTCATCCATAGAAATGAAGTCAGGGCAGAATAGGTCACTGTAAAACGCACATGTTGAAGCAATACAGCCTCACAATGAAGTTGACCTGTGAGTTTACCGTGCTCAAAGATTTGGAGGTCAATACGCCCATGCAACGTTATGCCTCCGCACACCGTAACATCTGGACACCAAAACGACTATGTTCGACCATGCTAGTCGTACCATCATAATTATGACAAGAGTTGGGAACACATAGTGCACCCAGGAACATTCTTGAACATGATCGGTTTAGTGGTCCAGCGGTGTGGGGAGGCATAATGTTGCAAAAATGGAAATAATCGTACGGCATTGTTGGCCGGGAGGCTCCATTCGGGGGAGTTCGGCCGCCGTATTGCAAGTCTTTTTTAGGTGACGCCACATCGGCAGCTTGCGAATCTTTGAATACATTACACTCACCGTTCAACGTGCGTCTTTTCTTCCGGCCCTGACTTCATTTCTGTGGATGACAATGGGCGGCTGCATCGAACTACGCAGATGCAGAGCTCTTGGAAAGAGAGAATATTCGGTGTGAATGGACAGCGTTGGCTGTTCTCCCGACTTAAACCCCATCGAGCACATGTAGATTGCGTTGAGGAAACGTAATGCACGACGTCCACATGCAGTAACGACCATCCAGCAGTTGTGGTGGAATGGAGAGCCCTGCCGCCAGAACTCCTTGCCAAACTTGTGACCAACATGAGAACACGTTGTAGAGCATGTATTGTCGTCCGTGGTGGTCACACGCCCTATTAACACTTTGCCGTCCGCACGTCTCGTACAAATTTATTCGCTTGGCGCTGGCAGCGCTAATTCGGATTACTTGGCGTGTCGCCGGCCGCGTGTCACCTTTCTGTTGCTGACAAGCTTCAAACACATTGACTTTCGGGCGCTTTAATTTTCCGGGAATCCTCTATTTTGCCGTATCGTTCCACAAACTCGAATATTCCTTTCAAGTAACTTCTCTGCAAGTTCTACACTGTTATAATAATTATCCATGCAGAGGTGATGCCACTTTCCTTCAGAAGGTGTCAATAGTTCCATCACTGTTTTTGCTGAAGACTGTCCAGCTCCGGAATATATCTTGAATGAGGAAATGTATCCCGTAATCGAATCACACAGCATCCGAATGAGTATGCCGTATTTCGTAATTTTCGACGGATTGTAAACATTAAAATTTAATCGCCTACGCCACTGTATCATTCCTTCATCAATTGAAATATTTTGTCTTAGATTAAACGTATCTTTAAACTTTTTGGAAAAATAATCAATTACGCATTGCACTTTGAGAAGCCGGTCGGCATTATCCGGTTTATTGTTGCTGTCGGAAAAATGTAAAAACGATAATATTTGTCTGAATCGGTTGCGGGACATCGCTTTGCGACATATCGGCGTGCCTATCAACCGACCAATAATCATCGAATCTTGCTTTTTTTACAATTCCCATAAGGATAGCAAGCCCAAACCATTTTCTAAGTTCGGGTCCCGTAACGTCGACAAATTTGGCATTTTTTAAATCCAGTTTCCTGCTATTGTAATTTTGACTGTAGTGCGTGTTGGTTTCGTTACTAATATATTCAAACAGATCGTTCCCAATATATAATTCTACGATATCCTCGACACTCTTTGTATATTTGGGAAATACGTTTGGACCCGGGGATCCTTCAAATTTATTATTGGTCCTCAGTAAATCAAAGTCTGACCACTGTGCACTGCCGTCTTCGTCTGATTCGGCCGAATCAGTTGGGAACCGTAGCGTTCGCCGAATTCATTTTGGACGTATTTCACCATCTTCCTACAATTCTGCTTCACTTTCATTTTTCTGATATCCAGTGTCTTCTTCCCAATCGGCCAAGTCATCCGAAACTTCAGACAAGAGGTCCGCTCATTCATCGTAAATAATCCTATTGTATCTTTCGTCCGCCATGATGAAAGAGCACAAGTACTTATAAAAACAAAAAGCTTGTTGACGTGTGTAACTTGTTGTTACCTAAACAAAACACCAACAGAATGCAAAAGATACTGAAGTGCTGTCGCCGGCCGGAGTGGCCGAGCGTTTCTAGGCGCTACAGTCTGGAACCGCGCGACCGCTACGGTCGCAGGTTCGAATCCTGCCTTGGGCATGGAAATGTGTGATGTCCTTAGGTTAGTTAGGTTTAAGTAGTTCTAAGTTCTAGGGGACTGATGACCTCAGATGTTAAGTCCCATAGTGCTCAGAGCCATTTGAACCATTTGAAGTGCTGTCGCCGGCCACTGCGTGATACTATGCTCACGACACCGCTGTGGTGTCGCCGGCCACTCAGCGATACTATGCAAACGACACCACTGTGGTGTCGCCGGACGGCATAGTGTTAAGAACCATTTCTCACCCTTTGTAATGTCCAAGGGACTATCATGAATCGCGGTGTTGTCAGTGTAATGAGTGTCTTTGCTTCAAGTATCGTTTGTGTTTTTCATTGGGTATTTCTGCAAGTTACCTGCTGCCCTATACCGTAGCAGTTCTATCTGTGTATGGTCCAGGTTCATCGAGCTATGTTTCTTGGCAGTAACACATCACGCGAAGGCTACTGTCTTCTTGTCTTTTGCATACCACTGTAATTTCACAAAAGACATCCTAAATCTTAAATTTATTGTTAACTACCCAGTAACTTACTTTTCTTGTTTATACTATTACTTCTTTGAAATCTTATTTCCGTAACTTGAGTCGTTTAAGAAATATTGGGTGTGTAATATGGACACTGCATACATCCTCAGAAGTAAAAAAATTATGCCGAAGTCCCGTATATGCTCAGAGTATCGCAACCGAATTGAAGTCATTCTTTGTTTATTTTTTTATAGGTTTCACATTATTAGTAACATTTTTTCTATGTTAAGAGCAATTTTAAGAATAAATCGCTGTTCAGAATATTCTGACGATGGTGGCATACTTTTCAGTAACTGTTCAGGCAGCAGCGTAATAGTTACACTGTTAACTGAGAGGCCTTTCAAGGTGTACGACTACGTATGTTCACAGCTGACGGGTAGTTAACCTAACAGCGAACCGCGAAACGCATTTACTTACAATCAGCTTCGGAGACACTCACGTCACGAAAAGTGGTTCCATTGATTGCAAATCGTATCTCTGGGGCCGAACTGGCGTGCTAGAATGTGGCAGCGGACAAACAGGAGGTCGTGTGAAGCTTGAGTGACAGTTCGCTCCCACGGAAGAAATAGCTGTAGTCACTGCTGTGTCACAGATTACAATATCCCGATAAGCACCTTCTCCGTTCTGATTCGCTCTGACCATTCCTAGCATTCGCCATTTGTGCACTTTTACACATTTTTCTATAGCGCTTCGTTTAGTAAGACTCGCTAGATCATCTATCAGCAAACATGTTTTGTTTAGTTTTTTGCTTGTTCCTTGCGTCGCCGGCCGGAATGGCCGAGCGGTTCTAGGCGCTACAGTGAGGAACCGCATGACCGCTACGGTCGCAGGTTCGAATCCTGCCTCGGGCATGGATGTGTGTAATGTCCTTAGGTTAGTTAGGTTTAAGTAGTTCTAAGTTCTAGGGGACTGATGACCTCAGAAGTTTAGTGTCATAGTGCTCAGAGCCATTTGAACCATTTGTTCCGTGCGTCATCATGGGGAACATGTCAGTACGTTTACAAATAAGATGCATTTTAAAGAATTGTTGAGCAGACTGTAGCTGCTGTGGAAATGACTATGGAGGAGCCCTCAGACGTTGACGCGACAGAAATATATACTGTGGTGATGGAAGTCGCGGGATAGCGATATGCACAATCACGAATGGCGGTAGTATCGCGTACTCAAGGTATAAAGGGGCAGTGCATTGGCGGAGCTGTCGTTTCTACTCAGGTGATCCATGTGGAATGGTTGCCGACGTGGTTAAGGCCGGACGCCGAGTATTAACAGACTTTGAACACGGAATGGTAGTTGGAGCTAGAAGCATAGGACATCACTATTTCGGAAATCGTTAGAGAATTCATTATTCCACGACCCACAATGTCGAGAATGTGCTGAGAATACCACATTTCAAGTATTACCTCTCCCCACAGACAACGCAGTGGCCGAAGGCTCTCACTTGACGACCGAGAGCAGCGGCGTTTGCGTAGAGTTGTTAGTGCTAACAGACAAGCAACACTGCATGAAATAACCGCACAAATCAATGTGGTACGTACAACGAACGCATCAGTTAGGACAGTGCGGCGAAATTTGGCGTTAATGGGTTATGACAGCAGATGATCGACGCGGGTGCTTTTGCTAGCAGCACGACATCACCTGCAGGGCCTCTCCTTGGCTCGTGACCAATCCATTTACCCCCATAACACTGGAAAACCGTGGTCTGGTCAGTGAGTTCCGATTTCAGTTGGCAAGAACTAATGGTATCTCTCAGACTCCACGAAGGCATAGACCCAAGTTGTCAACAAGGCACTGTGCAAGCTAGTGGTAGATCCATCATGGTGTCGGTTGTGTTTACATGGAATGAGCTGTGTCCTCTGAGCCAACTGAACAGATCATTGAGTGGAAATGGTCATCGAGTGACATTATACTGAGTGCACTATCCGAAAATTACCTCGAGCAATTAAACAGAGAACCGACTCGTGGAGATAACATCTTGGACCTACTGATAACAAACAGACCCGAACTTCTCGACTCTGTATGTACAGAACAGGGAATCAGTGATCATAAGGCCGTTGCAGCATCCCTGAATATGGAAGTTAATAGGAATATAAAAAAAGGGAGGAAGGTTTATCTGTTTAGCAAGAGTAATAGAAGGCAGATTTCAGACTACCTAACAGATCAAAACGAAAATTTCTGTTTCGACACTGACAATGTTGAGTGTTTATGGAAAAAGTTCAAGGCAATCGTAAAATGCGTTTTAGACAGGTACGTGCCGAGTAAAACTGTGAGGGACGGGAAAAACCCACCGTGGTACAACAACAAAGTTAGGAAACTACTGCGAAAGCAAAGAGAGCTCCACTCCAAGTTTAAACGCAGCCAAAACCTCTCAGACAAACAGAAGCTAAACGATGTCAAAGTTAGCGTAAGGAGGGCTATGCGTGAAGCGTTCAGTGAATTCGAAAGTAAAATTCTATGTACCGACTTGACAGAAAATCCTAGGAAGTTCTGGTCTTACGTTAAATCAGTAAGTGGCTCGAAACAGCATATCCAGACACTACGGGATCATGATGGCATTGAAACAGAGGATGACACGCGTGAAGCTGAAATACTAAACACCTTTTTCCAAAGCTGTTTCACAGAGGAAGACCGCACTGCAGTTCCTTGTCTAAATCCTCGCACAAACGAAAAAATGGCTGACATCGAATTAAGTGTCCAAGGAATAGAAAAGCAACTGGAATCACTCAATAGAGGAAAGTCCACTGGACCTGACGGGATACCAATTCGGTTCTACACAGAGTACGCGAAAGAACTTGCCCCCCTTCTAACAGCCGTGTACCGCAAGTCTCTAGAGGAACGGAGGGTTCCAAATGATTGGAAAAGAGCACAGATAGTCCCAGTCTTCAAGAAGGGTCGTCGAGCAGATGCGCAAAACTATAGACCTATATCTCTGACGTCGATCTGTTGTAGAATTTTAGAACATGTTTTTTGCTCGAGTATCATGTCGTTTTTGGAAACCCAGAATCTACTATGTAGGAATCAACATGGATTCCGGAAACAGCGATCGTGTGTGACCCAACTCGCTTTATTTGTTCATGAGACCCAGAAAATATTAGATACAGGCTCCCAGGTAGATGCTATTTTTCTTGACTTCCGGAAGGCGTTCGATACAGTTCCGCACTGTCGCCTGATAAACAAAGTAAGAGCCCACGGAATATCAGACCAGCTGTGTGGCTGGATTGAAGGGTTTTTAGCAAACAGAACACAGCATGTTGTTATCAATGGAGAGACGTCTACAGACGTTAAAGTAACCTCTGGCGTGCCACAGGGGAGTGTTATGGGACCATTGCTTTTCACAATATATATAAATGACCTAGTAGATAGTGTCGGAAGTTCCATGCGGCTTTTCGCGGATGATGCTGTAGTATACAGAGAAGTTGCAGCATTAGAAAATTGTAGCGAAATGCAGGAAGATCTGCAGCGGATAGGCACTTGGTGCAGGGAGTGGCAACTGACCCTTAACATAGACAAATGTAATGTATTGCGAATACATAGAAAGAAGGATCCTTTATTGTATGATTATATGATAGCGGAACAAACACTGGTAGCAGTTACTTCTGTAAAATATCTGGGAGTATGCGTGCGGAACGATTTGAAATGGAATGATCATATAAAATTAATTGTTGGTAAGGCGGGTACCGGGTTGAGATTCATTGGGAGAGTGCTTAGAAAATGTAGTCCATCAACAAAGGAGGTGGCTTACAAAACACTCGTTCGACCTATACTTGAGTATTGCTCATCAGTGTGGGATCCGTACCAGATCGGTTTGACGGAGGAGATAGAGAAGATCCAAAGAAGAGCGGCCCGTTTCGTCACAGGGTTATTTGGTAACCGTGATAGCGTTACGGAGATGTTTAATAAACTCAAGTGGCAGACTCTGCAAGAGAGGCGCTCTGCATCGCGGTGTAGCTTGCTCGCCAGGTTTCGAGAGGGTGCGTTTCTGGATGAGGTATCTAATATATTGCTTCCCCCTACTTATACCTCCCGAGGAGATCACGAATGGAAAATGAGAGAGATTAGAGCGCGCACGGAGGCTTTCAGACAGTCGTTCTTCCCGCGAACCATACGCGACTGGAACAGGAAAGGGAGGTAATGACAGTGGCACGTAAAGTGCCCTCCGCCACACACCGTTGGGTGGCTTGCGGATTATAAATGTAGATGTAGATGTAGATATTCGGCTACATGGAGACCATTTGCAGGCATTGATTGATTTCGTGTTTCCAAATATGTCATCGGGCCACTATTGTTCGCGATTGGTTTGAAGAACATTCTGGACAGTTCGAACAAATGACTTGGCCACCCAGATCGCCCGACATTAATCCCATCGAAGATTTATGGGACATAATCGACAGATCAGTTCGTGCAGAAAATCCTGCACCAGCAACACTTTCGCAGTTATGGACGGCTATAGAGGCAGGACGTTTCAATATTTCTGCAGAGGCTTCCAACGACTTGTTGAGTCAATGCCACGTCGTGTTGCTGCACTACGTCGGGCAAAAGGAGAACCGACGCGATATTAGGGGGTGTTCCATGACTTTTGTTACCTCTGTGAATATCCTCTGGCAGCTAGTTTGACTCTAGTCCGCCACCAACAATGAAAAGTGGATCTATGACAATGCCAGACACTCGTGTTGGCGAGACGTCAGAAAAATCATTGAACATTCTTCGACCAAATATCCTAAGACGAAACCCAACAGGTAATACCTCAAGATACATTTCCTCTGTGGAAACATGGTTACATGCTGGCTATTCACATAATCGCATTTTTAAAATCTTCATTTACAAAAAAATGAAAGTTAAATATAACTCAACTCCTCCATCTACTCAAGAAAATTATCTGTAGAGTTTAAGGAGTTGTCAGTTTAAATTTATTTTCAAACGAGCATTGTCTTTCAGCACATTTAATTCACAAGGGAGGCGGTCAAATATTTTAGTGGCTCAAGGGTGAGTCCACCCCCACATCTCAGTGATCAGCGTATATGGCTGTTATACGGAGGACCCAAGTTCGATTCCCGGTACTGCCAGGGATTTTTCCTTGGTAGGAGGACTGGAACGGGGTGCGCCCATCCTCACGATGCGAGTTGAGGACCTACTTAACCCTCGCATGTCATTAGTTCTGGAAAAACGCATTTCATGTCTAGGGTCTGTTTTGACCCCAAAGTGATTCTAACAACTTTGTGGCGATAAAATGGAAAATATTCCCACAAAAATAATAATGATTTATTGAAAGATCCATGTTGATATTAGAACTCCATAGTTGCCTGCTGCATCGGCAGATGATGGTTGAAGTGATCGCGGTGTCAAGGAGAAATCTACAGATACCAGTATTTGAATGCTGGCCCTTATTTTCACCGGAACCGGTGTTGGAATCTTCCTACACGTCGGTCAGGGGCTTGAAGATGGCGAATTAAATCGCCGGAACTAATAGCCGAATAAAATAACAGTTTGGAAATTAGACGACTGAAAGGTGTTTGATTTGACATCCTGTAGCGAACAATTGAGTCTCGCAACCATCTCTGAAAAGATAGACATCCAGAGACCTAATTTCTCTTATCTTGTCTTCGCGGTCCTTAAGCGAGATGCATGTAGATGCAGTCTGTTGCAAATGCCGGTTAGATAAACTTTCTCTATAGCACTTTGCGAGAAGAACGTCTTCTTTCCTCCATGTTCTTGGAACATTTGCGACACCCTCGCGTGTTGACCTAACCCAGCGGTAACAAATCTAGCAGCACACCTCTGAACTGCTTCGATGTTTCCCATTAATCCGACTCGGAACGGACCCCAAACACTCGAGCAGTATTGAAAAAAGGGTCCTACAAGTATTCTGCATGCGGTTTCGTTTACAGATAAGATAAACTTTCCTGGAATTCTCCCAATAAACTATAGTCGACCATTCGCCTTCCCTACCACGATGCTCGATCCATTTCATATCGGAATGAGATTTTCACTCTGCAGCGGAGTGTGCGCTGATATGAAACTTCCTGGCAGATTAAAACTGTGTGCCGGACCGAGACTCGAACTCGGGACCTATGCCTTTCGCGGGCAAGTACTCTAAGCTACCCAAGCACGACTTGGGTAGCTCAGTTGGTATACCTTTTCGCTAGCTCTGTGGTGACGTGCTGACCTGTGAAAAAGCGTATGTTATGCCGGCACGGTAGCTCAGCGTGTTCGGTCAGAGAGCTGGCTGGCCTCTGTAATAAAAAACTGAGTGGAAAGATCAACCACCGAACTTGAACAGGATGTCTTGCGACGTCCGCAACGACCAAACACAACGATCAATAACGAAAAAAAAAGTTGGTAGAGCACTTGCCCGCGAAAGGCAAAGGTCCCGAGTTCGAGTCTCGGTCCGGCACACAGTTTTAATCTGCCAGGAAGTTTCATTTCATATCGGTTTACAAACGTTACACCCAGTTATTTAAACGACTCGACTGTATCAAGCAGCACACGAGTAATATTTTGTACGAATATAACAGTATTGTTTTGCCTACTAAACTGCATTAACTTTTGTCTACGTTTAGAGCAGGGACGGCCATTAGTTTTGACTCGGTGGCCACTTTGTGGAAACAGAGATTAGCAGAGGGCCGCATCTGTTAAAATTATCGCATGCATTAGTTAAATTTGGATTTCGGAAAAGATATAAATTGTTACATAAAAATTCTGACTGTCTTGGCGGGCCGCACAAAAGGCATTAGCGAGCTGCATGCGGCCCGCGGGCTGCTATTTGCTCACGCTTGGTGTAAACCAAGCTACCATTCACTATAGCCAATATAAATTCTATCCAAGTCAATCCGTATCGCCTGCCGCGGTGGCCGAGAGGTCTAGGCGCTTCAGTCCGGAACCGCGCTGCTGCTACGGTCACAGGTTCGAATCCTGCCTCGGGCATGGATGTGTGTGATGTCCTTAGGTTAGTTAGGTTTAAGTAGTTCTAAGTCTAGGAGACTGATACTCTCAGATGTTAAGTCCCATAGTGCTTAGAGCCATTTGAACCATCTGAATCATTCTGTATCCTCCTAAAGTCACTCAAAGACGACACTTTCCCATACGCTACAGCGTCATCAGCAAATCGCAGATCGCTGCTTCCCCTATCCGTCAGTCACTTAAGTACATAGAGAACGAGAGTGGACCTGCACACTTCCTTGGGGCACTCCTGACGGTACTATTGTCTCCGATGAACAGTAGTAGTGAAAACCATGTGCTACGTGGCGCAGCAACCGTGATACAGAGTAAAAGTTGTGATGAGTTGACAAGAGTGGACCTTTCTCTCCGGCGAAATGGCTGCGGTGAAGAACTACAGCGAGCAACAATCAATTACGTGTACACTGCGCGAGAAGTGCACTGTGTTGGCAAGATAACAGAAGAAATCGTCGCGCTGTAACCACTTCCCAATTATGACTTCTCCGTCTGTTTCGCGCGGTATCTCTGTACCCCTTCCTTTTTTTTAGGGTTCTCACAATCACTACTCACTCAAGTCCTGGAAGCAGAGGTAGGGCACTTGATAGTATCGTTAATACCAGTGAAAGACCTAACTCGATCGTACAAGTCAATCCAACCTTTTTTTCATACGCATGTAGGAAAAGTGCTATATATAGATACACATGCAACGAAAGCATAAACAGTAGGAACTCGCTAAGGGACAAAATAGCATTCCCTTTCAAGATCTTCACCTGACTGTAAATGTCAATGCGTCTTTACAGACTACGAACAAAATATTGTGCAACAACAAAAGGCAATGCCATCCACTGGATAATGGATCAGTATGTCAGCTACGTAATCAAAAATTTAGGCCCTGAAAACGAAATAGAGTTTCAAATGTACAATAAGATAGAGTCAGCAAATATTCGAAACACAAGAAAAAATCATATTTAGGAGAATGAATGTTGGAGAGATAAATGAAGCCATTTAAAAATGCGGAAAAAGTTAGTAATGCAGCTTTTTCACTTAGCTAAAATTAATCTTGCAAAGGCTAAGTCCAATAGTTACACTATTTTGTTAAAGACACGCCTTACTTAGAAGGAATGCAAACAACAGTTACAAATGTTATAAACTATTCATGCAGTATACCCTGGATCAAGATGTAAACAATTGGCTCTTAATTATCGACTTCAACACGATTCCAAAATAACAGTTTGAGGATAGTCGCTAACCAACCGAAATCTGTTATCATCTAGTTGTTATTACATTATATAGCGATTATTACTTTGTTTGATATTTTCCGCAATAGAGAGGTTTCTCTCCCACATAACAATAACTCGGAACTTACAGCAATTAAAGTATATAATACCATTAAAGTATATAATAAGCAATAAATATCGCTTTTGTCCCCCCCCCCCCCCCCCCCCCCACTTGACGATTTCCCGTCTTACACATAGTTAAATCGTCGTGATCACCATACTTTGCAGCAATCTCGTGGGAATCAGGATATGTGACACTGTTGATAATGGTGACTTGTCCTTCGGATAGGAACGTTTAATTCGTCGCCCCACTCGCTGCTATTCGGGAGGAGCAGGCCATGTGCTGGTACCAGATTTCGCTTTCTCCCTTCCTCTCGCCCATAACAACTCAAACACAACACTAAACAAGCACTCATCATGCCATTCAAACGACACAGACACACACCTGGTACTTGAAAACAGATCGGAGTTCCCAGAAAGAATTTTTTCACTCTGCAGCGGAGTTTGCGCTAATGTGAAACTTCCTGGAAGAATAAAGCTGTGTGCCGGACCGAGACCCGAACTTAGAAGGTTTGTCTTTTGCGAGCTCCACCAAGTTTCGTATCAGCGCACACTAGGCTGCAGAGTGAAACAAGTCATTCTTGACATATCCCCCAGGCTGTGGCTAAGCCATGTATCCGCAATATCCTTTCTTCCATGAGAGCTAGCCTCGCAGAGTATGCGACAGAACTTCGGTGAAGTTTGCAAGGAGAAGATGAGGTACTAACGGAAGTAAAGCTGTGAGGACAAGTCCTGAGCCGCGCATGATTAGCTCAGTTGGTAGAATACTTGCCCGAGAAAGAAAGGTACGAGTTCAAGTCTCGGTCCGGCACACAGTTTTAATCTGCGAGGAAGTTTCAGGTCGGAGATTATCTCCTCCTCCACCAGAAACATGCCCAGGACGGCAATTCTGGGTTCCTACATCTGCACCCGACGCTGATTTCCTCAGTTAAAAACCATTCAACAGGCAAGATCGCATAAAATATTTCTTTATTTAAGGCAACAGGTGTCAACAGACTATGCTGTCATCTTCATGTCTTCAACTCTTTTTCTTGTAAAACATCTGTCACTAAATTATTTAAAAACATAAAGCAGCTTGTGCGACAGGCTCACAGTTACTTTTTGTATCATACGAACACGGTACACAATCGCGCAACTGTTTACATATGCTGGACGTATTCTTTTCATCTACTTGACATCTTATGCGTGAGGTCAGCGTAAAATGAACGTGTCTTATAACAAAAACTAAATATCGCTGTAAATAGGAATACAAAGAAGAGCAGGAAGGTCTTTCTGCTTAGCAGGAGTGCCAAGAAACAGATTCCTGATTACCTCAGCGATCAGCACGAAAATTTCATCTCTAGCACGAACAACGTTGAGTATCAATGGACGAAGTTCAAGGGCATTGTACAATATGCTTTAGATAGGTACGTGCCAAGCAAAGTTGTGATGGATGGAAAAGATACACCGTCGTTCAGCAGCCATGTTAGATGGTTGGCTCTGAGCACTATGGGACTTAACAGCTGCGGTCATCAGTCCCCTAGAACTTAGAACTACTTAAACGTAACTAACCTAAGGACATCACACACATCCATGCCCGAGGCAGGATTCGAACCTGCGACCGTAGCAGCAGCGCGGTTCCAGACTGAAGCGCCTAGAACCGCTCGATCACAGCGGCCGGCGGGCGGCTTTCTATGTGTTTTTCTTTTTTTTGTGCACTACAGCTTTGAAGGAGTTACGGACTTATTTTAACTCCCCCCGCCATAAAAGTAATCGTATCGGCGCTATGAAGGTAATCTTATTTGCGCACAAGCATGGAGATGCAGAAAAATTGCACTTTCGATGTGCGGGATCACGTTACACGAACCGCAGATGCGGTCTAGTTCCCCGTGAGCTACGCGAGTCAACAGGGATAAACCCGAAGCGCAATGGCGTAGGTAATGTGAAACAGGAGATAGAAAGCTTGGAAGAAACCGCTGTTCCAGAAGGTTTGCGGCATCCTGCTCCGAGCCGGAAGTAAATACTGATCCCTCTCAGCTGTTTTTCTCGGCGTGATGCATCCCTCACTGCCGGACTGCGCCGCTTGCCATTCTCGACAATGACCGGAGTTGTTCTCGATTCTTCCGGCGGGCGAAAATACTTCTTTGAGCGGGCGAACTCGTAACAAAGAGGTCCGGTGACGTCTGGGGACAGTGCCGGCTGCGGTGAAAGGAGCCAGCCGCCAAGCCCGCACTTTCTCCTCTTCCGCTCGACCGCTGACGCAACGTTACTCAGCGAAAAGTGGCTGGATGCGGCGCAGGGTAACTAACTGCAGCTCCGGCCACCACACTTCCGAACGGTGCAAGGGCGCGCCGCTAATGCGACAGTCACACGGATGCTTAGCGATCTGAAGCTCGCCTCAGAAAATTACTATAACTTTGAATAGCACACTGAAGCAAATGAAAACCGCATACTCTTTCTGATGTGAAACTTCGTGGCAGATTAATACTCTGTGCCGAAACGGAGCGCAAACCCAGAACCTTTGCCTTTCGCGGACAATTGCGCTACCGACTGAGAAGCGCACCTAGATAAATCAAGCTGCGAACATAAAATTTGGTGATGAGGTGCCTTCTCTACATATTCACTCTTGACGGAGTTCTTGGTTGTAGAAATCCACATTTCGGATGTTCAGGAAACGTTTCATACCGAAAATCATCTCTCGTCTTTCTGAAACTGCCTGCCATGAAAGGGTTTCTTCATCCGAATAAAGGATGGAATATTAAGGATGAACGACCCGTCGACCACAAGGTCATTAGAGTACAAGCACAGTCTAACATAACAGTCGCGGTTTCTGTGTGTGTGCTAGCACGCGCGCGCGCCAGAGTTCTACCTTGCATTAAGGTCGGACTTCTGAGATGTCTTGGTACAGGAATTTATTCAAGCTCTATTCAGACGTAAGCAGGGGGAAGGGCTCGCAGCCTGAGTTCGTCGATCCAACGGAAGAGCTTCTGCGTTGCAGATGTGATGTGATCAGAGATGCGCGTGATGTTCAGTTCGGCGTGATGGTCGACAATCCGGGGTCATCTCGGAGCTCCTAAGATGAGGCAGAGGCATCTGTTTTGAATGATTTGTAGGGGCCGAAGATTGGACGGTCCGGTAGTCCCGCAAAAGACGTCATACATCTGTTCAACAATGTGAAGTTTTGTTCACTTTCAGTCACATTTGTGAATCTACAGTCCACCTCCTTTGCTGAGTCTCCCGCGCGTCTGACTGCCATGCAACAGGTCCGGGTTCCATTCCCGGCCAGGTCGGCACTTTTCTCCCTTTGGGGATTGGGTGTTGTGTTCTTCTCATTATCCTTTCATCATCACTGACATGCAAGTCGCCCAATGTGGCATCAACTGAAAAAACTTGCTACTCGGCGGCCGAACTTTCCCGGGTGGGGACTCCCGGGCATCGATTCCATATGATAATTTTATTTTAGTGAATTTAGGACTTAGGAAACTTGTATGGAATGCAATATTTAGCCCGCATCTCGTGGTCGTGCGGTAGCGTTTTCGCTTCCCGCGCCCGGGTTCCCGGGTTCGATTCCCGGCGGGGTCAGGGATTTTCTCTACCTCGTGATGGCTGGGTGTTGTGTGTTGTCCTTAGGTTAGTTAGGTTTAAGTAGTTCTAAGTTCTAGGGCACTGATGACCATAGATGTTAAGTCCCATAGTGCTCAGAGCCATTTTTTTTTGCAATATGTAACGTACCAAATAAGCCACCATAGCTGTAGCTGAAGGGAAAAGCCACACAGACGTGATACTAAAACGACAAGAACAATAAAACTCTTTAGCAACACAGAAGATACAAATTCCAGAACTATTGCTAAATCTGAGTCGCAAACGACAAAAATATGCGACACATTCGCTTTGGAAGCAAAAGTAATTAAATCTAAAAAAATATTCGTGTATTAGAAAGGCAAATTATTAGATACTGTACAAAATTATTATTTTTAAAGGAACACACTGCCATTTGACTGTTTTATAGTTTATTTAAGTGCAGCCCAGGTTTCAGCCTTTTATGCCATTTTCAAGTATTTAATTTTATATCTTTAAAGTGTACTGCAGGACGCTTAACATGTTGTCAAGCTCATGTCAAGTGTCCTGCAATATATAGTGGGAGTGAAGTCCCATGCTTCTTGACAGAGCGTAGGGGAACGATGCGGGAGACCCGCACCGCCGTACTCGGCAAGGTCCTAATGAAGGTGGTTTGCCGTTGCCTTCCTCCGACCGTAATGGGTATGAATGATGATGATGATGATGATAATGAAGACAACACTACAACACCCAGTCATCTCGGGGCAAGTGAAAAATCCCTGACCCCGCCGGGAATTGAACCCGGGAAGCGTGAACGTTACCGCGAGACCACGAGCGGCGGACACAATGTATATTAAAGACATAAAATCAAAATTCTAGAAAATGGCATAAAAAGTCGAAACCTGGGTTGTGCTTAAATAAACAATAATACCATCAAATGGCGGTGTGTTCCTTTAAAAAATATTGTATGACTGTTACTCATCAAAAATTATGTTTAAAGAAAAGTACCTATCATAGTAAGAGACAGTAGCAGAAATAAATGCTTCTCATGCATGAAATACTGAAATTCTCTTGCTTTCAGCGCAGCAAGCTACAACTACATATATTCTTCACGAACAGACACCATTTTGTTCCAGCAGCCATTATGAATTAAGACACAAAGAATCTCTTCAGTGCAATGTACACCAGTCTCAAACCCTTACGGCAATCGGCGAAACGCCGCGAGTAATGAGGATAATGGGCAAGGAGCACTACATTAGTAGTTCCAAATCTTAAAAGATATGTGAAGTGGTTTTTGTTGACTAAGGTTCTACCAGTTAAAAACCTAATTCTCTAATTCTGTATTTGTATTACGACAAATAGAACGCAGTGCCTCAGATATAAGGCACTTGGACAAAAACTTTCTTCCTGCTATTTTCTCGTAAACTGACATTTTTGTGACCGTGGCTGTGTACAAAATACAAACTTATTGTTGCAAAGAAGAAAAAAACAACCAGTCACTGTTAATAGTGATATTTACTTACACAAATCGCGTTACCGGTTTCGAATGGACACGTGAATCTTGAGATGGCTGTTCACGTTTATACTACATCTCTTGTTGTTGTTTACACTATTTCTCGAAAAAAAACCAGCTAACAGCTAATGTAAACAACAGCAAATGTAATATAAACGTGAACAGGCGTCTGAAGATGAGCCTGTCGATACGAAACCGGTAACGGTGCTATTCATGTAAATAAATAGCATCATTAACAGTGACTGTTTACTGTTTTCTTCTTTGCAAGAATCAGCTTGTAAAAACTTCCTTATTGGCATTCAAAACCACTCAGTTTCCTCGTGTGGCACTTCTAATGTTCTTAAGGCGGTAGACCAGACTGACGCTCTAGTTTGGAACCGATATCCGCGATTTTTTTCTATAAAGTAACAAACAAATTACAAAACTGACTTTAGACATTTATTGTACACCTTTAAGATTGTATTACGTATTGTTATAGGTAAAAAAACTTGCAAACAGAGGACACTACACGACATCGACAAAAGGCTTTAGCGGAGTGCGAGGGTGGTTGGTGGAAGCTCTAAATGCCACAATATTCAACCTAGAACAGAGTTTCAGTAACTACTTTGAAGCCGAGGATATTGTCAAACGTAATACGTAGGGATTTCAATAAAAGTGGTTTTAACAAAGTGGCAGCACCCTGAAATAAAAGTCAATTTCTTCGACAAAAAAGTCGTTATAAAAACGTGTACCAAAAATCCATATTAAAATATGTCGCCAAAATCCTACGTACTATAGCATAAAAACACCGATTCCCAAGTTACAAAAAGGTGTAATCTAATTGCATGTATATTTCATGAGTTACAGCTCCTGCCAACTTGAAAGATATTGCTTTGGAAAAAAAACGTTTAAATTTTCAACAAGTGTTTTTTAGTATTTAAAATGAACAAACCTTTTAATAGGCAATTGGCCTTTTTTTCGACGATTTCGAACCACTCTCATTTTGACGAAATTATATCGATTCACTGGCTTTCACTTTCCTATCGAAGTGTTTTTGTACGATTGGAGTTACTTTTCGATCCGTATACAAACATTTATTTGTCATTTTCAAGCAATCACCCTATACTTATACGTTGTATAAAAAAAACAAGCGACGCGGGACAAGCACGTGCTTTCAGACTGTTTCCATAAACGAATCATGTTACGAAGAGTAGTCTTGTTGAGAAAAGGATTTTAACTTATACTAATGCCTCTTTAATAATATCCGAAACTAACAGGATCCCTATTCCGTCGGTAACTGTTATAGTTTAACAACGATTGCATTCGAGCGCTCGGATGCTCCAGACCCCCATATTTTTACGTTGGTAGCACACTTTATATAAATGGATTTTAAAAGTAGACTCTAAGGAACATTTAAATCCAATAAATCCAATAAAGAAATTAGGTCCATCTCCTTAATAAAGCATTTATTTTCTGATTTGTCTTTTTTTTTTTTTTTTTGTGATGTGGTACCAAAATACATTTTCAATGTTTTAGATAAAAATCCGTTATTTTTATTCTCCTAACAAATGTCAGATTTGGCACTTTGAGCGTTCCCCACTTCCACTCTTCTTCTTTTGGCGTGGGCGGTTTTATTTATTTATTTATTTTTAAAGGGTGTGATCATTCGCGAAAATCCAGCAGGCGGCGATATTTTTCATGCTGAAAATGTCGCGGAAGGTGTTGACAATTGATACATGGTAGATTTTCACTTTGTCCACTGTCGCCTCCTTTCTGATCCTCCCTTCTTTGAGCACCGTGGCTTCCAACTCTCTTGTGATTCCTGGTACTTCACAGAGAGATAGTCCGCCACATCATTTCAAATGGTTCAAATGGCTCTGAGCACTATGGGACTTAACATCTATGGTCATCAGTCCCCTAGAACTTAGAACTTCTTAAACCTAACTAACCTAAGGACAGCACACAACACCCAGTCAGCCACATCATTTCGGACGAGTCTGACCACTCTGGAAGCGTCTGCGCAACGTAACCAGTGTGTGATGCATTGGTGCATTTTAAGTCGAAAACTTCCACCAGCCCACAATGAATGTTGCAGCTTCGTTCCACTTCTAATACAGAAAAGGAATAATCGTGTGATATTTCGTTTTATCACTGGTTTGCACCATTTTGTTAGGCTTTTTGAAGAAACAGTCACAAGAGCCAGCCTAATTGGGGCGATAAGGACCCTCCTTCCCGCATCGCAAGGTGGATGACGCAGTGAAGTGCGACAAGTATCGCCCTTCACGCATCGCAAAGTGGACGACGCAGTGAAAATGTAGATTTGAAACTACACTACTCAAATTAAACTATACGGTTCCAGAGATCTCTTCAAATCTCAAGCATCAGTGATGTATATACGCAGACTGGAGAGACAAATGAGAATTTTTGCCAAGGCCGGCATTCGAGCCCGGGTCTCCAGCGCGCTAGGCAGGTGCGCTACCATCAGTTTACCACCAGTTTTGCGTCTTATCGCAAATTTATTTGCAGACTTGTATCAGGTAAGAACAAGAAACAGTTGGCTTCTCATCTCAGGGAAGCGAAAGGTGATGCGAGGAACGAAAAACGGCCATCGGATCGCCAGCTCGGAACACCACCCGGTCTTCCAAGGTCGCCAGCCATTTACGTCACGGCTCTCCGGTTCTATCCCATTTTTGCCTACAAGATCTCCTTCAGACATCTCAGGCGACAAATGTCTTCGGCAAAGTAACTTCCGTGGTGCTAACTAGCCTTTTCCCACCACGTTACTGTTCTTTCCGACAGCTAGAGCCCGTCCTGATGACTCGTCGTCATAATACCAGGTGATCTTCGTGCTCAACAGCTCTTGCCCTGCCCGCACTGTCAGTCAGCGCGAGTCGTAATGCAACAAAACTACCGTTTCTCCCCAGTTTCTACGTATAAAATGCGCAACAAAATTAAAGGAACATGTTTTCGAAATTCCGTAATTGTCTCCCATTGCGACGTATAAGTTTGCAATTTGGCTCAAAGGTGCCTAAAACCTTCCAGAGACGTATCCTCGGGCTCGGCGGCGCTTCACACAGAAAGGTGACGACACATACGAGAAGAAAGGCCACGGCTTATATTTCATGCTAGCTGTAGGGTGGGTTAATGATATCACACTGGCACCAAATTACACCACAATTCTGCCCAACGCCACTATGGCTCTGAGCACTATGGGACTTAACAGCTATGGTCATCAGTCCCCTAGAACTTAGAACCACTTAAACCTAACTAACCTAAGGACATCACACAACACCCAGCCATCACGAGGCAGAGAAAATCCCTGACCCCGCCGGGAATCGAACCCGGGAACCCGGGCGTGGGAAGCGAGAACGCTACCGCACGACCACGAGATGCGGGCAACGCCACTATGGAGGTATCACTCGATGAGATGGTCGTCACATCCCTCTTACCCACATTTCATCCCTAGTCTTAACATCTCTATGATGTGAGTCAGAACCGCGACACACATCGTTGAAATCACGCGGCTTTCTTATGGGCGCCCGAGGAAAACATTCAGAACACCGCCGCTCAGAATGGGCACGAAAAGGCCTCACGGGGTGACATATAGGGTGTCAATGGAAACACTCCTTTCCCTGGACGTTAAGTCCCACACATTGCGCGGTTGAAAACGATAGTTCGCAGTGCTATGAACTACAGGAAGATGATCCTGACAACCTCTTACCCTGCTGACACCCTTGGACGTTTCAATCATTCTCTAAGGACATTATGAGGCTGCATTCCCATTGAACGTGAAAGGACCCCTCTGGAGTGCAGCGCGACCACAATTTCTGCCTTCGTGTACAGGCTGGAACCACTAGGGACCGTTCAAAACTATTCCAAGAAATTTGAACGTGATCCGAAGCAGCAAATGGTACTTACGTTTTTTCAACCTTCCTGTTTCCCGCCCTCCCGTGGCGTGATTACACGGGAGTGCTACATTAATACGCGCGTGAATAAAATGGTAAAAGGTCCCTCTACACTCTCCATTTCGGCAGTACCCTCAGTGCCACGAACGCAACTTTCTTGAGCACGTTACAAATGTACCTGTGAGGTACTTCGACATCATTTCAGGCTGCTCTAGTGCCTGAAAGTAGGCAAACCCTACACAAGGGGTATCAAATGAGTTGCCAAACCTCCTATTGGAACGTTACATAAGCGACTATGGTGTATTTCCAGAATTCTTATATAATACCGGGTTCTTGGAATTTTGTAAGTAGGCTTTTGAGAGATACTCGATCTCTCTCCTCAAGCGACTGCGAATTCAAATTAGTCAACATTTTCACGACGCTCTCCCATGGCTCAAAGAAACTTGTGACTTTTCGTGCTGCCCTTCTTTGTATACATTCATCCCCAGCTGGTCTTAATTGGCGTGGGTCTCACAAACTTGAGCAGTACCCCAGGAGCGGTCGTACGAGTGTTTTGTTAGCAATTTTTTTTTGTACGCTGGCTGCATTTCCCCAGTATCCTACCAACGAAATGAAGTCTTCCCCTGCTCCACTTGCGACTGCGGCTACGTTATCAAAAATGGCTCTGAGCACTATGGGACTTAACTTCTGAGGTCATCAGTCCCCTAGGACTTAGAACTACTTAAACCTAACTAACCTAAGGACATCACACACATCCATGTCCGAGGCAGGATTCGAACCTGCGACCGTAGCGGTCTCGGGCTATGTTATCATCAAAAGTTACATGCAGATATTTGTTTGAGTTGCCTCAACACAGTAGTGTCTCATTTATACTTAAGTCATAGACCCAATTCTTTAGTCACAGAGTACAGATGTGTAAGATCACGTCAACTACAGCTTTATTCGTTACTCGATGTAGGTTCAACACTCGGTCAGTTTTACACAACATTAACTAAACTGTTTTTTCTTAAGCTCACTGCACAAAATTTAATAGCCTCTTTAAAACAGCACACTGCTATCTTTAAAGCGCTGTAGATCGTGTAGAGCTGGTTCTGGGCTCCCATGTGATCCTCCACCGCCGACGGAAGTCATGGGAATGAAGTGGTGTGAGCCGGCCGGGGCGGCCGAGCGGTTCTAGGCGCTACAATCTGGAACCACGCGAACGCTACGGTCGCAGGTTCGAATCCTCCCTCGGGCATGAATGTGTGTGATGTCCTTAGGTTAGTTAGGTTTAAGTAGTTCTAAGTTCTAGGGGACTGATGACCTCAGAAGTTAAGTGCCATAGTGCTCAGAGCCATTTGAACCATTTGAAGTGGTGTGTATGTGCCACTCGATTGTATGAAATCAACGCACTAAGATGGATGGACGTGGAGTCGTGACAGAGTAGAACATAGAAGCTATCTTGTTTGGACGTGCCCACGACCACCCCACTTGTCGGTGTATTATTGTGGACCGTCCTACTTGCCCACAAGGAATGGTGCACCACTCGCAACCATGTAACACGGCTTAGGAAAAGTGGTCGTAAAAAGATCCTAACCGATAGGGCCCAGAGGCGAGGGCCACGTCTTGCCGATGACAATCGGTTTCAAAACCGACAGGAATTGTTGTTATAATTGAATACAGGTCCCTCTCAGCTAATTTCCGATCGAAAATCACGGAAGAAATTGCATGCCATGGGCGTTTAGTGTCTGGAACCTACAGAGGCCCACACAGCGGATCAAAGCTGTACGTCTTCAGTTGGCCAGAGAACACAGAAACTGAACGATAATTGACTGAAGGCGTGTGGTCGGGATTCTGTCTATTTTCAAATGATGCACGGAGTCGAGTTCACCGATGGCTTAGTGAGGCGTTTAACCCGCAGCGTTTAGGCCTGAACGATGCAGTGAGGTTGTAAGCTGATGTTTTGGGGTGTTCTTCATACCATCACTTGGCCCAATTATGCTGGTTCACGCGAATATCAACGAGGATATTTATTTCCATATTCTCGGTGACGAAGATTTGGCCTTTCTCCTACACCTTCATGAATAGTGGACATTCCCAGCTTCCCAGATGACAACAGCTACGTGCATAGGACTGGTATGACGAACATTCAGGCACCCTTTCGCCCTTCAGCTGGCCTGCTAAATCTCCAGATCATAATCCCACAGAAATGTCAGGCAATATTTATTTATCATTTTGTTTGCTTGATATCATATCTTTGGTATGCCACACAGAACAAGTTCTGCAAGTGCTACTACAATCATATAAATTAAAATAAGAGAAGAATACAGTATGTTAATTATATAACCACATAAATTCCAGTAACAAAGACTTACCATCTGACAGGTCAAATTAATCTAATTATAAATGCAGACTATCATTTGACCCGAATATCAGCTAGTAGTACGTTAGTTTTGCCAAAACAGTTTCATGCTCCGGTTTTCCATGGTACATGCTACTGGTTCCCATATGCGGTACTTGTCATTAATCTTCCATTCTATACCATATTTCATTATATACAGGGCTATTACAAATGATTGAAGCGATTTCATAAATTCACTGTAGCTCCATTCATTCACATATGGTCACGACACACTACAGATACGTAGAAAAACTCATAAAGTTTTGTTCGGCTGAAGCCGCACTTCAGGTTTCTGCCGCCAGAGCGCTCTGAGAGCGCAGTGAGACACAATGGCGACAGGAGCCGAGAAAGCGTATGTCGTGCTTGAAATGCACTCACATCAGTCAGTCATAACAGTGCAACGACACTTCAGGACGAAGTTCAACAAAGATCCACCAACTGCTAACTCCATTCGGCGATGGTATGCGCAGTTTAAAGCTTCTGGATGCCTCTGTAAGGGGAAATCAACGGGTCGGCCTGCAGTGAGCGAAGAAACGGTTGAACGCGTGCGGGCAAGTTTCACGCGTAGCCCGCGGGAGTCGACGAATAAAGCAAGCAGAGAGCTAAACGTACCACAGCCGACGGTTTGGAAAATCTTACGGCAAAGGCTAAAGCAGAAGCCTTACCGTTTACAATTGCTACAAGCCCAGACACCCGATGACAAAGTCAAACGCTTCGAATTTTCGGCGCTGTTGCAACAGCTCATGGAAGAGGATGCGTTCAGTGCGAAACTTGTTTTAAGTGATGAAGCAACATTTTTTCTTAATGGTGAAGTGAACAGACACAATGTGCGAATCTGGGCGGTAGAGAATCCTCACGCATTCGTGCAGCAAATTCGCAATTCACCAAAAGTTTACGTGTTTTGTGCAATCTCACGGTTTAAAGTTTACGGCCCCTTTTTCTTCTGTAAAAAAAACGTTACAGGACACGTGTATCTGAACATGCTGGAAAATTGGCTCATGCCACAACTGGAGACCGACAGCGCCGACTTCATCTTTCAACAGGATGGTGCTCCACCGCACTTCCATCATGATGTTCGGCATTTCTTAAACAGGAGATTGGAAAACCGATGGATCGGTCGTGGTGGAGATCTTGATCAGCAATTCATGTCATGGCCTCCCCGCTCTCCCGACTTAACCCCATACGATTTCTTTCTGTGGGGTTATGTGAAAGATTCAGTGTTTAAACCTCCTCTACCAAGAAACGTGCCAGAACTGCGAGCTCGCATCAACGATGCTTTCGAACTCATTGATGGGGACATGCTGCGCCGAGTGTGGGAGGAACTTGATTATCGGCTTGATGTCTGCCGAATCACTAAAGGGGCACATATCGAACATTTGTGAATGCCTAAAAAAACTTTTTGAGTTTTTGTATGTGTGTGCAAAGCATTGTGAAAATACTTCAAATAACAAAGTTATTCTAGAGCTGTGAAATCGCTTCAATCATTTGTAATAACCCTGTACATGCCATATGTCTTTTTGTATACAAGGTTTCTCACAGTTCATAATACACACTTCTAGAGGTTGTAGAGAGTACGTAGTAGATCAAGTTTTACGTTGGAATCCATGTCCGGAAACGTCATCCAACCACGCTACAGAGCGTCGAAGTTACAGGCACCGGCGCCTGTAAATGTATGTATATACATACTGATTGAGTGATGATCTTACAGACTTTCTAAAATCATGGAGAAGGATAAATGTATCAAATGTTCAAGATAAGCAAGTACTCATAGTTCATCAGGTATGCATTTTAGAGCCCATGTTTGCAAGACATTTTTTCCTTGCTTTCGTCCATACTACCACCTCTGAAATTTGCCTACCCTATAATCTTAGCAACAATAGTACCAGTACACATATTCCACTGTCAGAGGTATCAGAATGGTTTTCGTATATAACTTTGACTCGTTCGTTTCCGGTTCAGGGTTAAATCAAGCGCGTGATAAGTCTACGCAAATGTGAAATTCTGGTACGTTAATAACCGGTGTAGCCACCAGAATGTTGAATGTACGCATGCAGACGTGTATGCATTGTGTTGTACATGTGCTGTATGTCGGTTTGTGGGATGGAGATCCATGCCTGTGGCACTTCGTCGGTCAATACAGGGACGGTTAACGCTGTTTGTGGATGACGCTGGAGTTGTCGGCCGATGGTGTCCCATATGTGCTCGGTAGGAGACAGATACGGTTTTCAAGCAGGCCAAGACAGCATGTCGACAACCTGTAGAACATGTTGGGTTAAAACTGCGGTATGTGGGTGAGCGTTATCCTGTTGGAAAACACCCCCTGGGGGGCTGTTCATGAATAGTAACACAACCGGTCGAATCACCAGACTGATCTATAAATCTGCAGGCAGAGTGCATGGCATAACCATACTGTAATAGGAGTCCGCACCACAGACAATAACTCCACGTGTATGTTCAATGTGTCTAGCTCGCACACAGGTTGGTTGTAGGCCCTCATGAAGTCGTAAATAGCGGTTCAAAATGGTTCAAATGGCTCTGAGCACTATGGGACTCAACTGCTGTGGTTATCAGTCCCCTAGAACTTAGAATTACTTAAACCTAACTAACCTAAGGACATCACACACATCCATGCCCGAGGCAGGATTCGAACCTGCGACCGTAGCAGTCGCACGGGTCCGGACTGCGCGCCTAGAACCGCGAGACCACCGCGGCCGGCTAAATAGCGGTGGTTTAGGGTCAGTGGAATGCACGCTACGGGTCGTCTGGATCGGATCTGCCCTTGAAGTAAACGATTTGAGATAGTTCGTTACATACGTGTGGTGCCAACTGGTGCTCTGACTGCTGCTGAAAATGCAGTGCGATGCGCCACAGCCATTCCGCCGAAAACGATGGTCTTCTCCTCAGTAGCGCCACATGACCGTCCAGAGCCCGGTCGTCTTGCAACCGTACATTCTCGTGACCACCGCTGCCAGCAATCATTTACAGTCGCTATAATCCTGTCAAGTCTTTCTGCAGCATCGCAGAAGGAACATCCAGCTTCTCGTAGCCCTATTGCACGACCTCATTCAAACTCAGTGAGGTGTTGATAAAAGCGTCTTTGTCACCTTGAAGGCATGAGTGACTAATATCAACTTACCATGTCCAATCTCAAAGCAACTAACGCTCAAGATCATTACAGCGTATATTTAAAGCAAATCTGATTTGCATCCCGTAGTGGTGCCATTAGCGCCACTCTTATGCGACTGGCACGAAATTTGGGTAGACGTCATGACCTCATCTTTCAAATGTAGAAACACGCCTTCCAATTATCGTTTACGTTACACAACTCCTTGTTGGTGTTGCGATCTTTTTGCGTCAGTGTAATATACATTATTCACAGTACGATAGAAAATAAATTTAAGCAACTCAATGTGATCATACCACTGCAAGTTCAAAAATTCAAACTTTATTTTTCAATGAATGAAATGTGAATTAAAAGTAATAAGTATCATTGCAGTACGAATTCACTGAACAAGCTCAATTCTGGCGGTCTCGTACCATTCGTACAATAAATTTCTTTATATATCTCCTAGCGGAACCGCCTCATTTGTTTGAGAAATGTGGTGAACTAGGTGTGAATGGCAAACAACAGCTGTACTGAGTGATTGAAGAATGAATGCAGTACGGATCACTCATATTGATATTTTGATTAATCATGAATTCGTATACATTGACAAGATAATTTTGCGGTAATGGGAATGGAAATGCCGTGTGGTAGGCCGTTCGCCTGGTCCAAGCCTTTCGAGTTGACGCCACTTCGGCGACTTGCGTGTCGATGGGGATGAAATGATGATGAAAGACACACAACACCCACCCATCACGAGGCAGAGAAAATCCCTGGCCCCGCCGGGAATCGAACCCGGGACCCCGTGCGCGGGAAGCGAGAACGCTACCGCAAGACCACGAGCTGCGGACAATTTTGCGGTGAACTGCTAAAGTTAGAATTCGGCTAGCCACGTAAAAATTATCCTGAGACAATGCAGAACTATCTTCCCACTTTCCGGACAGTTTTCATCCCACATTCAATAATTTAAGAAATTACCTACGAGAGGAGACGACTGAACTGAAAACCTTTGTCCTTCCTGGGCACGCCAAAACGACCGTTGTTTGAGGGATCTCCTGGTGGCTTCCGTTAAGAAAGTGGAACTAAAAACCTTAACAATCAGTCATCCACTTCTGCTAGATCTATGTTCCTGGTGTCTACCAACCACTGAAAACAGACCCACTCCCGTGGTCCCTACAGAAAGAGACAAGGATGTCACTTGTTGCGATTCATCAATTCATTTGGCATCGGGGCATGATGGAGGGGATGACTTCTGACGTCACTCCTCTAGAACAGAAGTTATAAAGGAAAGAATCTGATTCTCTCTAGCGACTCATACTACCTTGCGTACGTCACGTACGTTCTGCAAACCGATTTCATAACTCAACACTCACTTAGACAGAGCTTTCGTTAAAAGACTGGTCGTCGGTATTAAATTGGATGGCTCAAATGGTTCAAATGGCTCTGAGCACTATGGGACTCAACTGCTGTGGTCATAAGTCCCCTAGAACTTAGAACTACTTAAACCTAACTAACCTAAGGACAGCACACAACACCCAGCCATCACGAGGCAGAGAAAATCCCTGACCCCGCCGGGAATCGAACCCGGGAACCCGGTATTAAATTGGAATTGTTTACAAATAATAGACATGTGCTCGACTGAGCACTGTCCTGGAGAGTGTACGACAGGCTTTGGCTACCTCATGCGAAGCCCTACCGACGGAATTTTCATGAAGCAATATTGCCATCGGTTACCAGCTTCCATTTCCCTCGAAATTCTGCCTGCGGAATCTCTAAGCAACGATGATCCCCTTCTCCTAGTCGTTTGCTTTTTCTGAGAACTGTTCCAATCATTCGGCATATACAGGGTGTTACAAAAAGGTACGGCCAAACTTTCAGGAAACATTCCTCACACACAAAGAAAGAAAATATGTTATGTGGACATGTGTCCGGAAACGCTTACTTTCCATGTTAGAGCTCATTTTATTACTTCTCTTCAAATCACATTAATCATGGAATGGAAACACGCAGCAACAGAACGTACCAGCGTCACTTCAAACACTTTGTTACAGGAAATGTTCAAAATGTCCTCCGTTAGCGAGGATACATGCATCCACCCTCCGTCGCATGGAATCCCTGATGCGCTGATGCAGCCCTGGAGAATGGCGTATTGTATCACAGCCGTCCATAATACGAGCACGAAGAGTCTCTACATTTGGTACCGGGGTTGCGTAGTAGACAAGAGCTTTCAAATGCTTCCATAAATGAAAGTCAAGAGGGTTGAGGCCAGGAGAGCGTGGAAGCCATGGAATTGGTCCGCCTCTACCAATCCATCGGACACCGAATCTGTTGTTGAGAAGCGTACGAACACTTCGACTAAAATGTGCAGGAGCTCCATCGTGCATGAACCACATATTGTGTCGTACTTGTAAAGGCACATGTTCTAGCAGCACAGGTAGAGTATCCCGTATGAAATCATGGCGGTGAATCGAGGAAGTACAGTACATACTGACGAAACTAAAATACGCTCTAACATGGAAATTAAGTGCTTCCGGACACATGCCCACATAACATCTTTTCTTTATTTGTGTGTGAGGAATGTTTCCTGAAAGTTTGGCCATACCTTTTTGTAACACCCTGTACACATATTCCATTAAATCAAACCCCGATTCAGTATGATGTAATCTGTGATATGTTTAACTGTTTAACGTGTTCACGCCGGCGTGAAATTTTGTTTCTTGCTGTTGGGCTGCGTGCGTATTCATGCTTTCCCCCATCTTGCGGAGCTGCTTTTCCTGTTTCTCGGCCGTGGGGCGGCGGTCGTATTCAAACGCCCTAGGCTACTATTTCAATAGATATACCTTTTATTTTTCAAACAACAAGAGGTCACATAAAATGACTGTACACTAAATTAAACACAAGTTATGTGGTACGTCATTTGTCTAGGAAGCTCTCTCGTTGAAAGGTCACATAAGATTGTGTTCAGAGATGTTGCGACAAGCTGATAGGTAATATATCACACGTTATTGTATTGCTGGTAGCATAAATGGTAGGCTCGACCGTGTGCTACCGGTGGGACACGCCTCTCGACAGGAAGGATTAGCGGGAGTCATCATTACTACACACCTAGGTGAACTTGTTAATATTCGTATTAATTCCTAAATCCCATATGGCGTCTAAGTTGGAGATAGTAACTAATTTGTGTTTTCTGGCCTTTGTATCCAAGGAAGCAATAAAGCAATTTTAATGTAATTAATAAAGAGAAAAGTGTTGTTTTTTTGATGTGTGGTGTGGTTCTGCTCTGCCCCCGCTTTTTTTTTTATTGCATCTATCTGTACTGTCAGTGTTACCAAAGTAATTACTTTATTTGGTACCTGTAGGACAGTTACCTACTAAATCGGATACGAAGCCTAGATTGCACTTGCACCAGCATACGCATTGACTGGCAAGTTATCTGATACCACCCTTTCTAGCATTAAGATCAGTTCAGAGAGGTTCAAGGAATTTTTCGTGCTCGCGCACGAGAGAGAAGCGATGTTCCGAAACCGAACCAAGTTACCCTCCATCTGACATGTGTTGTGACCTGCAAGCCGTATGCTGCTGCTTCGGTTTCCAACGTGCCTTTCTCTGTTCCTGCAGTTTCCAATCCTTCGTCCTTAATGTACTCAGCAATACTCTGCAGCCGGCCGGAGTGGCCGAGCGGTTCTAGGCGCTTTAGTCTAGAACCGCGCGACCGCTGCGGTCGCAGGTTCGAATCCTGCCTCGGGCATGGCTGTGTGTGATGTCCTTAGGTTAGTTAGGTTTAAGTCACATCAGTTAAGTCCCATAGTGCTCAGAGCGATTTGAACCATTTTTTGAATACTCTGCAGAACTATACACTATAAAGTAACCGAAGGCGCTCTCTGTGTCAGCAAATGTATTTACGATTTTATAAACAGTTTTCATTTACAACACGTTTCTTTGTGATGCATTTGTTAATGACATTTGTTTTCTAGTGCTAGGACTCTTCTAAGGGTTCATAAGCCGTGGAGGAGTTCTGTAACCTGAATCTCGAAGAAGGAGTCAGTTTTCCAGCCATAACTTTGCATACATCGGAATTTCGTCTTGATATTCGCTGCTGCTGATTGACATGTTTGGGCAAAGGCCAAGTGCGTCGCACTACTCCCCCAATCGTAACTATACTGTGGAACATATGGCATAACGGGTGCGATAGGCGTTAAGTGATAGTCATTGGCACCGTCATTTCGTGTTGCACAGGTAGCGCAGCAACGCTCCGTGTGCGCAGCTGCCGGTGGACCTTTGGCACAGCGTACGAAATTTTGCATTTCTGTCGTGGGCAGTGTTTTCGTAGAACTTGAAGCGCGCGGGGAGGACCGTCATCCCAGTTACTTCGTGACTCGTTTCAGTAACATACCAAGGCGGTAATTATTAGTGGACGTTTTAAGGCGCAATCATTGGTACTCGCGGGCGGCGTCCAAATTTACAAGGGCCACGAGAAGGAAACACTCACGCACGGAAAAGCTCTTATAGTTGGAAGAAAATAGCACCACCGCTCCACCTGCCGGAAGCCGAAAAGAGGCCATTCGCCAATGCGTCGTCGGCGATGACAGTGCTGCCGGTCGTTATTGCGGCTTTCTTTTGCAAGTTTCAAGCCCAGTCGGGACCAACCGGCCGCCGAGTCATCCTCTGTCAGTGGTGTAAAGGAAATTTGTGGTAAGTTCCTATGGGACCCACCTGCTGACGTCATCGGTTCCTAGGCTTACACACTACTTAATCTAACTTAAACTAACTTACGCTAAGTACGACACACCCACACCCGAGGGAGAACTCGAACCTCCGACGGGGCAGTCGTGTCAGTGGTGTCAAAAAAAATGTTCAAATGTGTGTGAAATCTTATGTGACTTAACTGTTGAGGTCATCAGTCCCTAAGCTTACACACTATTTAACCTAAATTATCCTAAGGACAAACACCCACACCCATGCTCGAGGGAGGACTGGACCCTCCGCCGGGACCAGCCGCACTCAGTGATGTCTTTCGTAAGCGATATGAAGGGGTAAGGGGTCAGCACACCGCTCTCCTGGTCGTTGTGGGCTAAAATCTGAATTAAATCTGTGCAATCCGTTGCGTCGAGTATGTTATCGGAAGTTCTTGTTTTTCCCGTTTTAATTTAATTGCAGCCAGCGCTGGGTTGCAGGCAGCCTTTAATTGAAATCCCGCATCCGTGTTCATGAGGTTATCTGGATAAACACAGCCCAAGAACTGTTATTCTGAGGATAAAACTTGAGTATTTTCATAAAACATACGATGTCCCATATTTAGACAATGCTCCGCTGTTGCCGATTTGTCAGGCTGGCCCAGGTGTGTATTTCTACGGTGTTCAACATAGCGTTCTTGCACAGTGTGACATCTCCGTCCGATAAAAGACTTCCCACGTTAGGACAGAATCTTACATAAGCCGTTTTTTCTAAGGCCAAGATCGTAACTGACAGAACAGAACAGGTTCCTCAATTGTAATGTAGATCAGAACAAATCCATCTTTTGTAACTGATTTTGTTTTAGTCAAACATGTCAGTTATGCAACAGATGCACACAGTACAGGTTACAATTGACAGTATGCCACACTTATACACCTCATTACCCATAACCTTTCCTGTTGCACACAGCACGTGACCTTCCATATTTCCCGTGGGGTTGATTCCTCAGCAAGAAGGCCGTTGTAGTGGTTATCTTCATATCTTGATTTACCTCCCTGTGCTGAACTCGTTTGGAACGGAATGCACTGTATACTGTTTTTCAGAATAGTAACCGTTCTGTCGGAACACCACTCTTAGATGTTGCAGCATATGTGGCACCCTATCGAGATCAGGGACCACATGTTCTCTATGGAGCAGATATCATACGACGCTTACACATTTTGCAGGGCGATGACAACTTTTGGCCTGCAAATATAGCTCTGTATGAGTAGGTTTGCGGTAGACGCTGTTCCCCAGCGTTCCGTCGGCTTTTCTGCTAACTATGATAAGCCAAAACTGTAAGCTGCTGTCTCTTTCCACTTCCACAGTGAACTGAATATTCGAATGGAGCGTGTTCAACTTTTGTCCAACATAAGGCCTTTTCCGAGCAGGTGTAGTTCTTGAATGAAATTTTCACTCTGCAGCGGAGTGTGCGCTGATATGAAACTTTCTGGCAGATTAAAACTGTGTGCCGGACGTAGACACGAACTCGGGACCTTTGCCTTTCGCGGGCAAGTGCTCTACTCGGTTCGGCACACAGTTTTAATCTGCCAAGAAGTTTCATGTGTGGTTCTTGTTTGTGGCCGTGATAAATTTGGACGCCGCTGTGCGAATATCTGTCACCCGCGTATTGCAGCAGTAATTACTGTGATCACCTGAAGCTGCTGAACAGCTGCTTCGAAAGAGTACTGTGGGACTTGCACAAATGTCATGCGGCGGCAATCCCAAGAAGTGTATTTGCAGTAGGTCCACCGGGAAATCCGGAAAACTCGCATAAACCGTTTGTTTTGAACCATTTGCAAATATTTTCAGATGTTTCGAAAGCTGCTTTTTCAGTAAAGGGACAGATGCTGCTTTTTATTTCGATACCAAACAATCATCTTGTACGTTCGAGAATGTGTGCAAGGACGGTTCATTTTGTCTCACGCCTCAGGCTCGATGCAACGAGGAAATGCGCGTGCTGTGCTCACAGCGAGCTCAATAGCGTCAAAAATCGTTTCAGTACACACACGGTGACATCGCAGTGGTAATAGCGCGGCAGTACTAAACTGGTAGGCAAACAATGTGGGCGTAAGCAGAAGGAAGCAGAAAAGTCGGTTGCTGTACAAGGAAACAGTCATTACACTGAAATGTCTGAAATAACATAATATACACGATGTATCAAGAAGAATCATTCGATTTTTTTTAAAAAAATCATAACTATTATGTTACTTGAGATATGTGCGTGAACAACATACTATTGGAATGAGCAAACTCTCGAGCTTTACACGGTTCCCGCTAGGTAGCAACGGTGTGCACCCACTTCAGTTCTAGTAAAAATGGTGTCGGGACAACAGAAAGCGTTTCGCGTTCAATGTTTTGCGCACTGCGGTTCAGTATTAACTGTTCACCGTGACTTTCGTACTAGGTATAGTGTGAATCATCCTACAGCACAGAACATTAGACGATGGCATGGACAAGTGTCTGACACAGACGTCGAACGCATCCGCCATAGTTTCACAAGAAGTCTGCAGAAATCCGTTCGCCGTGCAGCTCGACAGCTCAACATGCCTTCGATGTCCGTCTGGCGTGTATTGCGTCGACGTTTACACATGAAACCATACCAAATTCAGCTACTGTAAGCTCTTCGTGAAGGTGACGCACAACAACGGGTGGGGTTCTGTAATTTCGTTCTTGGCAAGATGGAGGATGACAGTTTTCTTCCACGCTTAGTGTTTAGTGACGAGGCAACATTCCATTTAAACGGAAAGGTGAACCATCGTAATGGGGTATGGAACAACCGCATGAAGTTGTACAAGGAGAGGGAATCTCCAAAATTTAATGTGTTTTGTGCATTTTACCGCAAAAGATGTATGGTCCATTTTTATTTGCTGAGAACACTGTTACAGCAAGCACATATTTCAATATGCTTGAGAACTTACTTTTCCCACAGTTGGAGTCTGATTCTAACGGCTTCATTTACCAACAGGATTTTGTACCGCTACACTGGCATCTAGAAGTGCGGGAATTTTTAAACCAAAAGGCCGCGTGGGATTAGCTGAGCGATCTAAGGCGCTGCAGTTCGAATCCTCCCTCGGGCATGGGTGTGTGTGTTTGTCCTTAGGATAATTTAGGTTAAGTAGTGTGTAAGCTTAGAGACTGATGACCTTAGCAGTTAAGTCCCATAAGATTTCACACACATTTGAACATTTAAACCAAAGGATTACTAAACGATGGATCGGTCGCACTGGACCAAATGATTCAGCCTTACATTACTGGCCTCCAAGGTCACCGGACCTGACTGCATGTGATTATTTCTTGTGGGGGTTTATAAAAGACTGTTTACGTGCCTCCGCTACCAACAACAATGAATGAACTGAGACATCACATAACAGCAGCTCTGGAAGCTATAACACAAGACATGCTCGCTGCAGTGTGGGAACAATCTGAATACCGCATTGACATATGCCGTGCATCTCAAGGGGAGCATATTGAACACCTATGAAAAGGTATGAAAAAAAACTTTTTGAGTTTCCCGTCTATCAAAAAACAAAATTCATTGCATATGTGCATTAGTTTCAGAAATATAGACGTGCCAAATCGGATGATTCTTTCTGATACACCCTGTTCATTTATATGTTATTCTGGACTGAAGATGTACCATTGAGGTGAAAAGGCTCTAGCCATGGAGCGAATCATTTGCTTTTTAGGGCTATTTCAAATTCTGAATGGCCGCATTCCAGCAAAAACGTCAGCACTAGAACGTAAACACTAAATAGTTAATTTCGACGTTTGCTAATACCATCTTACTCCTGATGTGATTTCGCAGCAAAACCCTCACAAAACAATTCACGCATTTGAAACCATGTGGCTCTCGTCTTAATCTTACCATGACACTCCTTGCGAGATATGTCCGATATTTGAGGGTGTTTTTTCGCATCTTCAATATATAATTCAACGTCCAAACCGGCAGGCTGACGATAGCTGTTTCCAAAGTTGCGAACACGTGTGTATTGCCAAATTCTCACAGTGTTGCTGCTTCGCAGTGATCGGGAAGATCGCTGGGAAGCAGCAGTTGTTGGCGGACACAGTTCTCTCGCTGCGATTTCGCAGCTTCGCTCCCATAGTGTGCGTCGCTCTATTGTTTCACATGTACTGTTAAAACGCGCGAAGAAATGAACCTGCGAATTCGCGATGATAAATCGCTCGTGTGCATCCACGCTGTAGTACAGCGCGTTCCTGACTTGCGACCGCTGTGTTGTGACTGGGGGTAGACGTAGAACTGCGTCCGGAAAACAGCAGAGGCAATGATGCAAGGTCGCATCCAGTGTGCAGGGCTGCCACGAATACAAAGAACTCGCTCCGCAACCTGATCCGTGGCTCATTCTACGTAGAGAAATCAAGTGAAAGCGCCCACTCAATGGCCCAGATTTAACTCACGGAACTGTTCGCTGAATTTCTCCGCTTTTTGTGGAATAATTAACCCAAGGTTGTGTTTTGGCACAAATCTTTGTATCAGTGTTGGGGTATTCGGGAAGGTATAAGGCAAGCAATGCATGGAATCACAGAGTTCAGCAGAATACGGCATTGGATTTGTATTCGGGATGAAACGGATTTCCCAAATCAGTTAAGGCGACTAGCTAGACGGTTTCTCCAAAAAGGCCATGGCCGATTTATTGAAAAAAATATTTAAAAATACGGAGACATGTCTTTAAGCGAGATACTATCGTTCATCTTTGGCAACTTCCGCCAAGCCATGCTAAGTTTAATCGCCGTCTCTCTCGCGCATCGCAGCTGAATGAACACCATCGGCAGCGGTCACGCGCCTCCAATACTCTAAACCAGAGCTTTCCAAACTTTTCCTCATGGCGACACCCTTCTAATATGCATCCACCCTGTAGTGCAGCGCTGTCGTTCAAATGGAACGAATAATAACCAACAAAATAAGATAAAAACAGTGATACCCTTTCGCTAATATGAATAAAAGAGACTGTATTGCAACAAATGATATTTTAAAGAAATATTCAGTTTTTTATTTCATTTCTAACAAGGGGAGGCCACGACGTTGGTTCAAAAATGGTTCAAATGGCTCTGAGCACTATGGGACTCAACTTCTGAGGTCATTAGTCCCCTAGAACTTAGAACTAGTTAAACCTAAGGACATCACAAACATCCATGCCCGAGGCAGGATTCGAACCTGCGACCGTAGCGGTCCTGCGGTTCCAGACTGCAGCGCCTTTAACCGCACGGCCACTTCGGCCGGCCACGACGTTGGGATCACGGATTTACTTCGCACTGTATACACCTTTAGTTAGCCATTAAAAGAACACAATGTGCAAGTAGTAAGTAAGTAAGGTGTACTACTCTGGCAATTCCGAGAAAATCGCAAGACAAGTTTTGCGCGTCTATTAAGTTTCAGGCACATTGCTTAACTGTTGCTTTGCATCTGATGTTTCATAAACTGACAAAGGTCTCTATCTAACAATAATTTTATTCATTTCTGATGACTTCTCAAATTAAATCACTGTGAAAGAAGTAAAATAATGACACCTGTCACTAACGAAACAAAGAAACACACGGAAGAAAAAGTATACAATCGCCGCACGAGAAGATTGTTAAGACATGGACCGACAGACAGTGGTAATGCATAGCAGCAGAAGAGACAACTCTAGTGCCATGACTGGAAGTTCTATGAACAAAATGGTGAATTCAACATACCGATAACTCATTTAATACATTATCTATGGCTACAATGAACAAAGAGAAAGGTGTTTTGTATTATTTTACAACAAGTTCCCCATTCTCAATCTACAAGTCTCGCGACAGTCTTGATATTACTACTCGACAACCAAGGGTGTCAGGCCGTCCAGTTTGCAAAAACTCTGTGCTCTATACTTTACTCGTCATAAGTTTAACACGGAAGCAAACATTGTGCTATGAATACTTGTTTTGTAAATAAAACTGCCTTTTCCTGCTGCTAATTACTTTATTTATCGTATTCCATACGCGTTTCGCCTTCTCCTGTTCTAAGGCATCATCAGTGGGATCTATAACGATACAGTTTTGTTAGTTTTAGATTATCAAACAGTTCACTTCGCGATTTTTTGTAAAAAAAGTAATTACTTACGATTTGCCGATCTGCGTTTCCCCTTCTGGTCTGGAGGTCGCACTACCACTTTTATCACTGTCATATAATCACATCTTTGTGTTCTCGCCTGCCACACTCTGTTCACCATGTTTCTCACTCTTTTTTGTGGTGCACTATTGTTCTTTTGTCACTCGATACAACTATTTCGTCTACACTGCTTTTCACAGCGTGAATATTGCGATTCCATTACGTGTTTCATCTTCTTTGGTACGTTTACCTATTTGTTGCCAACCTAACGAAGTATACGTTCGAGACTAACTTCTATTTATGATATTTATACCGTGTGTGTGTGTGCGTGTGTGTGTGTGTGTGTGTGTGTATGAGTGTTTTTTTTTGGGGGGGGGGGGGGGGGGGGTGGCCGGTGTACTAGCTGTTAGCGAGTGGCTGAAAACTTTGGTGGCAGCTGTTTTGACTTTTCGTTTCAATGTTCTGTGGAGGAGTTCATGGATCAGTGAGTGAGTGTAAAGATGATGGGTTCTATTATTATTACATTGGACAGTATTATTATATTAATACTTTTGCCACTCGCTAACAGCTAGTACACCCGCCACCCTCCCCCCCCCCCCCTCCCCCCCAAAAAAATCGTCGGCTCTATCCCCCTCTCTCTCTCACTCATACACACACACACGTTACAAACATCATAAATAGAAGTTAGTCTCGAACATATACTTCATTAGGTTGACAATGTGCTCTGCTTTTCGTGCTAATAATGCGCAGTATGAAAATGGCTGTTTTCTGTTCCGCAGTAAAACACGCGCTTGGAACACGGTTGAAAAGTTCCGAGAAACAGGCTGTTCTTAATGTTTTTCATAAATTTACAGAGCTAATCGGCTTTAAAGTTTTGTATATAATGCAATTGACAAACTAATCCACATTGAATGGGTAGCGCAGTCGGGAGCGTAATGGAATATTAACAAAATGCGGTTATTCGTGCGTTGGTGCACATCTCCACAGTATAATTCGTTTTTCTCGTTCAATTTGAAATACCTACATCTCGTAATTATAAAATTCATCATTTTTTATGAATAATCCACGTCTTCTTGTTTCTAATTACATATTTCCTGTTTCCATTTCAGATACAAATCCTTAATTATAGATGTTTTATGAAAGACTGTTCATAAAAGTTGTTTAAATTAAGAAAACATAATTTAATTTTTAAGGCAAAAATGAAAAACCAAATACTCTTTATTTGGACTATGTCCATCGTTTTATACCACAGAGGTACATAAGTATCGTAGAAACATGAAAAACAATTATTTTCACAGCATCGAACACATCATTCAAATGCTGCATTTTTACATTTGCCACTGTACCATTTCAATATGGACCCGACAGAATGATCTGGAGCCAAGCTGTGGGATTTGACCTGAGAAGTAACAAGACTGTTAAGCTGCCAGACGTACTGGAACTAATGCACGCAGTTTTTTCACACATCAATGCCGAACACTGGCGGGATATAGAACGGCTCGTCATAAAAGAAGAGAAAATACTGCGCCTGGTTGGGTTCGTGGATTCTGTTGCTGATCGGCTCGTTATCAATGTAGTGGGTGACATTTCCAGAACTGAAATGTATTTCTCGGATTCGGATAAGGAAGGAGTTAAGTGATTACCAGATGAATGACTGTAAGTAATACCTTCAGTGGCTTCAATATTTAACTATACGGTGAAATCCTTCAGTACTCTCTTACGTTACACACAACTTATGCAGAAAAATTACCCTGCGGTTATGTCAGGCATTTTCATCTTTCTTGTTTATAATTACAATAGTACGTTGGCTAAAAACGATAAGGTGTTGTCATTTTCGTATAGTCGTCTAAGGAGCGTATTGTGGGAGATTTGCAGTGTATTATTTCATTTTGCTTAAAAACTGAATGACATTCGAAGCTGTATCGTTCCTCTGATCGTCTCTTTTTACGTGTGAACTGAAGCTGGCCACGTCACTGTAGGCTGGCTGTACCAGCTGACCGGCCAGTGGTGTCCAAGTTATGCGCTGGTAAAGCTGTTGCCCCATATTATCGCTGTCGATGTGTGCGTAAAGCACAACACAAAACGTACCTTATTATCGTACTCGACAGTACTCGAGACAGCTCGGCTGCAGTCCCACGTGAAACGGAAATCCAACGAGGTTCCAGCAAACGCGGAAGAGTACATAGTGCAATGTTTACATCAGGTTTATTTTTATGCTGAACGGATTATAGTACGAGGTATAACACGACCTTCTCACAAATAAACAGCATTCAGATGCGATTTCTGAATGAGAAACACGCTACATACTCGATCCTTTACACAGAAGTTAGGGAGTATTACTCCCACCTAGTTTTTGAAGTTGCTCTGAAATTCTAATCATTTTCATATCTAAGCATCAGACACAGCGAGAGACAGCGGAGAGGAAATATACACTACTGGCCATTAAAACCGCTACACCACGAAGATGACGTGCTACAGACGCGAAATTTAACCGACAGGAAGATGATGCTGTGATATGCAAATGATTAGCAGGTTGGCGCCGGTGGCGACACCTACAACGTGCTGACATGAGGAAAGTTTCCAACCGATTTCTCATACACAAACAGCAGTTGACCGGCGTTGTCTGGTGAAACATTGTTGTGATGCCTCGTGTAAGGAGGAGAAATGCGTACCATCACGTTTCCGACTTTGATAAAGGTCGGATTGTAGCCTATCGCGATTGCGGTTTATCGTATAGCGACACTGCTGCTCGCGTTAGTCGAGATCCAATGACTGTTAGCAGAATATGGAATCGGTGGGATCAGGACAGTAATACGGAACGCCGTGCTGGACCCCAACGGCCTCGTATCACTAGCAGTCGAGCTGACAGGCATCTTATCCGCATGGCTGTAACGAATCGTGCAGCCACGTCTCGATCCCTGAATCAACAGATGGAGACGTTTGCAAGACAACAACCATCTGCACGAACAGTTCGACGACGTTTGCAGCAGCATGGACTATCAGCTTGGAGACCATGGCTGCGGATACCCTTGAAGCTGCATCACAGACAGGAGCGCCTGCGATGGTGTGCTCAACGTCGAACCTGGGTGCACGAATGGCAAAATGTCATTTTTTCGGATGAATCCAGGTTCTGTTTACAGCATCATGATGGTCGCATCCGTGTTTGGTCGCGATAGGCTGCAGAGACCTTTTTCAAAGTCGGGAACGTGATGGTACGCATTTCTCCTCCTTACACGAGGCATCACAACAACATTTCACCAGGCAACGCCGGTCAACTGCTGTTTGTGTATGAGAAATCGGATGGAAACTTTCCTCATGTCAGCACGTTGTAGGTGTCGCCACCGGCGCCAACCCTGTGTAAATGCTCTGAAAAGCTAATCATTTGCATATCACAGCTTCTTCTTCCTGTCGGTTAAATTTCGCGTCTGTAGCACGTCATCTTCGTGGTGTAGCAATTTTAATGGCCAGTAGTGTAATATCCAAGCACGCAGTACACTTGACGCCAATTTGACGTATTTTGCATATCGCCTTGGTGGCGTTGCAGTTTTACTGTGAATCAGTGTACGTCCCCCATTCTCTCTCCCGACTGCTGATTTCCCGTATTTGACAAATCTTTGGTAGTCGCGATGTTGGCACAGCTGGAGGGAGGTGCGGACATGCAGGCGCCAAGGTTAAATACACGGTGTTTCAGCGCCGGGCTGTGCTGACGCCTAGCAAGTTGCACCGGATGACGACGGGATATTTGTTTCTCTGTCGTTTCCCGGCAACTCATTACTTGCGAGATGCCCAACTATCCTTTCACCTCGCAGCTTTGCTGTGCGTTCACTGTTCTGGCTCACTTTATGGTGCGCGTTACTAATCAAATCGTAGGTATCATCCTTTGTATACAGACTATATAGTGAATCTTGTTAAGAAACCGAGTCTTCTGTACAACAGGTAAGAAGCAAAGCATAGATATGCAGATACGATAATGCTAACTGAAATGCGCTCGGCTACAAGAAGTGCAATGCACGAAGTCCTAAACAACTAATGTAATATTTCACATGGCTTTCACGAGTCACCTCAAGTGTTTCAGAGTGATCTGTTTATTTCCATGTACGATTATTTTGGTATAAATTTTAATTTGGACGGAAAATATCAAACTAATGAACCTCCTTCTGCCAAAGGGGGCTGTAAAAGGGTACAAATAAAATAATTTTTTCACAGTATCTCATATACGTTTTTCTTTAAAAAGTCTTAGAAAAATGTGCAGCCACTGCAGCTTAGACTGTTTAGTGTGGGTAGTAAAAGGGCTCCGCCTTTTCCTCTTCAGTTACCTTAATCACTGAACTACAATGAGTGCGCATCGTAAGAAACTCTTAAATCACACAGTATGGGGTGGGAAAAAAATAAAACAGTCTTGTAAGAAATATTATTTATTCTAGATATAGTTTCAGACATTGTTATTCACAATCATCAAAAAATGTACTCATTCTCTTTTTCTTCTACAGTATCCCCATTGTAGAATTTTTCAAATAACTTTTTCTTATTTGATTTGAATTCACCCTGTGATGTACCAATATTTATTGGAACAGTAATGTGTCGACATATTCTGTCCATAAATTCCTCTTGTTTGAATTTAATACTCCTAAATGTAATAGTTACTGATTTTGGTACTGCGTGGACACATGAATTTATACATTGTTCTAACTCTCTCGCATGTACACTATTCTCACACATGTAGTTTACGAAGTCGTTGAATACTGATATGACATACTGTTGCCAGCGACTCAGACCGTCCCTTGCAATCCATAATCCATCATATACGTAGATCGCGCTAGTTCATAACACTGGAACGATGTAAATAAATAGAGTCTCCAGATATTAGCTTGAGTGCTGTATCCCCATACATCTTAATGATGGACACCTGAATGCCAGAGAAAAAGATGCCTCGAGGAGGACTACACTACTGGCCATTAAAATAGCACAATTGCACACCAAGAAGAAATGCAGATGATAAATGGGTATTCATTGGGCAAATATATTATACTAGAACTGACATGTGATTACATTTTCACACAATTTGAGCACATAGATCCTCAGAAAATAGTACCCAGAGCAACCACCTCTGGCGGTAATAACGGCCTTGATACGCCTGGGCATTGAGTTAAACAGAGCTTGGATGGCGCGTACAGGTACAGCTGCCCATGCAGCTTCAACACGATACCACAGTTCATCAAGAGTAGTGACTGGCGTATTGTGATGAGCCAGTTGTTCGGCCACCATTGACCAACGTTTTCAATTGGTGAGAGATCTGGAGAATGTGCTGGCCAGGGCAGCAGTCGAACATTTTCTGTGTCCAGAAAGGCCCCTACAGGACCTGCAACATGCGGTCGTGCATTATCCTACTGAGATGTAGGGTTTCGCATGGATCGAATGAAGGGTAGAGACACGGGTCGTAACACATCTGAAATGTAACGTCCACCGTTCAAAGTGCCGTCAATGCGAACAAGAGGTGACCGAGACGTGTAACCAATGGCACCCCATATCAGCACGCCGGGTGATACGCCAGTATGGCGATGACGAATGAATACACGCTTCCAATGTGCGTTCACCGTGATGCCGCCAAACACGGATGCGACCATCATGCTGCTCTAAACACAACCTGGATTATTCGAATAAATGACGTTTTGCCATTCGTGCACCCAGGTTCGTCGTTGAGTACACCATCGCAGGCGCTCCGATCTGTGATGCAGCGTCAAGAGTAACCGCAGACATGGTCTCCGAGCTGATAGTCCATGCTGCTGCAAACGTCGTCGAACTGTTCGTGCAGATGGTTGTTGTGTTGCAAACGTCTCCATCTGTTGATTCAGGGATCGAGACGTGGCTGCACGATTCGTTACAGCCATGCGGATAAGATGCCTGTCATCTCGACTGCTAGTGATACGAGGCTGTTGGGATCCAGCACAGCGTTCTGTATTACCTTCCTGAACCCACCGATTCCATATTCTGCTAGCAGTCATTGGATCTCGACTAACGCGAGCAGCAATGTTGCGATACGATAAACCGCAATCGCGATAGGCTACAATCCGACCTTTATCAAAGTCGGAAACTTGATGGTACGCTTTTCTCCTCTTTACACGAGGTATCACAACAACGTTTCACCAGGCAACGTCGGTCAACTGCTGTTTGTGTATGAGAAATCTGTTGGAAACTTTCCTCATGTCAGCACGTTGTAGGTGTCGCCACCGGCGCCAACCTTGGTTGGTTGGTTGGTTGTTTCGGGGAAGGAGACCAGACAGCGAGGTCATCGGTCTCATCGGATTAGGGAAGGACGGGGAAGGAAGTCGGCCGTGCCCTTTGAAAGGAACCATCCCGGCATTTGCCTGGAGCGATTTAGGAAAATCACGGAAAACCTAAATCAGGATGGCCGGACGCGGGATGGAACCGTCGTCCTCCCGAATGCGAGTCCAGTGTCTAACCACTGCGCCACCTCGCTCGGTGCCAACCTTGTGTGAATGCTCTGAAAAGCTAATCATTTGCATATCCCAGCACCTTCTTCCTGTCGGTTAAATTTCGCGTCTGTACCACGTCATCTTCGTGGTGTAGCAATTTTAATGGCCAGTAATGTAGATGGGTCGTACTCCATTGTCATCTGATCATCAATGTACTCCCTCTTACCACATAGTCTATACCAATAAATCTCTGTAAACCAAACTATAGCAACATGTTTAACATTATCAGTTTCTGTTATCATCACCCAAACCATGTAGATGCAGACTGGCGAGTTGGTGCTGGCGGTGGTTGTGGCGGCGTTGGTGGTGCTACTGCAACGAACAGTTGTGTTCCTGCTCCGAAATATCAGGTGTTGATTTCTGCTCACCGAGCAGCAGCAGTGCAGACAATAGAAACTCGTATTTATGAAACAATTGAGCCTCCTGATTCGATAATTTGGGCAGAGTTGGTTTCTGATCCAGGGCTGTGGAATAGGAAAAAGTCATAAGCACGTTGCGCAGCACAATTAAAGGGCCAGTTTTCCGTACGCCCTTAACTGTCTGCCATTGCGAGGATGAAGTTGCAAATTTTGCTCTGTAGTCGTACAAAAGCGTGGCGTCCTGAGACGTCACCCTCAAGCTTGGCGACGTTCCAAACAGCAAGTTGTCGATACATGCGAAAAAAGGTTAGAACTCAGAAGTTCATGTGAGGTGTAAAGTTAGTTAACGATGTCACACTGACACCAAATTTCACCATAACTCGGCCCAACGCTACCCTGGACATGTCACGCGATGGGAACATCGTCATACCACCTCTTACCCACAAACCACTCCCCCCCCCCTCCCCCCCCCCTCTTTTGACGCCTCTGCGATGGAGGTCAGAACTGAGATGCCCAGCGTTGAAATCACGCGGTTTTGTTATGGGTGAACGAGGAAATCATTTCACACATGCTACCGCTCAGTATACGAAAAGGCCTCAGGGCGTGGCATAAAGGATGTCCATGGAAACACCCTTTCCCTTGGGGCGTTGATTCCCACATATTTTGCATTCGATGACGACAGTTTGCAGTGCGATGCGCAACAGAACGACGTTCTTACAACGTTTGGCACAACTGACACCCCCCCCCCCCCAGACAATTCAACCTTTCTCTAAGGTCATCGTGGGCCTGCAACCCCGTCGAACGGGATTGCGCCCCTTTAGAATGTAGAAGGACCGCAATTTTTGCTCTGGTATGCAGAGTGGAACCACTAGGGATCGTCCAAAACCATTCAACAAAATTTGAATTTGTTTATGCTTTTTTCATCCCTCCTGTTTCGCGTTCTCCTGTGGCGTGATTAGAGGAAAGAGGGGAGGGGAGTCGTGAATAAAATGTAAAAGGGTCGCTGTAAGACAACCCCCCCCCAAGTTCCGCAGCACTCTCGGCGCCACCTGCACGCCTCTGTTGTGCACTTTCAAAATGTAACTGTATAGAGACAGTTACTGATTACTAGATTCCATCGTGACAGACAACCGTTTGAACACCCCTGAGTTGAGTAGCACTATATCGCTGAACTAGCATCTGCTGGTCACATGAGAAATCGAGGGGGTCTCGAAAGAGATGCCTGTCATAACGACGCCTAGTAATCTGTGACTGGCTCTCTCTGTACATGTACATTTTTAAAGTATTCAATAAAATTTTGTGGGTGGCACTGAGGGTGTTGTCAACCTGGTGTGTGTGTGGAGGCCGGCCGAGGTGGCCGAGCGGTTCTAGACGCTACAGTCTGGAACTGCGACCGCTACGGTCGCAGGTTCGAATTCTGCCTCGGGCATGGATGTGTGTGATGTCCTTAGGCTAGTTAGGTTTAAGTAGTTCTAGGGAACTGATGACCTTACAAGTTAAGTCCCATAGTGCTCAGAGCCATTTGAACCATTTTGTGTGTGTGTGTGTGTGTGTGTGTGTGTGTGTGTGTGTGGAGGAGGGGTGGGGGGAAAGGCTTAGGCGGACGCTGCCGTTTTATTCACCCATGTGTCAATGACGCACCCCCCTATCCCCCATCCCCCCCCCCCCACCCCCCTGTGAGCATGCCACAGGAGGGGGGCAAAACAGGTGGGCTGAAAAAACATAAACACCGTTTGCCACTTCCGTTCAAGTTCACATTTCTTCAGATGGTTTTTAGCTGTCCCAAGTGGATTCACTCTCTGTACCAGAGGAAAAATAACAGTTGTGATACACTCCAAACGGGTACAATCACGTTCAGTGGAGTTTCAGGCCGATGATGACCTTAGAGAAGGGTTGAACCGACTGGGGAGTGTCAGCAGTGTCAAAGGTTATGGGGAAAGTCGTCCTATTCCGCATCGCAGTGCGAAAAGTCATTTTCGACAGCTAAATGTATTGGTATTCACGCCCTAAGGAAGGGGTGTTTCGATTGCTGCACTTTATGCCACCTCTCTGAGGCCTTTTCTTATCGATACTGAGTGGCAGTGTGTCTGAATTGTTTTCCTCGGCCACCCATAAGAAAACAGCGTGATTTCTACGCTGGGCATCGGGGTACTGACCTCCATAACATAGGTTTCAAAAGTAGAGATGAAATGTGAGTAATATGAGTAACAAGGGGTATGAAAACCTTCCCATCATGTGACACGTCCACAGTGGCGTTGGTCAGAACTGCGGTGAAATTTGGCGCCAGTGTGACGTCATTAATCCACCTTACACCTCGTATGAACTTCTGAGGTCTAGGCTTTTCTTCGCATGTGTCAGTACACTGCTGTCTGAAGTGTCGCCGAGCCTTGGAGTGACGTCGCAGGGCTTTTGCATCATTACAGAGGAAGGTTGTTGGCATCTTCTTTGAGCCAAATTTCAAACTTCTGTGTCACAGTGGGAGGCAATTACGTAGTTTCGAAAAAGTGACCATGTAATTATGTTGTGGAGTATTTGCGAAAAAGTACAGTGAATAATAATGAGCAATGAGTTACTTCTTACATTCAACTGAATGAGTCAGTTTTCTTCTTTTAACATGCCTGGAAGTGGCAGATCTCTGCTGCTGACATAACATGACGATGATCCTTTTACTATAGTGAATGGAACCAATCTGGCAACAATGCAGGCTGCAACATCTTTCCTGTCCGATAGGATAATGCTCCAACTGCAATTTTTGAATTTCCCACTAGTGGTGGAGACAAGGCACACATTTCTAGGTCATAAATCATAGAAGCAGCATGATATGTATTAATTCATAAAGGAGGTATGACACGACCTCATTTATAGTAACTATGTAATAAACTGAGAGGGGGAATTGCTTGAAGTGACATACACTACTTGAGGATAAATATGATAACCATGCTGGCTCCACCAGCTTTTTAGACCAGTAGGAACACACACTTTTGAATTTGCAGCCATTTTATCTCACCCAATTGGCCTAGAGCTGGGAAGGGGGAAAGGGGCAGGGAGAATGGGGGGAGGGGTGACCTTGACCTTGACCTTGAGGAAATCGACTAACAATGCAGACTGCACCAGTTCTGTCACAGTCCCACTACTTATACTTAGAATTTTAATTGATGTGACTGTGTGAAGCAGCACACCACAAATACTGTATTCGAACATTATAGGATTGTTTATTTTGCTGATCTTCAGTAACTAACATTTTCCTACATTTTGAACAAATGGCCGTTCACCATACCAAATAGTAAATGTAACCTGGTATATTTACGTAGTTCCATGTACTGATGTTGTCAGTATGCATTTCCTCTATCTTCTGAAGTATTCGAGGTTATCTACATCTGACTGTACACCAGCGATCCCAGCATTTACTTACATTATTCCTCACATAATGTCTACATTGTCTGTCTAGTGCGGTACAAACACACACGTAAATTAAATCATTTTCTGTTTTCTTTTTCTAGGAAAACCATCTGGGGGTGAACCAGTGAATATTCCAAAGTGGGTAAGTAGATACAGGCATTTGATGATGAGGTCAAAATCCAAATTACTCCAACATTAAAAAGTATTGTTAGTACATTCATTGAGTAAGATATCGACATTCACGTGATGAGCCACCAATTATCTTCCTTTCTCTCTGCGGCGCTGTATCCAACAAAACAGACAGAATTCTGGGAGGACGAGGTATAAGATCTATTTACCGACCTCCTAAGAAGATAAAGGAGATGCGAAGGGCAGTCTCAGTCTCACCATCCCTGAGATTTATAACATCCCTTGTGAATGAGGAAGCAACCATTTGTGCCTTTTCCTACCGCTGTGTAAACAAAACGATCATTCGTTACATTACAGTAGTAGTATTCCATGGAATCCACGGAGAATGGTGTCTTTGACGCGGAAAGAAGCCAAATATGCACATTTAAGTTTAATACAGTGAAATGACATTAATGTATTACAGTACTAATCATAATTATAAATTAATCTAAAACATTAAATTTTCTGCAAACAAATTCTGCAGTGGAGTAGAAACAGTCGTATAACATGAAGTTCTTCAGTTCAGTCTTAAACTCCGCCACATTATCTTCATGATATTTAATGTGCTATGTTACGTTGTTGAATACATGTGTATCCAGGCACGTGACTCCACTCTGTACTACTGTTAACTCCAAGATTTTTTAGAAGTTGTTTTTGGTCGAAATATTACATTCATGACTTTCACTGTTTTTCGTGAAAAAAGAAATATTAGTACTGACAAAGAACATTAATGAATATGTGTATTGTGAAGCTATAGGCAAAATACTCAGTTTTTTAAAGAAATGTTTTAGCAGTATCACCAGATTTTTGTAACCCGCTTCTGTATTCTGAAAATACTATCCGTGTAACTCGAATTTCCTCAGGAAAATGATTCCATAACCTATTAGTGAATGTAAATATGCAGAATAACTAGCTTCTTCATTTAAAACCGCCTATAGCAGTAACCATTCGTACTGGAAACGTAGCTAAACCAAGGCTCTTCGTAAATTCTAGGAAACAGATTTTCCAACTGAATTTGTGATCTATCTGTAATCCCAAAAACTTAAAACTTTCTACTTATTGTATTTCATTGTTTGAGAAGTATTGAACAGTCAAAATTCAGCGATAATCCATTTGCCTTGAACGCTCTGTTGACGTTTTCAAATAGCTGCGTTTTCAGTAAGGGAAATGATATTTTTTTTTATTCCTATACTTGTAAGGAAATAATATTCCAGGGGCGCTGCAGTAGACTCACTTGCCACGAATAGTCGTCTGAGACAAGAAAGTCCTTGTGTAAAAGTGACTTTACAGCCATGGAAATTCACACCACTAGGAAGACTGCATGCAAGTGACTTTGAGATTGATCTCTACACGGAGGTACCGAACGAGAATCTTTTGCTTTCTCTCATGTCACATTCGCGTATGGAGCTTCTGGAAACCGGTCGCACGCATACTTCCGCACGTTACCTGATTTCTCTCCCGGGGTCGATCCGAAGTACACTGCATAAGGAGAGGCGTGTTTCAGGGCAGGTCAGTCCCAAGACCCCCATCTGATGCTCATGAAAGCTCCGATTTCTTTGAGTGCGTATGTGTTTTAGAGATAAATAGACTGATGTGTTCATTTAGCCTCCACCTAGAAGTTGACAGTTTTTAACAAGTCAAATTCCATGCACAATATCGTATATGGCTCAGACTGTTGAAGAGTTGCTCCAAAAGTTGGATCATTGAGGAATACGCTAAATCACAGTAAGACTAAGTTTTTACAGTTTCTAACCCACAATTCAACAAAACCTGACGTTTTAATTTCGCAGCAGGTGCGGCCGCGGCTCCCGGTATAGCGGAGCTGGTCCGCTCTGAGGTAAACGCTGCGCTTCGCGATAAAAACAATCTCGATCTGATAGCAGGCACTATATCAGATACTGTAACGGCAGCAGTATCGGCCAAAATGCGTGAAACTGTTGAGGCCAATACTGCCGAAATTACAGCACTAAAAAAGTCTGTGTCTGAATACGAGAAAAAGGCACGAGAGTTGGAAGTCAAACTATCTGCCGCAACTGACGAACTAGAACAGTACCAAAGGCGAAATAGTCTACGACTGTTTGGAGTAGTAGAAAATAAGGAAGAAGACACGGACAACCTGCTTATACAGGTTGCGCGTGAAAAATTAGGCGCTGAAGTGACCAAGGCAGACATTGACAGGAGCCATCGGGTGGGACGAAAATTACCAGGTGCCACCAAACCTCGTCCAATAATAATTAAATTTGTCTCGTACCGAAAAAGGGCAGAGATCTTTACCCAGAAGAAGAAGTTAGCAAGGACAGGGCTTACAATAAGGGAAGATCTGACACACGAACGGCTAAAGATTTTAAACAGTGCCATATCCCATTTCGGTCTTCACAATGTGTGGACTCAGGATGGCAGAGTAATCATTAAGACAGCAGCTGGAAAGAAGACAGTCACAAACATGACAGAACTGAATAGTATTAAGTGAAGCTACTCGAGCCAAAAGTGCAAACTTAACACCATTTGCAATTGTAACAGCCCCAATACTCAGATATAGTCTTGTAATTTTATTAATTTTTTAATTATACCCATATTTGTACCTTCAACTAATTGTTTTTGTAACTGTATTAACTTTTCACTATTTTTTTGTGTCTGTAGCTCTAACCATTACTTAATTTTAGTTACTGCTAATTCTTTTTTCATTTTCTCAGTTTACTCTCTTCCGTTCTGAAATAGTTCTATTGCAATTATTAGTCTCTCCTTTAGTTCATTAATCACCCATCTCTTCGGTTTAAATTGTTCATAACAAAAATCACTATCAGTATCACTTTAGCAAATTTCAATCTAATTGTAGCTTCCTACGATAATCACTACCAGTATCACTTTAGTAAATTTCAATTTAATTCTAGCTTCCTACGATAATCTATTAATTACTAAGCTTACTTCTCTCTGCTGACGTCTGCTTGTCTCTGCTTGTCTCTATGCTCTCAAAAAGTTTCGGAACATATTTCCACAGGACTTGAAACGCCAGCTCGTGCAAGCACTCGTTCTACCGAACCTCCACTATTGTGATGTGATTCAACAAGGCAAGAGTAGTGAAAACAAAAGACGGCTAGAGCTAACCATGAATGCCTGTGTGCGTTACACCTGCAACATACGCCGATATGATCATGTTAGTGCTTCATACTCCGAGCTAGGGTGGCTGCGGCCGGACAAATTGCGTGACTACCACACTCTATGTCTACTCCACCGACTCCTCATCGCGCAAGCACCCCAGTACCTTGCTTCAGAGATTAAAAACCTGTCATGTCATCATAATCGAAACACGAGGTCACTCTTATTTGGTATCCTAACTGTGCCCACTCACAAAACAAAAACTTTTGCAAACTCCTTCTCAGTTGCCGCTGTCCGCCTCTGGAACAAACTGCCCCTTACCTTGCGCAAAATTCGATCTCCTGCTGCTTTTAAGAAGAAGTTGAAGCATTTCCTACTATCATCCTCACAAAGTTCTCCACAAAATTAATGTACAAGGACAATCCCCTCATCTGTCAAATAGCAAAGCTAGCGTCTCCTATCTTGCTCCTGAGATGCCTTCCTCTTCATCTTTCTCTATTAGCCACGCAATCTTCTTTTCCTTTATATTTCCTTAATTATGTTTCATCATGTCTCTATTCTTCTCCTCCCTTCACCATGAGTCTCCCTCATACTCCCTGCTGCCGGCACTCCTATCTAAAATCTGTCTCTTCAATAATGTCTAATTATAACAGTACTTGTGACCTAAGAATATAAACTCTATATGTATGTATTTTTCCAGGTGTACCTTTCAAATTGTTTATTTCACTTTTTGTACTAGATGTAGTTTAACATGCTTACTAAAACATATGAATGTAAAATAAGTAGAATGCCTGGTTAGATGTAAGAGAGGGCCTGATGGCCCTAATCTTGCCAGGTTAAATAAATAAATAAATAAATAATATGATTCGTGAAATTGAACAGTTAAAATTTCTATGTGTTCAGATAGAGAGTAAACTGTCGTGGAAAGTCCCTATTCAGGATCTTGTTCAAAGACTGAATGCTGCATTTTTTACTATTAGAACGCTATCTGAACTAAGTGATAGTTTGATACGAAAAGTAGTCTACTTTGCTTATTTTCATTCGCTTATGACCTATGGTATTATATTTTGGGATAACTCATCCCATTCTTAAAGGGTATTTTTGGCTCGCGCTCGAGCAGTAAGTGGTGTAAGTTTCCGAACTTCTTGTCGACCCCTGTTCATTAGTCTGGTATTCTGACGTTGTCCTCTCAACATATATATTCCTTACTGTTGTTTCTTGTTAACAATATCAGCTTACTCCCGAGAATTAGCAGCTTCCACTCACTTAATACTAGACAGAAATCCAGTCTGCATTTGGATCGCATTGCCTTGACTCTTGTGCAGAAAGGCGTGCACTACACTGCTGCATCCATTTTCGATAAGCTACCAAAAGTATACAAAAATCTTAGCAGTAATCCATGCGCTTTCAAATCTAAACTGAAGAGTTTCCCCATGGGTCACTCTTTGTATTCTGTTGAGAAGTTCCTTCAAAAATTAAGCTGATTTCTATGTTATATTGTTGAATGCGTTTACATAAACTTATGTCTTGTCATTTTTTTTGGATTCATAAACATTTTATTTTATCTGTTATTACTTTTCTGTTATAATTTCATGTACTGACACGTTGCATGACCTTGGAGATTTGCTCCTCAATTTGGTCCTACGGAACTAGACGTGTGAAATAAAAAATAAAATAAAGTAGTAGTGACTCATCATTGACCAGGCGTTTATTATTGAAATGGTAACCATATGGAGAATCATACGGAATTTGTGACTGGTCTGGGGATTTCTTGGTATTCAGGACGCAGCATGTTACCTTGGATCGAGAGAAGTAGAAGTAATTTCAGCAGTGCCACAAGGACGTGTAATGGGACCTTTTCTGTTCGTGTTGTATAATAATGACCCGGTAGACATTTCACAGATGATGCAATTACGTTTAATGAAGTACTGTCTGAAAAAAAGCTAGATTTCAAAGTGGTGAAAAGATTGGTAACTTGCTTTCTTCTTCAGTCTCTACATATCCACTCCTTGACAAAGGCCGCTTCAGACATTTCCGTATCCATCTTTGCTGGGCGGTCTGTATCTAGTATTTTCCCTCATGTCATCGGATGTCGTCTCTCCATCGCACCAAAGGACATCCGATTCTTCTGTTTGAGTGTCTTGGACGCCACTGCATCAGTGTTTTGGTCCATTTGAAGTTGTTCCTGGCTACATGTGCTGCCCAACGCCATTTCAGTCTCGTTAAACGCTCGATCTTCGTTCTTGATTCTGTCTCTCAGACTCATTCCCAGATTGCTCTCTTTATTACTCTCTGACAGAGGCGATTTGCGCTGTTTCTTGTAAGTGTCATTGTCTCAAGCCCGTATGTTGTTACTGCCAGGATGAGTGTGTCATAAACCTTCTCTAAATTTATAGGGATAAGCGGTTTGCTGAGATTGCAATCAAGTTTCCCGAATGACACCCAGGTGAGGCCAATTCGCCAGGTGATCCATGTACAAAAACATAAATTTGGCACTTCACTAAAGGGCAGAAAAGTAGTATCTTATGACTACAACATCCATGGGTCACAAATAGAAACAATCAACTCATACGTCGTTCTAAAAATTTGTGGGAATACGGAACAGAACTATCATATAGGGTCAATCGTAGGTAAAACAGGTGGCAGACATCCGTTCGTTGGTGGCATAATAGGAAAATAGAGTCAGTTTACAAATGAGACTGCTCACAAAACACTCGCATGCCTCACCTTAGAACATATCTCTGGTATGTGAAACCAATTTCATATAGGATTAATAAGTGATATTGACCGTGTAGAACGAAATGTAGCGCAAGCGACACAGGTTTGTCTGAATCAAGGGAGAGCGTCACGGAAATGTTGAAAAGCAGAAATTATTAGGCGCTTGAAACTAGACGTCAGTTGTTCCACGAAAGCTTTTCTACAAAGTTTCAAGGACCAGTATCACGAGAAGCATTACGACGGAGTGCTGTAAATTAATGGCTCCGAATATTTTGTGTAAAAACTCTCAAAGTTTTTTTTTAAATAAAACAAACGTTGTTACCATTCTACATCTTTATTCTTCATGTCTACATATTTTAAGCCCTCTGGCGCTAAAGGGCTCCCAATTGCAGCGTGTAACTTGGCGATGTGTGATGTAACTATGTCGGTGCGTGAGAAACAGCGTACTGTAATCGAGTTTCGAATTCGAAGAGTTCGTCCACACATGGAGCACCCTCTCCTTCAGCATGACGATGCCAGACCACACACTAGCGCTGCGACATCTGCAACAATCTGACACTTTGAGTTCAGTGTCATTGATCATCCTCCATTCAGTCCCGACTTGGCCCTATCCGATTTTCGTCTGTTTCCAAAACTTGAACACCTTCTTGGACTTCACTTTGATAGTGATGAATTGGTGCAAGCATAGGAGAGGTTGTGGCCCCGTCAACGAAGTTTGATGAAACTGGTCTCTCGCTGGGAGAAATGTGTTCGTTGTTGGGTCCTACAACCTCTAGAAGTGCGTAACATGAATTGTGAAACACCCTGTATACAGGTTGTTTCCGTAAGCCCGTACAAAAATGTAACAGGACGTAGAGAATGCTCCACTGAACAATTTGAGGTAGTGAACCTGGGGTCGGAGAAGCCATATTAAGGAGATAATAGGCATAAAATCACATTACTGCGTACTTCTTTATTTACATTGGTTACAGTTAACTGCAAATACAATCACTGACTCAGAGAAGGTATCATTTGTACTGTATCTTACAAAATGTACTGAAACTGACAGCTAAATCTCAACGCAAGCATGACACCGACGAACAAGATTCTGACGCACCCTGACAAATATCCCTGGTGCGTTTCGAATCGCATCACAGGGAACTATAATTCTGGCAGTAATTCTATCTCCTTATCCACTGGGGTCTCATACAAAATGCACTTTAGATACACCCATAGGAAATAACCAAGGGGATTCAGGTCAGGTGGCCTCGCAGGCCATAAAATAGACCATCTCCTTCCAATCCAGCAACCAGGAAATAGTGTATTAAGAAGGTTGCGGATATCCACACTGAAAAGAGGCGGTGCACCGTCGTGCTGAATCCACATCCTGTGACGAACAGCCAAAGGCACGTTCTCCAACAACTCAGGTAGAACTCTTTGCACGGACCTCAAGCACAAGTGGCCATTCAGACGGCCAGGTAGAAGATATGGTCCAATGAGATTGTCACCAACAATGCCGGCCCAGATATTCACAGCAAAACGTGCTTGATGATGTGACTCTACTACAACTTGAGGGTTTTCCTCATTCCACACATGGCTATTCCTGCTGTGCGAAATACCACCACGATCAAATGAGGCCTCGTCAGCAAACAGCACGGTTTGGAGGAAATCTGGTCGATCCATTGTTGGAGCAACCACTGAAACAATGCGACCCTTGATGCAAAGTCGGTCTCAAGCATTGCATGGACTCGTTGTGGATGATATGGGTGTTATTGTTGTTCGTGCAGTACTCGCCACACGCTAGTATGTGCAGCTATACGACGAGTACTTGTAGTGGGGTCCGCTGCAACACGTTCATCTTCTCTTCAAAATCGCGTGTGCCAGTGGTCCTCATGTCACCAGGTCCCTCGTTTCTTCTTTCCAGTGAACCAGCCTCCTGCATTCGCCGATCTAGAGAAATAAACACGCATAATGACAGATGATGCCTGTTAGGAAATAGTTCCCTGTACAGCCATTCAGCAGTGAGAGCATTTCAAGGTAGTTCACCATACACAAGGTGCATGTCAGTTAGTTCTGCGAAACTGTTCTGGGTACTGCTCCGTCGTACTGTATTGCACGTCTCTGAAAAGCACTGAGTAATGAATGGGTCTGTTGTTGAGTCATAGCACGTTCTGTCAAGGGACAATGTAAATACGATACAACATAGCCAAATTAAGCACAAGTAAAGTAAACAAAACCTGCATCATGGCTTCCTAGTAATCAGGGTAGTCCTCCTTGTTTCCTTGCAGGAAATAAAGAATGTACATGTAAATAAACAGCACAGTACCCGTAAACTTGAACGCATGTTATTTGTAAATAAGTTGGGAGACAGTAATGCTAGACAAAGTGGTAGACAAGTTTAATCCCACTTTTCCTTAAGCTGGCTTCTTCGACTCCAGGTTCTCTACCTCAGATTGTTCATTGTAGCATTCTCTATGTCCTGTTGCATTTTTGCACGCTTTTACGGAAGCATTCTGTATTTCCTTATAGTCTATCACATTACTCATATTTATTCCTTGCGCTTTCGCCACTATGTTAGAACGGGTCTTGTTGTGTTTTCTCCATTTCATCGCTAAAAAGTCTAACAAATGCCAGACACGCCAGACTAGCATATATTTCGCCGGGCACGACCGTAAAAAGCCGGGCATTCCTGGTAAAGCCGGATATCTGGCTACGGCAAGTCGAAAAAACAGGGCTAGAGAGAGCGAGATATAAACTGAAGCGCCAAAGAAACTGGTATAGGGATGCTATTCAAATACAGAGACATGTCAACAGGCAGAATATGGCGCTGCGGTCGGCGACCCTATATATGACAACAAGTGTTTGGCGCAGTTGTTAGATCGGCTAGCGCTGTTACAATGGCAGGTTAACTGGTTCAAATGGCTCTGAGCACTATGGGACTTAACATCTTACGTCATCAGTCCCCTAGAAATTAGAACTACTTAAACCTAACTAACCTAAGGACATCACACACATCCATGCCCGAGGCAGGATTCGAACCTGCGACCGTAGCAGTCGCACGGCTCCGGACTGAGCGCCTAGAACCGCGAGACCACCGCGGCCGGCAATGGTAGGTTATCAAGTTTTAAGTGAGTTTGAACGTGGTGTTATAGTCGGCGCACGAGCGATAGGACACAGTATCTCCGAGGTAGCGATGAAGTGGGGATTTTCCCGTTCCACCATTTCATAAGTGTGCCGTGAATATCAGGAATCCGATAAAACATCTAATCTCCAACATCGCTGCGGCCGGAAAAGATCCTGCCAGAACGGGACCAAGGAAGACTGAAGAGAATCTTTCGACGTGAAGAAGTGCAACCCTCCGCAAATTGCTGCAAATTTCAATGCTGGGCGGCAGGCCGGAGTGGCCGAGCGGTACTAGGCGCGCGACCGCTACGGTCGCAGGTTCGAATCCTGCCTTGGGCATGGATGTGTGTGATGTCCTTAGGTTAGTTACGTTTAAGTCGTTCTAAGTTCTAGGGGACTGATGACCCCAGCTGTTAAGTCCCATAGTGCTCAGAGCCATTTGAATCATTTTTTCAATGCTGAGCCATCAACAAGTGTCAGCGTGCGAACCATTCAACGAAACATCATCGATATGAGCTTTCGGAGCCGAAGGCCCACTTGTGTACCTTTGATGACTGCCTGGACCCGTCAACACCAAGTTTGGACTGTTGATGACTGGAAACATGTTGTCTCGTCGGACGAGCCTCGTTTCAAATTGTATCGAGCGGATGGACGTCTACGGGTATGGAGACAACCTCATGAAACCAAGGACCCTCAGTTTCAGCAGGGAACTGTTCAAGCTGGTGGAGGCTCTGTAATGATGTGGGGCATGTGACGGGTGACACGTCCGTAAGCATCTTGTCTGATCGCCTGCATCCAATCATGTCCATTGTGCATTCTGATGGACTTGGGCAATTCCAGCAGGACAATTCGAGACCGCACACGTCCACAATTTCTACAGAGTGGCTCTAGGAACACTCTTCTGAGTTTGAACACTTCCGCTGGTCGCCAAACTCCCCAGACATAAACATTATTGAGCATATCTGGGATGCCTTGCAACGTGCTATTCAGAAGAGATCTTATGGATTTATGGACAACCCTGCAAGATTCGTGGTGTCAGTTCCCTCCAGCACTACATTAGACATTAGTCGACTCCTAGTGCGTGGTCGCCAGGGCCCCACACGATATTAGGCAGGTGTATGTTTCTTCGGCTCTTCATTGTATATATGTGCGTATGATCAATCCCTTCTCTCGAAATCTTCTCTCTTTCATACCTCCTCTGTGTTACCACAGATTACGTGTCCAGATATCATTTGTACTAAGATTGCAGTACACACGAGGTGCCTATTTCATTCCACCGCCCTGAGTGAGATGCATAAGTTCTAATAAATGTTCACCAACTTGCATTCTGCTATAAATGTTGTCCCCTGTGCAGAAAACAACACGTAGGTGCTGAGCCCGTTATCTTCCGGCTGTAAGAAACTTTCAGCGAGGAACTAATACTATGTGAATAATTAAATTTTCAATTATTTTTGTTTATACAGGATGCCACTCGCTTTTTATTAGCAGAACACGAGAAACTGCAGAGTTATATTTCACTTTAGAGTCACAAATAATTTCCATTCTTCAACAAAATAATTAACTGTGTATTTCCGTAAATACTGTCACACTGGTCTCAACTATAGGTCCAAATAATCATACATGCTAATAAAGTCATAACCTGATGCCGACCGCGGCAGACAACACGTCTGTCCTCGGAGACTACCGAACTAGCTATATTTTACAAATCAGGCGTTGTAAATTAAGTCTTAACTGATATCGCGGCAGACATGTTCCTCCTTTGAGACTGCCGAACCAGCTCTGATCTTACAGCCGAGCAACTTCGCCCTCCATCCAACTTAGGCGCGATCCGAAAATCTCCAAAGTGCATCGTCTGCCTTTTCGTTTAGCAGTTATTTTGCTGGTTATTAATACTTGTGAAATAATGGAATAATAGCACGCTATTGAGAGATGCTTTAATATGAAATGCAAGATAATACGTTGTTTAGTTTTTCTAATATTAACAACAGAAGATTATCATTTTGCCGCGCAACTTCCGAATGCAGCGACCAATCGCTGAGAAGGACCACGATTGAGGCGGTCTTTCTCATGATATCTGTACCGGACAAACCATCTGTGACTCAACATTACGTCATCTTGCCACTGCTGCCTCCTCAACTGCTCTAAAAAGAGCTTCTAGTAGCTGAATATGATGGCTGTAAAGTCAGAAATATTACCCTGCAACCCTATATAGAACTAACCTACCGACACTAATTCATCATAGCTGTATATGTGTGTGTGTGTGTGTGTGTGTGTGTGTGTGTGTGTGTGTGTGTGATTTAGTGAGTGTCACAGTCGCTTGTATGGAATAAGCGCAGGAAGATGGATCGACGCAGAGTCGTGACAGAACATCAGAAATGAGCTGTCGTTACTGCACGTGCACATCTGCGTCTACTCTACATACATACTCCGTGTGGCAGAGGGTTTCACGTACTGCTCCTGATTATTTCCTTTCCTGTTCAACGCGCAAATAGAACGAGGGGATAAAGACTGTTTGTAAGTCTCTGTATGAGCCCTAATTTCTCTCGTCTTATCTTCGTGGTCCTTACGCGAAATATACACTCCTGGAAATGGAAAAAAGAACACATTGACACCGGTGTGTCAGACCCACCATACTTGCTCCGGACACTGCGAGAGGGCTGTACAAGCAATGATCACACGCACGGCACAGCGGACACACCAGGAACCGCGCTGTTGGCCGTCGAATGGCGCTAGCTGCGCAGCATTTGTGCACCGCCGCCGTCAGTGTCAGCCAGTTTGCCGTGGCATACGGAGCTCCATCGCAGTCTTTAACACTGGTAGCATGCCGCGACAGCGTGGACGTGAACCGTATGTGCAGTTGACGGACTTTGAGCGAGGGCGTATAGTGGGCATGCGGGAGGCCGGGTGGACGTACCGCCGAATTGCTCAACACGTGGGGCGTGAGGTCTCCACAGTACATCGATGTTGTCGCCAGTGGTCGGCGGAAGGTGCACGTGCCCGTCGACCTGGGACCGGACCGCAGCGACGCACGGATGCACGCCAAGACCGTAGGATCCTACGCAGTGCCGTAGGGGACCGCACCGCCACTTCCCAACAAATTAGGGACACTGTTGCTCCTGGGGTATCGGCGAGGACCATTCGCAACCGTCTCCATGAAGCTGGGCTACGGTCCCGCACACCGTTAGGCCGTCTTCCGCTCAAGCCCCAACATCGTGCAGCCCGCCTCCAGTGGTGTCGCGACAGGCGTGAATAGAGGGACGAATGGAGACGTGTCGTCTTCAGCGATGAGAGTCGCTTCTGCCTTGGTGCCAATGATGGTCGTATGCGTGTTTGGCGCCGTGCAGGTGAGCGCCACAATCAGGACTGCATACGACCGAGGCACACAGGGCCAACACCCGGCATCATGGTGTGGGGAGCGATCTCCTACACTGGCCGTACACCACTGGTGATCGTCGAGGGGACACTGAATAGTGCATGGTACATCCAAACCGTCATCGAACCCATCGTTCTACCATTCCTAGACCGGCAAGGGAACTTGCTGTTCCAACAGGACAATGCACGTCCGCATGTATCCCGTGCCACCCAACGTGCTCTAGAAGGTGTAAGTCAACTACCCTGGCCAGCAAGATCTCCGGATCTGTCCCCCATTGAGCATGTTTGGGATTGGATGAAGCGTCGTCTCACGCGGTCTGCACGTCCAGCACGAACGCTGGTCCAACTGAGGCGCCAGGTGGAAATGGCATGGCAAGCCGTTCCACAGGACTACATCCAGCATCTCTACGATCGTCTCCATGGGAGAATAGCAGCCTGCATTGCTGCGAAAGGTGGATATACACTGTACTAGTGCCGACATTGTGCATGCTCTGTTGCCTGTGTCTATGTGCCTGTGGTTCTGTCAGTGTGATCATGTGATGTATCTGACCCCAGGAATGTGTCAATAAAGTTTCCCCTTCCTGGGACAATGAATTCACGGTGTTCTTATTTCAATTTCCAGGAGTGTACTTTGGCGGCAGGAGAATCTATCTGCAGTCGGCCTCAAATGCCTGTTTTCTAAATTTCTGCAACGGTGTTCGCGAAAAGAACTTCGTCTTCTCTCCAAGGATTCCCACTTGAGTTCATGAAGCTGCTCCGTAATACTTGTGAGCTGATCGAACCCACCGGTAACAAATCTAACAGCACGCCTCTCAATCGCTTCCATCTATTCCGACCCGATGGGGAGCCCAAACACTCCAGTAGTACTCAACAATGGTTCGCGCTAGCGTTCTTTGCTGACTGTGTCAAGCAGCACATCACGAATGCTGAATTCGAATCTTACAGGGTTATTTTTCGTACTCATCCACAATAACTTACTTTTTTCTACAACTTTTTGACCACACCGTGAATGAAGTCGTCCTATTTGCTGGCGTATCAACGCGGGCTACCCAGCGTGTATACGAGTAATGATGTACCACTCACAGCCAAGTAATACGGCGTAAGAACAGTGATCGTAAAGAGATTCTAATGGACAGAGACCAGAGACGAGTATCACGATTTAACAATGACAAGGTTTTAAGCCCGACAGGAACTGCTGCTGACAATGAATGCAGGATAGTTTCAACCAGCTTCCTAGAGATCATTTTCCGCCTCCCGTAGCTCAGTGACCGGCGTGTCTGGCTACTATGCGGAGGACCGGGCTTCGATTCCTTGTACTGCCATGAATTTTTTGCCTTGGTGGGAGGACAACGACCGGGTCAGCGATGTGCTGACCTCATGCCCCTCCATACCGCATCTACATGACGCCGAATGGCACAGGACGACATGGCTGCCGTCTGGCACGACTGGCCCGTCTGAGCCAGAATGCGGAGCTTTGTTCTGTTTCTCCTAAAGGTCATTGCATAGAGAATTGCATGCGCACATCTGGAGTCGCGTACCTCGCAAAAGGCCATTCCTCACAGCGGCACATAAAGCTGCGCGTCTTTAATGGACCGAACAACGCAGAAACTGGAGAGTAAATGATTGGAGAGACGTGTACTGTGGTTCGAGAAATCAAGATTTGGCTCTTTACATGTGATGCAACGTTTCGAATCCACCGACGGCCCGATGAGGCATTAAACCCACAGTGTTTTGAGGGTGTAGTTGACGCCGGAACTGGTTCTGTAATACATTGGGGATGTTTTCTCCCACCATGACTTCGGCAAAAGTCGCCTCACTACCACATCGCAATAGTGAAGGTTCGACAGAACGAGTGATTGTCCAAGTTTACGTTTCACATCCTGTGGAAATATGTTCCGAAATTTCTGAATAACATAATAACATTACATGAAGCGTAATTATTACAGTTTTTAGTGTTGAAGAAATATTCTGAAAATGTACATTACTGGCCATTAAAATTGATACACCACGAAGATGACGTGCTACAGACGCGAAATTTAACCGACAGGAAGAAGATGCTGTGATATGCAAATTATTAGCTTTTCAGAGCATTTACACAAGGGTGGCGCCGGTGGCGACATCTACAACGTGCCGACATGAGGATAGTTTCCAACCGATTTTTAATAAACAAACAGCAGTTGACCAGCGTTGCCTGGTGCAACGTTGTTGTGATGCCTCGTGTAAGGAGGAGAAATGAGTACCATAACGTTTCCGGCTTTGATAAAAGTCGGATTGTAGCCTATCGCGTTAGCAGAATATGGAATCAGTGGGTTCAGGAGCGTAATACGGAACGCCGTGCTGGATCCCAACGGCCTCGTATCACTAGCAGTCGAGATGACAGGCATCTTATCCGCATGGCTGTAACGGATCGTGCAGCCACGTCTCGATCCCTGAGTCAACAGATGGGGACGTTTGCAAGACAACAACCATCTGCACGAATAGTTCGACAACATTTGCAGCAGCATGGACTATCAGCTCGGAGACCATGGCTGCAGTTACCCATGACGCTGGATCACAGACAGGAGCGCCTGCGATAGTGTACTCAACGATGAACCTGGCTGCACGAACGGCAAAATGTCATTTTTTCGGATGAATCCAGGTTCTGTTTACAGCATCATGATGGTCGCATCCGTATTTGGCGACATCGCGCTGAATGCACATTGGAAGCGTGTAATCGTCATCACGATACTGGCGTATCACCCGGCGTGATGGTATGGGGTGCCATTGGTTACACGTCTCGGTCACCTCTTGTTCGCATTGACGGCACTTTGAACAGTGGACGTTACATTTCAGATGTGTTACGACCCGTGTCTCTACCCTTCATTCGATCCATGCGAAACCCTACATCTCAGTAGGATAATGCACGACCGCATGTTGCAGGTCCTGTAGGGGCCTTTCTGGACACAGAAAATGTTCGACTGCTGCCCTGGCCAGTACATTCTCCAGATCTCTCACCAATTGAAAACGTTGGTCAATGGTGGCCGAACAACTGGCTCATCACAATACGCCAGTCACTACTCTTGATGAACTGTGGTATCGTGTTGAAGCTGCATGGGCAGCTGTACCTGTACACGCCATCCAAGCTCTGTTTAACTCAATGCCCAGGCGTATCAAGGTCGTTATTACTGCCAGAGGTGGTTGTTCTGGGTACTGATTTCTCAGGATCTATGCACTTAAATTGCGTGAAAATGTAATCACATGTCAGTTCTAGAATAATGTATTTGTCGAATGAATACCCGTTTATCATCTGCATTTCTTCTTGGTGTAGCAATTTTAATGGCCAGTAGTGTATATCTTATTGACCTCTTTAAGTGAAGTCATAATTTTTATCTTGTACTGCAAGTAAAAATGTTATTCGACTTCTCGAAAACAAAACAAAAATGTTTCTTTGTTCAATCAGTCATTATTCGACGTCTTCCAATGACCTCGGCGTTGACGAGACTTCAGCCTCTGCAACGCATATTGCTCCGTCCTAAATAACAGCAAAGAAAATCAAATGCCTGCAGTTTTCTGCAGCAACTCAAAGTTAGTCTTCGACACACGCCATTAAATAGCTGGTCTCTTGTATGCATCGAGCTTCAGCATGACTATTTTTCAACCTATGGTGTGATCGGCATCGGATTTCGCTTTACAAAATTGCAAAAACATAGTTTTCAAAGCACAGGATTCTTCTCTGTTAGCACAGTTACTTAACAGGATTTCTACTGCGGAACGGTTTCAGCTTGCGCAATCAGACATCAGCGTGCAGTAATTACCCGGCGCAGATTAATACCGTTCCGCCTGAAGTGGCCTTGCATCTGACAGGTATTCAAACGCTTGAAGTAAAATAGACAGAAAAACTGTTTTATCTTATTCGTCGATTTTCACTAACATTCCAGGCTAATACCTGGACAGTTGCTAAACAAACACAGTCGTGGGCTAGTCCGGAAAACTTCAATGGAAGCGATGCATGTTGATAGTTGAATAACAAACTAACCTGAGACTGACCAAAAAGGACAAGAGCGAAGCGCTGCCAGCTGCGGCTGAGAATTGAGTCCTGTTGTGTGACGCATTCAACTCGTCTGCGTGCTAGCTATCGAATATCACGTGAGCACGTGGCAGAACACTTGCCCGATTGAAACTGGAGGCGTCAACATTCGGAGAAAATAGTTGTTGTTGTTGTTTTGGTCTTCAGTCCAGAGACTGATTTGATACAGCTCTCCATGCTACTCTATCCTGTGCAAGATTCCTCATCTCCCAGTACCTACTGCAACCTACTTCCTTCTGAATCTGCTTAGTGTATTCATCTCTTGATCTCCCTCTACGATTTTTACCCTTCACGCTGCCTCCAATACTAAATTGGTGATCCCTAGATGCCTCAGAACATGTCCTACCAACCGAGCCCTTCTTCTAGTTAAGTTGTGCCACAAATTTCTCTTCTCCCCAATTCTATTCAATACCTCCTCGATTTTGCTGACAATATAACAACAAAATACGGCCAATGTTGATTTTCCATCCAGTTCTATCCACTACTTGGTCGTGGTGCACACAACACGCCATGGAGTCGCCAACCTCCTCATTAGTTATGTGATCTACCCATCTAATCTTCAGAATTCTTCTGTAGCACCACATTTCAAAAGCTTTTATTCTCTTCTTGTCCGCCGGCCGATGTGGCCGAGCGGTTCTAGGCACTTCAGTCCGGAACCGTACTGCTGCTACGGTCGCAGGTTCGAATCCTGCCTCGGGCATGGATGTGTGTGATGTCCTTAGGTTAGTTAGGTTTAAGTAGTTCCAAGTCTAGTGGACTGATGACCTCAGTTGTTAAGTCCCATAGTGCTTAGAGCCATTTGAGCCATTTTTTTCTCTACTTGTCCAAACAATTTATCGTCCATGTTTCACTTCCACGCATGGCTACACTCCATACAAATACTTTCAGGAACGACTTCCTGACACTTAAATCTATACTCGATGTTAACAAATTTCTCCTCTTCAGAATCGCTTACCTTGCCATTGCCAGTCTACATTTTATATCCTCTCCACTTCGACCATCATCAGTTATTTTGCTCCCCATAATAAAACTCATTTACTACTTTAAGTGTCTCATTTCTTAATCTAATTCCCTCAGCATGAACCGATTTAATTCGACTACAGTCAATTTTCCTCGTTTCGCTTTTGTTGATGTTCATCTTATATCCTCCTTTCAAGACACTGACCATTCCGTTCAACTGCTCTTGCAGGTCCTTTGCTGTCTCTGACAGAATTACAATGTCATCGGCGAACGATACGGTATCCAGCGCTGCTGGAGCAATCACGTGATATTTCACTTTCGCTGTGGGAATGCAAATGATTCGCGAGAAACAACGGACTAGGAACAACATTCAGCTATAGCTCTGCTTAAAATTTAATAATTTCCTAAAATACAGGAGTAAATAGCATTACATCCTATCACCGAACAAACTAATGTTGTACACTCACAGAAAAAAAAATGCAAAACCAAGGAGTAGTTGTGCGACATAAACAAAAGTTGGTAGGCGTGTTTCTACATCTGAAATATGATGTTTGTTCAATGGCGAGCCGATTGCAGAAGTGTGATGCTAGTAGCACCACTGTGAGGATGCAAATGAGGTTTGCTGTGTATCAGGCTGTAACGGCCGTGAGCGTGTTACCTTTGAGATTGGATGAGGTGAATGGATGTTAGAAAAAGAATACCTTTAAGGCGACAAATATGTCATTATGAATACCTTACTGGGTTTGAAAGAGGTCGTGTAAAAAGGATACGAGAAGCTGGATGTTCCTTCTGCGATACTGCAGAAAGACTTGGCAGGAGTATAGCCGCTGTACATGACTGTTGGCAGCAGTGGTCACGAGAATGTACAGTCGCAAGATGACCGGGACCCGGACGGTCTCGTGGCACTGCCGACAGGGAGGCCCATCTTGTTTGGCGTATGGCTCTGGTGCATCGTATTGCATCTGCAGCTGCAATCTGATCAGCAGTTAGTACCACAGTGACACAACGAACTGTTACAAATCAGTTACTACAAGAACAGCTCCGAGACCGACGACCTGTAGCGTGCATTTCGCCGACCCCAAACAAGCGCCATTTCCGACTTCAGTGGTGTCAAGCTGTGTGTCTGTTAGAAGGAGGCTAGTTGAGGGCCTGCAATCAACCTGCCTGCGTGCCAGACACACTGAACCTACACCTGGAGTTATGGTCTGGGGCGCAGTTTCTTATGACAGGAGGAGCACTCTCATGGTTATTCCACGCACTCTGACTCCAAAACATTACGTCAGTCTGCTAATTCGACCTGTCGTGCTGCCATTCATGAACAGCATTCCAGGGGGTGTTTCCCAACGGTATAACGCTTGCCCATATACCGCAGTTTGTAACCCAACATGCTCTCCAGAGTGTCGACATGTTGCCTTGGCCTGCTTGATCACCAGACCTGTCTCCAGTCAAGTACATACGTCACATCACCGGCCGATAACTCGAGCGTCATTCACAAACAGCATTAACCGTCCCTGTGTTGGCCAACCGCGTGCAACAGGTATAGAAGTGCATCCCACAAACTGACATCCGGTACCTGGACAACACAGTGCATGCATTTCTGCATGCTTGCACTCAGCACTCTGGCGGTTACACCGTTTACCAATGTACCAGCATTTCACATTTGCAATGGCTTATCTCACGCTTAAATGAACCTGTTGTCTAGCAATGTTAATCACTTAAATATGTTACCTAAACAAATGTATTCCCAAAATTTCATTACTCTACACTAATTACTTTTTGGTTTTGTCATTTTTTCCGTCAGTGTATTTGAACAAATTTGCAATAAGAGTCCTCATACAGCAGCGTATATATTGATATACAAATATTTGTGGTGATTTTTAAGTAAAGTCAGCAGTGAAACGCAAAAACGTTGTCTTATAAATTATAGAGTGCAGCAATCAGTCGTCCTTTTTTAGATTGTATTACGCAAATCCAGATTTCGGCTAGTAGCTATCCATTCTCAATGCACTATTTTCTATTCTCGATGCATGCAAGTCCCTGTTGTTCGGGCGTCAACCGTGCGCCTGTGAGCGTAGGTGCCGGCCGGGGTGGCCGTGCGGTTCTAGGCGCTTCAGTCTGGAACCGCGCGACCGCTGCGGTCGCAGGCTCGAATCCTGCCTCGGGCATGGATGTGTATGATGTCCTTAGGTCAGTTACGTTTAAGTCGTTCTAAGTTCTAGGGGACTGATGACCACAGATGTTAAGTCCCATAGTGCTCAGAGCCATTTGAACCATTTGCGCGTAGGTCTGCCATGCTACTCAAGTATTCAAAGAAATGTGACTGACGCCTGAACAACAGGGACTTACATGCATCAAGAATAGAGAATGGCTACCCACTAGCCGAAATCTGGAGTTAAGTAATAAAATCTAAAAGAAGGACGACTAACTGCTGCACTCTGTAATTTATAAGCCACATAACAGTCGCTGAGTGCACCCACTATCCGAATGAAAGGTAACCTGATAAAACGTTGTTCTTCATGAAATACGGAGAGGTTTATTATCGAAATTACGAGAGAGCACATACCAGGAAGAGATGGGCAACATATTACTACCGCCCACATATATCTCGCGTAATGATCACAAAGAAAAGATCCGAGAAATTAGAGCAAATACGGAGACTTACAAGCAGTCGTTCTTCCCACGCACAATTCGTGAATGGAACAGGGAAGGGGGGATCAGATAGTGGTACAATAAGTACCCTCCGCCAAACACCGTAAGGTGGCTCGCGGAGTATAGATGTAGATGTAGATGTAGATCCTGAACCTAGTAGAATATTTTATTTGGTTATCGATGGAATCGTCAAATGGTAATGGACTGAAGTGTGCGGAGTAAAGGTTGTGGAGGTAGGCCGAGGCTGATTACAGAAAGCAGTTTCCAACTGATGAACGTTGCAGTAATCATGCAGAGATGAAGAGGCTTTTACAGGATATAGTAGCGTGGAGAGGTGCATCAAACCAGGCTTCAGACTTAAGACCACAACAAGTGAAGTAAACAAGAAGAATTTCGATTGATTGTTAATTTCGAAAACAGTGCTGGTGGTAGGTTTTTGCACTCGTAATAGGTTCTAGAATCCTGTTAGAGCCTGATACGGTCAACGCTCCATAGTAGTTTTGTTTCAGTGCCGCAGCCTTTTTTATTTTTATTTACTTTTGCAGACTAATATGACTTTGACTCATTAGTTATCACATGGAGCACTTCTCTGCCCATCAGATTTATGGCCATTTGCAGCCAAGTGTGAAAATAATTCTGTTGCAAGCTTCGCATAAAACCTGCAGGGATAATGGTGACCCTATTGCCCTGTTGAGTTTCCGCAGTTTCATCTGAGCGCGATATGATTTAGGACGCGTTTGGACATTTCACTGCGTTTCTTCGGCGCTATACACGCCACGAATATCCGTGGGTAAATGTAGTCGTCACACGCTGTCGAGAACAGCAGTTATTTCTAGAAGCTCGCTGAGTGCGCGTTTTTGTATTGCTTGGTGCAGACACTCCCACAGCCACCTGACGAGAACCGCTGACTGGTTAGCCAGCGCGCTTGTCTCGATAAGGAACGGCTCTTCCTCGAACGCTGTCGTGGGCGGCAAAGTGCCACTGACGCTTGAGACATAATGAAGCAGGTCAACCGTGCGCCTGTGAGCGTAGGTCTGTCAAGCTACTATTTGAAATGATTTAATATTCACCCAGTTCCCTGACGGTAAGTATACCTCGCAAGTACAAACTGCAGCTGCAATTAAACGAAATGAGAAAGCTACGTAGTGAAACCAGGATAAATTACATCCACAAAAATAAGAATGGCGATTTTCTTTACAGAGAAGAGGCCAACGTCAATTAACATTCAACGAACGCAGCATTGATTGGAATTAACAACCGAAATGCTCATGAGTAAGCTTTATTTGTGTGCCTACGCTCAAAAACTATAAAAATCTTAAATGAATTTTTAATCTGGAATCGAAGGAATTTCGTCAGTATCCTTCTGTAGACTTTTATTGTCCTCGTGACACTAGTAACGCCTTCCTGAAGTCAATACAATCACTTACCTGACATCTCTCATTCTTGTTTATCCATTTTATTTACGCATTAATTTTATCACTTCCATCTTCGATAACAGGCTGGGATTATAACATTCCTTCATTGCAGTAAGTTAGTGAAGATTACTCTTTTACAGGGTTTACGACCACGATCGTGCAACTAATGAATTTTAAGCAGTCAGACTATTGGTTTCGTCTCCAAATACAATATTGTTTTATGCAGAAGAATATGTATCAGAAACGAGTGTGGGAACATGGATTCGTTTAGAAAGTGTAATAATTTTTAGTCAGGTAAAAAATACGATCTTGAGTCCAAATCGAACGTATAATTATGAAATAAGTGTTAATCGCTTTAAAATTCAGAGATTCATTAGGTAAATGAAACCTAACATTTATCCCAGGTGAAGTCAGATTCGCAAAATCAATTTCTAACAATAGCTTCTATACAGCTCTCTACCAAAGGTAGGGTTATCAACTGAAAATTATCAAAAGCAGACAGTGCTTCACAAAAAGCAGGACATTTTTAAAAAAAGCCTAATAGTTCAATAAATTGCTTATACTTCACACAATGGCGCTAGAAACATGCTCTAATGTTAATACGAGAAGAAAATAATACGTTGAATATCTGCTGTAGTATTAAACAATGGTATTTTGTTTTACAAATACAGTGCAATTACCTAGAAATAATTTTCAGTCCTTTCCAGTGGTGTTTCGTTTGAAAGTGCGTTTTGTCTGAGAACTTGTTTGGCCTTTATCTGCCTTCACTACTGTTTATCTGAGAAGTAGTAATATTTAATCGTATACAGCCACATTACTTCGCTAAAATTCTTGGTGAATCAACACTTCCAAACACGACAACATATGAAAACTCCAGCTTCAAATTATTAACTAACAAGCTTTTGTTTCAGAGTATGAAAATACCGAGACAGTGCTAGACAAACTACAATATCTCGAATCGAGATATCTTATACGTCGTGTATGAACGCAGCGTTTCTGCAAACAATAACACCATTGGCACCGAACCAGATGACAAATATACTGTATAGCCAAGTGTGTGCAGCTTATAATTCATTCCAATTCCTCTACGCAGAGATTAGTTCGATCATGAAATACAACTTCGTTTCCAAAATCCTGTGCGTTTTCTAAAAAGAAAAAAATGCCGAACGGGCATTAAAAAAGCGGCATCCAATAGCCGCACATTTCCGAAGCATCCATTAGCCGGACATTCCGGAAAAAGCCAGATGGTTGATAATTCTGCTTATGATACATTAAGAGATTAGCAAACTATTTCCTCACTATAATGTTTCCAAAATGAACTATTTAACTCTGAAAAAGTAATCCTCTTATAATATCTGTTCAACCATCGAGGAAACTTATTTCTAGAATATGTGGGTCCTCTCGTTACAATGACACATGACAACACTTATTACAAACACTCTCCCAGCAAAAATATATTACACAAAATTCAACCTTTGTATCAACTGCTTATTCGAGAATAGTTTCAAAAAAGAGTGAAATAGAATATCAGTTACCTTCTTCGACAAGTAAATTTTCAGTTTGGACTATGCAATCTAAGAAATGAGTTTTTCTTTAGCTTGACTAGCGATTTTACTCACATTTTAAGTATTCATTTATTATTATTAGCAAAATCAAACAGTCCTTTTATATCAGATGCATCATTATGCGCACTCAGATAACTTAAGGAATTAGGAACAGGATCCTAGCATAGGTTACGAATCTAAGGTCAATAACTGTCTTGTAACACACGAGTGCCACATCCACAAATGTATTATACCACAGTAAAAGAAATACTGACTCATGAATTTTTACTAGTCTAAAGAAGCAGCACATTGCCATGATGCGACGAGCGTTAAGATGCGGGGGTGACTGCGTTGATTAGCATTTCGCAAGCGTGGATCATTATAAAAATGGCTCTAACGTAATTCCTCCTTCCACACCCAAACATCATGGAGCATTCCACGTCCACGGTCAGTAAGTTAGTAATTTGTCCACCCGAGGCTCACTCCAAGAAATCTGCAGATAATTTAGTCTCGTTTCCACTGCATAATATTGACAGTCTAAATTCTAGCGACTGACTAGTGGCCGCTCACTGGGTGCTATTATGCCTTTCATTTTGGCGCGCTAAACACCTCGTATACTCAGACGGACTCCCCTCCAGCTTTTCCTTCGCTACCAGTATATTTCTACCTGTCAATCCCTATGCATGAATCTGTAGCCGAACGAACGGTTTTACATACGTAAACCGCACAGAAAATAATATTCATCGTTATTACAAATAATAAAAAATATATACATTTATGAACAGACAATAATAAGACAGCTATAGTTATACTGATGGCACAGAATGTTGGTGTTACAAGCTATACGTATGCCTAAGTTGTCATAAATTCGTGCCCGCATTCAGTAGTCTGTCAAATCCACAACTACCGTGAACACACATGTCTTTTTTGTAGTCCTTTGGTCCAAGGTCCAAAGCTTTACAAGTGCTGATTTGAATAGTTTCAGTGACAAACAAAAATATAAACTGATGTACACTTAAGCTCCAAAGAAACTGGTATAGGCATGCGAATTCAAATACAGAAATATATAAACAGGCAAAACACGGCGCTGCAGTCGGCAACGCCTATATAAGACAAGTGTCTGGCGCAGCTGTTAGATTGGTTACTGCTGCTACAGTGGCAGGTTATCAAGATTTAAGTGAGTTTGAACGCGGAGTTATAATCGGCGCACGAGCGATGGGACACAGCATCTCCGAGGTAGCGTTGAAGTGGGGAGTTTACCGTACGGTCATTTCACGAGTGTACCGTGAATATCAGGAATCCGATAAAACATCAAATCTCCGACATCGCTGCGGCCGGAAAAGATCCTGCAAGAACGGGACCAACGACGATTGAAGAGAATCGTTCAACGTGACAGAAATGCAACCCTTCCGCAAATTGCTGCAGATTTCAATGCTGGGTCACCAACAAGTATCACCGTGCTAACCATTCAATGAAACATTATCGATATGGGCTTTCGGAGCGAAGACCCATTCCTCTACCCTTGATGATTGCACGACACAAAGCTTTACGCCTCGCTTGCGCCCGTCAACCCCGACATTTGACTGTTGATGACTCGAAACATGTTGCCTGGTCGGACGACTCTCGTTTCAAATAGTATTGCGCGGATGGACATGTACGGGTATGGAGACAACCTCATGAACCCATGGACTCTGCATGTCAGCAGGGGACTGTTCAAGCTGGTGGAGGCTAGATACGACTCTGACAGGTGACACGTACTTAAGCATCCTATCTGATCACCTGCATCCATGTCCATTGTACATCTCGACGGACTTGGACAATTCCAGCAGGACAATGCGACACCCCATACGTCCAGATTTACTATAGGGTGGCTTCAGGAACACTCTTCTGAATTTAAACACTTCCGCTGGCCACCAAACTCCCCAGACATGAAAATTATTGAGCATATCTGGGATGTCTTGCAGCGTGCTGTTCAGAAGAAATCTCCACCAGTCTGAAACCGCGCGACCGCTACGGTCGCAGGTTCGAATCCTGCCTCGGGCATGAATGTGTGTGATGTCCTTATGTTTAAGTAGTTCTAAGTTCTAGGGGACTGATGACCACAGCAGTTAAGTCCCATAGTGCTCAGAGCCAAATCTCCACCCCCTCGTACTCTTATGGATTTATGGACAGCTCTGTAGAATTCATGGTGTCAATTCCCTTCAGCACTACTTCAGACATTAATCGAGTCCATGCCACGTCGTGTTGCGGCACTTCTGCGTGCTTGCCGGGGCCCTTCACGATATTAGGCCGTTTGTACCAGTTTCTTTGGCTCTTCAGTGTAAAGTGACAATTTGGAAAGGGATTACATAACCTACATAATTTTTATCTAGTTGTCATGATCGCAAAGTTTTTTGAACTAAATTACCGGTTTCGCCTATACAGTAGCTATCTTCAGAATATACAATAGAGGTAAAAGAAAAAGCATTACTATTTACTAAAATAAGAGATTAAAGACAAAGCATAGAAAATATAAAATAAACACGACATACCTGCGCTTCACTACCTTCCCCCTATACATTACGGTATGACTCACTGACGCTATTGAAATGTTGGTGTAATTTGTTTCTTTTTTGGTATCACGTTTGTTTCCTTTCCATTTCCGGTTTTACTACTTATTGTGCTACTTACAGTGTGCAGGGTGTCTCACAATTCATGTCACACGCTTCTAGAGGTTGTAGAGAGGACATTCTAGATTAGGTTGTACATAGGAACCTATGTCCGGAAACATAGTCCAACGACGCGCCAAAGCGCCAAAGTTATAGGCGCCGGCGCTTGTAAATGTATGTATGAAGAGGATGATTCCATGATGATGTTACAGACTTCCTGAGGTGATGGAGAAGGATAAATGTATCAATTTGACATAAGGGTCCCTGTTCCGGAAATGGACGAGTCGGAATTTATAAACGAAAACCTGTCTGATGCCTCTGACAATGAAATACATAAACTAGTACTGTTGCCGCAAAGATTATATGGTAGTAGGAGCTGTGAGCACTTGTTCATCTTCGATACTATGAAATACACTCCTGGAAATTGAAATAAGAACACCGTGAATTCATTGTCCCAGGAAGAGGAAACTTTATTGACACATTCCTGGGGTCAGATACATCACATGATCACACTGACAGAACCACAGGCACATACACACAGGCAACAGAGCATGCACAATGTCGGCACTAGTACAGTGTATATCCACCTTTCGCAGCAATGCAGGCTGCTATTCTCCCATGGAGACGATCGTAGAGATGCTGGATGTAGTCCTGTGGAACGGCTTGCAATGCCATTTCCACCTGGCGCCTCAGTTGGACCAGCGTTCGTGCTGGACGTGCAGACCGCGTGAGACGACGCTTCATCCAGTCCCAAACATGCTCAATGGGGGACAGATCCGGAGATCTTGCTGGTCAGGGTAGTTGACTTACACCTTCTAGAGCACGTTGGGTGGCACGGGATACATGCGGACGTGCATTGTCCTGTTGGAACAGCAAGTTCCCTTGCCGGTCTAGGAATGGTAGAACGATGGGTTCGATGACGGTTTGGATGTACCGTGCACTGTTCAGTGTCCCCTCGACGATCACCAGTGGTGTACGGCCAGTGTAGGAGATCGCTCCCCACACCATGATGCCGGGTGTTGGCCCTGTGTGCCTCGGTCGTATGCAGTCCTGATTGTGGCGCTCACCTGCACGGCGCCAAACACGCATACGACCATCATTGGCACCAAGGCAGAAGCGACTCTCATCGCTGAAGACGACACGTCTCCATTCGTCCCTCCAATCACGCCTGTCGCGACACCACTGGAGGCGGGCTGCACGATGTTGGGGCGTGAGCGGAAGACGGCCTAATGGTGTGCGGGACCGTAGCCCAGCTTCATGGAGACGGTTGCGAATGGTCCTCGTCGATACCCCAGGAGCAACAGTGTCCCTAATTTGCTGGGAAGTGGCGGTGCGGTCCCCTACGGCACTGCGTAGGATCCTACGGTCTTGGCGTGCATCCGTGCGTCGCTGCTGTCCGGTCCCAGGTCGACGGGCACGTGCACCTTCCGCCGACCACTGGCGACAACATCGATGTACTGTGGAGACCTCACGCCCCACGTGTTGAGCAATTCGGCGGTACGTCCACCCGGCCTCCCGCATGCCCACTATACGCCCTCGCTCAAAGTCCGTCAACTGCACATACGGTTCACGTCCACGCTGTCGCGGCATGCTACCAGTGTTAAAGACTGCGATGGAGCTCCGTATGCCACGGCAAACTGGCTGACACTGACGGCGGCGGTGCACAAATGCTGCGCAGCTAGCGCCATTCGACGGCCAACACCGCGGTTCCTGGTGTGTCCGCTGTGCCGTGCGTGTGATCATTGCTTGTACAGCCCTCTCGCAGTGTCCGGAGCAAGTATGGTGGGTCTGACACACCGGTGTCAATGTGTTCTTTTTTCCATTTCCAGGAGTGTACATCTCCCCTATTGAACAAGTGCTCATATCTCGTAAAGTATGCATTTTAGAGCCCATGTTTACTGGATATGTGGGTTCCTATTGCCTCTGAAAGTTGCCTACCCCAGAACATGTCGGCGCTCAGGGGCCACAGCACAGTTGCAACACATGAGGATGGGTTTATGAGAGCCCGAAACCGGTCGTGATAATAAAAGAAATTTACAACTGAAGCGATATTTTCAATCTCTAGTATAATGCTCAGTTGCGGATGTTCGTCAAACGGTATTGTTTGTAGTGCAATGCATTCTATTTTAGAATGATTACAGAATCATTTTTTTAATTTCTTGAACTTCTTGTTAAATTCTGATCAACTTTAAGCTATCAGAAGACAAACAGATTTTTCACATAATTTAACATAAAAATTCATAAATAAAATGAAATTTTCGCTTACTTACATACAACTGAGGACACTTTGAAGGACTGTATTTTTAAATGAATTCCTTTTAATTACTTTGTATAAATATCTGTAGGCTATGCGTGCATGAACGACCTCTGGGACAGCTTTGCATCCTGTATATATCCGGTCGAAGCGTGCATGGGAATTCTGACTCAGCATTTTTATATGAAGACTTGTTGCAGAGCAGCGGAATGAGAGATCAGTCGCGTTTATGTTATATTTTCTGTCCTTTGTTTTTAATCTCTTATTTTAGTAGATAGTAATGTTTCTTATCTTTTAATTCTGTTGTAGATTCTGAAGATGGCTATTGTACGGCCGAAACCGGTATTTCTGTTCAAAAACTTTGCGATTAAGACACCTAAATGAACATTTAAGACAAACTGAAACACTACGTAATCTTTGTTTATTATTATTCTGCACAAAATAAAAACGGATTGCTCCACTGCACTCATCAGTGTTGCCACCACACTACTTTTCAGAAGCGAACACTCACAGTGTCATCTGAAGCTGTTTGACGAAACCGCCTCCTGCGCTCCGTAACTCTGCTGGCAACTGACCCATCTCACTGAAAAATACTCTGCAACTGTCCCGTTCCCCCTTCAGTCAGCTTCTTTTGTTACGGTTGCTTGTGAATTCATTGTTATAGCATCAACCAAGTAAAATAATAGTTTAAAAAAGTGGGTTCATATTTCCGAAGAGGGGCCGCCGCGACCTGCGCACAGGTAATATTTTTAGCCACACCTGTCTGTGTTGCACTCACATGACGAACATGACAAAGAAAGTGGGCTTCAAACAGCCGTAATTCTGAAAGTGTAGAGAGTAGCTGCTTAGTGTTGCTTTCAGAAGTGCCCGCAGTGTCAGCTGTTTGTCCCAGAATCAGTCTGTTGGCCGCCAATATCAGCTGAGACGAGTCAGTTTACGCGTAGTACGGCAGTACCGTGGTGACACAGTTGGCAGCGACGGCCGGCGCCTTAGCTTTCGCGACACTTCTCCAGAATGACAATAGCCCGCGGAGCCTATTATGCAACAGCCTCTGACCAACGGACACGCGGCGTCCTTTGTTCGCCCTGCGAAACTCCGCGCTCACACGGAAATGGATATTGTTACCAGATTTCAGTAAATAAAATGAAACAACAGTCCGTCAGCCTGACGTTTTTTACTGCAAGTCAGAAAGGACAAGAAAAAGACAGGTACGTTATTTCAGTTTCTATAGTAATGTGTCACGTCACCAACAACTTTAATCTTGGCACAATTCAGTGCACCACTCATGCGGACACAGACTCTGATTCATTTACTTTACAGCATTAGTAAGAGTAAAATTCAGTACGCATCCACAAAACACTGAAGGACCATGAAGAATACCTACTCCGCTCTTCGTAGTAATATACGAGGGGCGTTTGAAAAGTCCGAGCAAAGTCCGAGAGATGGCACCACCGGCGCGTATCGAGGTCATGTTTAGTTAGTAGCATCTTTGGAAAGAACGCACACGACGTTTCAGCCATATTCGTCTATTTCTTTGTATTTTGGCATTCGTGTGAATCAAGGAAGTCGAGTGCTTGTCAAAAAATGGACAAAATAGAATTTCGTGTAGTGATTAAACATTACTTTATGAAAGGCAAACCGCCTCAGGAGACTAAAGAGAAGCTTGATAAACATTACAGTGACTCTGCACCTTCTATTAGAACAGTTTATAAGTGGTTTCAAAATTTTCGGAGTGGCCATATGGGCACAAGGGATGCGGAACGTTCTGGACGCCCTGTAGAGGTTACGACTCAAGAAATCATTGATAAAATCCATGATATGGTGATGGATGACAGAAGAGTTAAGGAGCGTGAGATTGCTAGTGCTGTGGGCATCTCGAATGAACGGGTACATAATATTTTGCATAAACATTTGGACATGAGAAAGCTATCCGCAAGATGGGTCCCGCGATTGCTCACGCTTGACCAAAAACTGAATCGTGTGAAGTGTTGCAAGGATGGTTTGCAGCTGTTCAGGAAGAATCTGCAGGACTTTAAGTGTCGTTTCGTCACTGTGGATGAAACATGGATACATTGCTATACTCCTGCGACCAAACAAAAATCTAAACAATTGGTTACCAGGGGAGAATCTGCACCAAAAAAGGCGAAGACCATACCTTTGGCCGGAAAGGTTATGGCGACTGTCTTTTGGGATTCGCAAGGGATAATACTCATCGATTATCTGGAAAAGGGTAAAACTATTACAGGTGAATATTATTCATCGTTATTGCACCGTTTGAAAACCGAGCTGAAAGAAAAACGCCGGCGATTGGACCCAAAAAAAGTCCTTTTCCCTTACGACAATGCACCAGCACACACCTCTGCAGTTATGGCCACAAAATTAATGGAAATAGGATTCCAACTCGTTACGAGGTGGCGCAGTGGCTAGAGACTGGACTCGCATTCGGGAGGACGACGGTTCAATCCCGCGTCTGGCCATCCTGATTTTGGTTTTCCGTGATTTCCCTAAATCACTCCAGGCAAATGCCGGGATGGTTCCTCTGAAAGGGCACGGCGACTTCCTTCCCCATCCTTCCCTAATCCTATGAGACCGATGACCTCGCTGTCTGGTCTCCTTCCCCAAACAACCCAACCCAACCCCCCCTATTCCCCAGACTCGGCTCCCTTGGACTACTATTTGTTCCCCAATTTGAAGAAATTGCTGGCGGGACAAAGATTTTATTCAAACGAGGTGATCGTAGCAACTAATAGCTATTTTGCAGAGTTGGACAATTCCTGTTATTCGGAAGGGATTAACAAATTAGAACAGCGTTGGACGAAGTGTATATGTCTAAAAGGAGACTATGTCGAAAAATAAAAAAGTTTACCTCAAACATGTAAGTAGTTTTTATTTTTGCACGGACTTTTCAAAACACCCCTCGTATATATTATCAATAGCTTTATACACTGTAAGGCGCGTACGCCTTCTCCTCCTAAAATAACGCGGCATAACTTTCTGGTAAGACGGCGTCAGTCGTCGACCAGCCGCACGTGCAGCAGCATCGACACAGACTGGTTATGCCGCGTTATTTTAGGAGGAGAAGGCGTACGCGCCTTACAGTGTATAAAGCTATTGATAATATGTCTATAACTACGAAGAGTGGAGTAGGTGCGCAAGTTATTCTTCATGGTCCTTCAGTGTTTTGTGGATGAGTACTGAACTTTACACTTGCTAATGTTGATGCTAGAGCACATGGTAATGGTTGGGTTACTGTGGCTCTAGTTCGCGTTGGTAAAGTGGAGACTCTATCAGGGCTGGAGACTTTTAACAGCCGAGGAATTATTGCTTATCGTACATTTCAGATACAGGGTGGCCCACGAAATGTGTTACCAATTGTTTCTTTCACAATTTACGACGCACATTAGATATACTGCCGCTAGGAGACTAGTAAGCAGCAATGACTGACAATGGAAGACTGAAGACACAGCAACGATCGGCAATTGTGTTACTTTTTCATGAAACGAAAAGCCTTGTTGTGACTCAGAGGCATTTTCGACAACAGTTTAACACACGATGGGTCCCTTGCAAGAAGACCATCCACAGGTTGTACGATAAATTTGTACAGGAAGGAACAGTATTGGAAGCGAAGCGACCTCGGCCTAAGCCTGTTTGTTCGCCGGAGAATATTGAAGCGGTACGAGTTGTTGTACAGAGAAGTCCCGGGAAATCGTGTAGAAAGGCAGCAGTGTAACTGGGAATATCCAGACGCTCCGTTCAACGCATTCTTAAAAGTGACCTCCATATGTACCCGTTCAAGATGACCTGTGCACAGAAGCTCACTGAAGAACACAAGCAGCAGAGACTACTGTTTGCTCAGTGGGCGCAGGATAGGGAAGAAACTCTCAACAACGTTTGGTTTTCAGACGAGGCGCATTTTCATTTAGACGGTGTGGTTAACAAACAAAATGTACGCTTTTGGGCCACTGAAAACCCACAAGTGCTTCATGAACGACAGCATAATGCTCCGAGGATTACAGCTTGGGCAGCAATTTCCAGTCACGGTCTTATTGGACCCTTTTTCTTTGAAGAAACTGTGAACAGCAAGCGTTATTTGAGCAAGCTTCGCAATAGCTTCATTCCACAGCCTCTTGCTACTGCCTTGCCCTTCAACACGCAGTGGTTCATGCAAGATGGAGCAAGCCCACATACTGCAAACACTGTGTTGGAGTTTTTACACGAGCATTTCGACATGCGGATCATTTCACTCAGGTTTCCAGGTCGCTTCAATGACGGACAAAATTGGCCCCCCAATAGTCCAGACCTCAATCCATGTGACTTTTTTCTTTGGGGGTACCTATAGGGAAAAAATTTCCCAAAACGTCAAAGTGATTTAACGGAGCTCAGAAGACTTATTCTTCAAGCTTGAAGTGAAATTACGGAAGACATGTGCCGTAGGGTAGTCACTAACGTCAGTGTTCGTTTGAAGAAAGTTAGGAAACGAAATGGTGGACATATTGAGCATATGCTAAGTTATAACAAATCTTCATTGTAGTATATGTTCCTTTCAGATTGTATTGACAATAAAGTTTATATTCAAAAAGAAAATGGTAACACATTTCGTGCGCTACCCTGTATGTGAAGTGTATAACAGAGATCGTGGTTCATTTTACTATCTGTCTACAATGTCGTTGGTTCTTAGAACAAGGAATCGTCGTAAAGTAAATGAATCAGAGTCTGTGTCCATATGGGTTAAAATGCATGAATTGTGCCAAGATTAAAGTTGTTGGTGATGTGACACATTACTATAGAAACTGAAATAAAGTACCTGTCCTTTCCTTGAGAAAGGAAGATCCGAAGATCGAAAGGCAAGATTTTCTACATGTACACTATCTGATTAAAAGCATACGAACACCCCTTTGTAATGCTGAATTGACCACTAGATGTCACGAGAGGCGGACTTACCACTATCAAAGGAGGCGGGCAGTACTGTGGCGTCAGTAGAGAAGCAGTAACGGCACAGAGGGCCGGTCAGCACAGCTCAGCGACTCGAACGTGGACTAGTCATTGGAGGTCACCTAAACAACAGGTCCATCAGGGGCAGCTCAATCCTTCGAAAGCTACCCAACTCGTCTGCTGGCGACGTGAAGTGGAAACGCGAAGAAGCAACCACAGATAAACCAAGACTAGCCAGATCTCACCTACTGACGGACTGGGGCTGTCAGGCACTGCGGAGGGTGGTTGTAAAAAAATTGCATCAAATCAGCGGATGGAATCACTCGTGAGTTCCAAAATGCTACCAGCAATGCATCTAGCACCATAATTGTGCGTATGGAGGTAAGAAGAACGGGGTACAATAATCGAGCAGCTCCTCATATGTTACACATGTATGTAGTCAGTACTGCGTGATGCTTAAGGTGATGTAAAAAGCAAAGCCACTAGACAAAGGATGGCTGGAAACGAGCGATTTGAAGTGATGAATAACCGCTATGTGATGTGGCAGTGCGATGGAAAGGTTTGGTCAACAGTGAAGCTCGCAGGAGGAGGTGTTTCGGTATGAAGGTGTTTTTCGTGGTTGGGTTGTGTTCCCCTTGAGGCGCTTAAGAAAATGCTAAATGAGGAAGGATATGGAAACATTTTACAGCATTGTGCACTGCGTACAGTAGAAGAACAGTATCAGCATAACACTGTAACCAGTCACCCTGCAACATCTCTGAGGCAATGGTTGTGGACAATAATATTGCTGAAATGTACTAGCGTGGCCATAGTCCCAACATGAACACAGTGGAACACCTTTGGGGTGAGCCAGGACGTTGACTTCGTTCCAGATCCTAGTGTCCAACATCACTACCTTCTTTGCTTTCAGCTCTAGAGGAAGTCTATGTATACAGGGTTGTCCATTGAACGTGACCGGACCAAATATCTCACGAAATAAGCGTCAAACGAAAAAACTACAAAGAACGAAACTTGTCTAGCTTGAAGGGGGAAACCAGATGGCGCTATGGTTGGCCCGCTAGATGGCGCTGCCATAGGTCAAACGGATATCAACTGCGTTTTTTTAAGTAGGAACCCCCATTTTTATTACGTTTTCGTGTAGTACGTAAGGAAATAATAATGTTTTAGTTGGACCACTTTTTTCGCTTTGTGATAGATGGTGCTGTAATAGTCACAAACATATGGCTCACAATTTTAGGCTAATAGTTGGTAACAAGTAGGTTTTTTTAAATTAAAATACAGAACGTAGGTACGTTTAAACATTTTATTTCGGTTGTTCCAATGTGATACATGTACCTTTGTGAAGTTATCATTTCTGAGAACGCATGCTGTTACAGCGTGATTACCTGTAAATACCACATTAATGCAATAAATGCTCAAAACGATGTCCGTTAACCTCAATGCATTTGGCAACACGTGTAATGACATTCCTCTCAACAGCGAGTAGTTTGCCTTCCGTAATGTTCGCACATGCACTGACAATGCGCTGACGCATGTTGTCAGGCGTTGTCGGTGGATCACGATAGCAAATATCCCCACAGAAAGAAATCCGGGGAAGTCAGATCCGGTGATAGTGCGGGCCATGGTATGGTGCTTCGACGACCAATCCACCTGTCATGAAATATGCTATTCAATACCACTTCAACTGCTCGCGAGCTATGTGCTGGACATCCATCACGTTGGAAGTACATCGCCATTCTGTCATGCAGTGAAACATCTTGTAGTAACATCGGTAGAACATTACGTAGAAAATCAGCATACATTACACCATTTAGATTGCCATCGATAAAATGGGGGCCAATTACCTTACCTCCCATAATGCCGCACCATACATTAAACCGCAAAGGTCGCTGATGTTCCACTTGTCGCAGCCATCGTGAATTTTCGGTTGCCCAATAGTGCAATTTATGCCGGTTCACGTTATCGCTGTTAGTGAATGACGCTTCGTAGCTAAATAGAACGTGTGCAAAAAAGTCTGTCATCGTCCCGTAATTTCTCTTGTGCCCAGTGCCAGAACTGTACATGACGTTCAAAGTCGTCGCCATGCAATTCCTGGTGCATAGAAATATGGTATGGGTGCAATCGATGTTGATGTAGCATTCTCGACACCGACATTTTTGAGATTCCCGATTCTTGCTCAATTTGTCTGCTACTGATGTGCGGATTAGCCGCAACAGCAGCTTAAACACCTACTTGTTGCAGGTCGTGGTTGATGTTTCACATGTGGCTGAACACTTCCTGTTTCTTTAAATAACGTAACTATCCGGCGAACGGTCCGGACACTTGGATGATGTTGTCCAGGATACCGAGCAGCATACATAGCACACGCCCGTTGGGCATTTTGATTACAATAGCCATACATCAACACGATATCGACCTTTTCCGCAATTGGTAAACGGTCCAATTTAATACAAGGAATGTATCACGAAGCAAATACTGTCCGCACTGGCGGCATGTTACGTGATACCACGTGCCGGCACGGTAGCTCAGCGTGTTCGGTCAGAGGGTTACGTGCCCTCTGTAATAAAAAAAAAACTGAGTTAATCGATCATCAAAGAACTTAAACGGATGCCTTACGACGTCCGCCCCGAGCAGACGCAACGAACAAAAGCGAACAAAAATGAGATTTTCTCAGTCAGAGGGTTAGGCGCCCTCTGTAATAAAAAAACTGAGTTAATAGATCAACAATGAACTTAAAAGGGTGTCTTACGACGTCCGCCCTGATCAGATTCAAACAACGAAAACGAACAAAATGAAATAAAAAAAGAAAAAGCGTGTTCAGTCAGTGCCTTAGCTTACCTTTTCGGTCAGAGGGTTAGCTGCCCTCTGTAATAAAAAAAACAGTTAATGGATCAACAACGAACTGAAACGGGTGTCTTGCGACGTCCGCACCAAACAGATGAAACGAACAAAAACAAACAAAATGATATAAAAAAAGTGGTCAGCGCGATAGACTGTCAATCCTAAGCGCCCGGGTTCGATTCCCGGCTGGGTCGGAGATTTTCTCCGCTCAGGGACTGGGTGTTGTGTTGCCCTAATCATCATCAATTCATTCCCATCGACGCGCAAGTCGCCGAATTGGCGTCAGATCGAAAGACTTACAACGTACTTACACGTTTGTGACTATTACAGCGCCATCTATCACAAAGGGAAAAAAGTGGTCCAACTAAAACATTCATATTTCTTTACGTACTACACGAATATGTAATGAAAAATGGGGGTTCCTATTAAAAAAAACGCAGTTGATATCCGTTTGACCTATGGCAGCGCCATCTAGCGGGCCCACCATAGCACCATCTGGTTTCCCCCTTCAAGCTAGACGAGTTTCGTTCTTTGTAGTTTTTTCGTTTGATGCTTATTTCGTGAAATATTTGGCGCGGTCACTATCAATGGACCACCATGTATACAGGTGATTCACGAAGTTATGGAAATATTTCAATATGTTATTCCACAAGTAAAAGTAAAGAAACAAGTCTATATAAACGTAGGTCCGCAAATGTTTAGTTACGTAGTTACGGCTGATAAAAGATTTTACCTGAAACTTAGCAACATCGCTAATATAAAGCCATCGAAAAACTGTACGAGGTTAAAGTAAGGCACGATTTCCATTTGTTTTGTTGTTATTGGTCTGGTGAATCTATTATAACATGTCCCAGACGTGTATCTGCAGTAGTTTTTCAGAACATCCAGAGAAGCAAGGATTATTATACAAGTAAATTTGTTTACTTTCCATTAAGAATGTACAAACGTTTGTGTCATTGTTGACAACCGTTAGTGGGTTGTTTCAGTCGTTACCTAACCTTGAAACGAGTTATTTTTCTGTATTGTTCAGTGAAAGAACATAATAACAACGGTTTAACATGAATTCACGTGTGCTATTGTATTAATAAAAGCAGATTATCTGACACATTCATACAGTTTCAGTTAAAGTTATTACCATCATTTTTCCAAAATTAGATTCTCTACAACTTCTACTGAAAACTTTGTGCAATTGTCAAAATTGTTCAAATGACTCTGAGCACTATGGGACGTAACTTCTAAGGTCATCAGTCCCCTAGATTGTTAGAACTACTTAAACCTAACTAACCTAAGGACATCACACACATCCATGCCCGAGGCAGGATTCGAACCTGCGGCAGTAGCGGTCTCGTGGTTCCAGACTGTAGCGCCTAGAACCGCTCGGCCACCCGGCCGGCTGCAATTGTCTGGAATTAAAAAAAAAAAAAAGAAAAACAACTTGGGCCAAATTGTTAATAAACTAAAAATTTTACGAAATTACATCTTTGCTTCTCAGGATGTTCTGGAAAACTAGTGCAGATAAACGTCTGGGACATGTTTTTTTAGATTTATCAGGCCAATAAAAACAAAATAAGTGGAAAACGTGCTTTACTTTAATCTCGTACAGTTTTGCGATGGCTTCATATTAGAAGTTGCTAAATTTCAGGCAAAATCTTTTATTAGCTGTAACTCCGTAACTAAACACTTGCGAACCTATGTTTATATGAACTTTTTTCCTTAGTTTTACTTGTAGAATAACGTATTAAAATATTTGCATGTATATATAGGCTGATTTTTTTTCCCACCATGTACAAAATCTAGTGATTGATCGATGAGAGGATACGGAACAAAAAAGGTATAATGAACTTATGTCCGGAAATGCATGGTTTCCATCCTAGAGACCGTTTATTCAGTAGTACATAGTCACAGAGACTGCCGTCTAACGCGCGTTGTACCATGCAGCCACAGTTACAGTATGTCCTGAAAATGGTTTCCATGTGCCTTAACACATGCGTGTACGTGTCGTAGCATGTTCAGTCTCACACGTTAACATCGGCCAGGCTGCATCCGAACAGTGTCAAAGGCAGCATGAATACGCATTAAGGTGGCCTCATCTGTGAATAGGATGGCTGACGCAAGTCCCCAAATCGTGGTTGCCTGGTGAAGAAACCAGTGACAAAACTACCGAACCGCACAATAACCCTGAAAGAGTGGTTCGGTGTGGGGCGGCGGAGGGGTGAAGTGGACTGCGGTAGTCGTCGTGGGGTTGTGGACCACTGCGGCTGCGGCGGGGACGCAACCTCTCCGTCGTTTCTAGGCCCCCGGTTAACATACAATACAATACAATATAATGAATACAATTCTCCTGTCTTAAGTCCCATTTACACGATCGACTTTCTTGTCTCAGTTGACTGCTCGAGACAAGTGCAGCGCCACTGGCGTTTTATTCCTGTACTGAGTCTCGTCTGTCTCGAGTGGTCATTTTCGTTTACGCGTCAGCGCCAAAATTGCGTGCGTTGTGAGAGCTGCGTGCTATTAAATTTGGCACCTGAAGCTTGAAAGTGAGGTTATGAGGGACCACCGCTTTTGAAAAAAGAAAAAGAAAAAAAAGAAGTCGACATATAGAAACAAAATGTAGGCACAAGCAATTATAATAGGGTTTGTTAACGGCTAAAGAAAAAGTCATAGTAGATGGTCATGTCAAAGATCGTGTGGTAAATGCTCTAAAGAATCCTCCAAACATTTCAAAACATATAACTTTATTGCTCGAGAAAATACATACTTCCAAACACATCAAGCAATTTCTAGAACGCAGTAAATAACGCCCTTTTACTTTACCCTTGGGATCTTATTGTCTTGTTAAACGAAAAATAACGCCGAAAACTATTTTCCTCGTCAAGTAATTCTTACTTTCTCACGGCAGAAATAATTTTCATTAAAGCATGTTTACCCATTTACGTACTCATTTATGAATAGTGTAGGCTTTTTTATCCTCTGTGAAACGTAAATATCTCTTTGCTTTCAGATATTTCGCCTCTCTTGTAGGAGTACACTAGTATGAAAAATACCAAGACTTCCTACAACCTTTTCAATGTGTCACGAAAACAAATCAAGCAACACAGTAAAGATTAAGAAGACACAAATGCACCAAATCCATTTTTATAGTGGAAGTGAGCCTGTTAGAACAGGTTAACTTCCGATGTTAGCCGCCACAGTCCCTTGTTTTTGCGCACGTGCAGTGTGCAGCATACTCGGAAAAATGGAACTCCACACTCGGCACAATTTATAGATCATTGACGTCATTGACACATTTGCGACCCATTTGTGTGGTGATTTACTCTTTAGCACGAAAGACGCACTCACTTCTAGTAGTCGATATTGACCAGAAAGTCGCTCGTGGAAAACGGGCTTTAATCGTAGTAAGACTTTGGACAAGCATCCTACGAATATTCTGGAACGTTTAGCACACCATTTTCGGCCTTTAGTTGCCCTGTGAATGGTGCGCTACCTTACTGTAGTAATTTGAGGGTACGCGAACTGCATGGAGATTAGGAAATTATTTTCTGTCAGAATTCAAGTGCCTTCACCTTCCATTGACCTGCAAATTAAGAACAGTAGGCCATAGTTACGGAGCAAGAAATGTAGGGACCCAGCACATAACTTTGTTAGCGACTGGATTCCACACATCGTGTAGTCTCTACACTAGTTTCACGGTCGTATCTAAGTAATTGGTTCCGTCATCTCCCTGCCAGTGCTGCACACTTCAAGTTCAGGGAATCACACGGTGGTCAGAAACGGTCTCAAAACCTTGTAAAGATGCTGCACGGTGGGTTTTGCTGATAGATAATTGTTAAGAAAAAATTCGCCACGTTGTGCCGTTTCCGAGTCAATTAGCATTGAATTTAGCGATCTAGGCCGTTGCGCGCACAAATTCAAGCGGTCCGCCAGGTACAGTTAGTGTCAGTTGTTTCATGACGTAGTAGATGATAGCGCACGAGACTGCTCAGCTATTGGCTCGAGTTCGCGCAACGGTCTGATTGGCTAACTCCAATGCTAATTGCCGGCCGAAGTGGCCGTGCGGTTAAAAGCGCTGCAGTCTGGAACCGCAAGACCGCTACGGTCGCAGGTTCGAATCCTGCCTCGGGCATGGATGTTTGTGATGTCCTTAGGTTAGTTAGGTTTAACTAGCTCTAAGTTCTAGGGGACTAATGACCTCAGCAGTTGAGTCCCATAGTGCTCAGAGCCATTTGAACCATTTTCCAATGCTAATTAACTTGGAAGCATCGTATCAATTTATTTCACTTAATAAGTATTTGTCAGCAAAAAATACCGTGCAACACCATAAAACCTTTTCAGACTGTTTCTGGCCACCATGTATAATAGACAAAGCTTTTATCCACAAGCATTCAGTCTTTACAGTACTGCGAACTCCATGTGTATGCCGCATGGGACCAGTCCGTTTGCAACCTGTAACCGCGTAAGTAACGAGCAGCTCTTAGTGGCTCGCCATCACAATTTTTCACCTTAAATATCTTTGTGACTAATGCCCTTTTGGCATATTTATTATTTTATAAATGACATATAAGTACTGCCAATCTTTCACGATGATTCTGTTCTTATACTCTGTATCATACATTTTTAGTCATAATTCTGTGACCATGATATAGACCATTCTTTGAATTAAATTCTGAGGAAGACACTCCTAGCAGTGTTGCAACCCAGTAAATTCGTTAAAAATAGTGACCGAGAGCTGTTGTCTTTCAATTGCAATTATTCACGGTCTCTGAACGTGCAGCCATGTACAAAATTTTGGATCATATACGATTGGAAGACTGTGGTCTGGTCAGCGGAAATCCTATTTCAGCTGGGAAGAGCTGATGGTAGGGTTCGAATGTGGCGCAGTTACCACGAAGCCATGGTCCCAAGTTGTCAAGAAGGCGCTGTGCAAGCTGATGGTGGCTCCATAAAGCTGTGGGCTGTGTTTACGTGCAATGTTCTAGGTCCTTAGGATATTCGGTTACTTGGAGACCATTTACAGCCATTCATGGACGTCATGTTACCAAACGAACATGGAATTTTTCTGGGTGACATATCACTATGTCACCGAGTCACAATTGTTCGCGATTGGTTGGAAGAACGTTCTGGTCAATTCGAACGAATGGTTTGGCCACCCAGATCGCCAGAAATGAATCACATCGAACATTTATAGGACATAATCGAGCGGTCAGTTCGTGTTCAAAATCCTACAGCAACAACACTTTTGTAACTATGGACGGCTAGAGGCAGCAAGGCTCAATATTTCTGCAGAGGACTTCCATCGACATGTTGAGTCCATGCCACGTCGAGTTGCTGCACTACGCCGGGAAAAAGGATATCCGACACGATGTTACATGGTATCCCACGACTTTTGCCACCTCTAAGTAACTGACACCTGCACTTTATGGAGGGCATTGCACATGTGCCGTTCATGGTCAGGTACAATAGCCCCACCTGCACGCTTCGCTAGCATCTGCATGTATCTTCAAGCATTAATTTCTTGCGTTGTTTCCATTTTTTTGTCCAACCCTTGTATGGCGCATCCAGCTGAAGCCACTCATTGATGATTAGATCCTCTAGAGAAATCAAATTGTGTTGATGTTGACTGATAATTTTCACCCGTTGTTCCAAATAATTCCAGACATTTTCTCTGGGATAAACATAGAGTCATTCAGCGGGCCAGTCGAGGTGCAGTAGCGTGCCTAAGTGTTCGCCAAATCAGGAAGATACGCGTTCAGCTCTGTGAACATGGCTGTCAGCATCTTGGAAAACGGGAAAATTTACAGCGTACTCTTCGCGAAGACTTAGAGGTAAGGGCAACATTTGGTCACCTGTAATACTGAAACAAGCATCCTCGTTCATGTTCATGGTAACCTGAATAATTGATCTCAAATCGTGGAAACAAGAAACGCAAAAGTCGCAGAACCACCTTCAGCCTAAACTACACCCACCAAAGAGGGTGTAAAGCGTCACTGGTCGTTTCATCACATGAATAGAGGAAAAACTGCAATTCTTATGAACACACTGGACGCCTTCCTGTCCTGTTTATGTGTTGTCCGCACCACTGAAGGCGTGCATTTTTATGTCCCAGTGTGAGGAATCGGCTTTTGCAAGATACCTAATTCCAAATCTCCACTACATGCAGTTCCCCTCTCAATGTTAGCTTGGAAGTTGGTTGAAATTGACATGCATTCGCTGACGGCAACAATTCCTGGCTGATTTACCGAACGAGGTTCGACCAATGGTGCAAACGCCCAGAA